>NC_056749.1:78468798-78650015 GCF_019279795.1 Protopterus annectens
GTTCATGTGTCTGAACCAGGGACTGTTGATTTGGTGTTACAGTTGCATCTGACTGCGTTTGACAGTTATGGGATTGCGTTTTCTGTGATCAGTTGTACCAAAGACAACTCCAACTGACTAGGGTGGAAGACCTCAAGGCATACCTCCTGATCTTCAAACAGTAAACCTGCTAGAAGGGATGGACACTAGAGTGACTTGGCTGCAACCCTCTCAGTCAAGTTAGCTTGTAAACCTGTTACGCTTTTCATGGTCATAGAATGGAACGCATATCAAGACAGGGATAATGTTAAAAAAACAATTACCTCTGAAACACAAGCACAAGTATTTCATAGCTGGAGATGTTCTCCTAGCAAAACAGTATAATCTCAGTTATGTGATTTAAAACATATTACTAAATTATCATTAGATCCTGATGCTCAACATGCTAAAAGTAAAAATAATGGAATTGGTAGCCATTATTATGTTTGATAGGGCTTTGTTCTCTACTTCATGAAAATATGTGTCTTTAATTGGCCATAAAGACATTGAACATTTTGTAGTATTGGTTGATTGATTGTTATCCAATGAATGCATGTTTAAACTGAAGAATATAAACATGTGGAAAAGCCTGGGTTAAGTTCTGCTAACAAGCAAACATTAGTTGTGGACATAGTCTGATTTAACTGTGGGAAATGGAGTCACGTAGCCAGATTTTGTACATTATAGTAATACTGTTACAGTTCAGAAAGCTGTAACCAGTTTAGAGCATGTCACTGCTGATGTTGAAGCTAAGAAATGTAATAAATTGGCTGCACGAAAAGCTGAGTCAGCAGGCTGTTATTGTGCAACTGCTAAATGAATTAAATGCACTGACTTAACTGATGAGAGCTACAAAGTCTGTTTGACTAAGGCAGTATGTTTTTACTTTTTTAAGATACAGTATGTTTCTAAAACCAAATAAAAACTGGATTTGGAAGGCTATTTTATGCTGTTGATGTACTTGTTGATGTACTTCTTAGTTTTATACATGATATAACAATAGGCAAACAAATACAGAACCATGGAATTTTTTTAAGTTACAGTTATCATCCTTTTTAAATATTGTTAAACGCATTTCTCACTTTTTAATTTTATCTTGCATTACTTGTGCAGCTTTTCTCCCTGGGTCTCATCTGAAAATGGGCCTATTAGCCCACTTGGACTTTTCCGATAAACAAATGCAAATAAATAAATATTTGTGAGGGCAATGAGAAAAAAAGGTAATCCTTTTGACAAACCATTTTATTGATATGGGAAAGGGAGCCAACAAGTGAATAAACTTACAGATATACCCCTGCCTACCTGAAAAAAGGGAGAGGCAATCTGCAGACACATTCAAAAGGGTATGAACCCAACAAAGACCACTGTATAGTGTTAGAAAGCATTAAATGTACAAAACATTGGCTAAAGATATTGAGAGGAGACTAGTCTATACCATTTAGTGAGTTGTGGCTAATGCAGGGCAGTCTACAAGAGCAGAAGCAATTAAAGGAAAGAAGTTACATAGTAAAATATTGCAACCTGAAACTGTTGTGAAGCAGGAAGAGAATTATCACTATAACCCCAAAATGCTGAAAATGAAGGTGTAGAATGGGCAGAACTGTAGAAAAGGAATCAAATCACTCACTGAACAGGTGTATTCTCAGGGAATACATTAAGGAAGTGTGGAAAATGCTATACCGCACCAGAATTCTATACTTTTTTTCACACTTAATCAGAGAGCTATAAAAATGGAAAATTTCAAGTAGCCTCTTTTGACAAAGGAAAATACTGCCAGCACAGCTATCTGGAATTTTGCAAACAATTATGTCATTTGTGAATATAAACATGATTCACATAAGATGGTCATGTTACAACTGTATTAGAACTGAATGTCATATGTATATCAAACTGCTGGTACAGAAGTGTGTGCTGAAAAGGTTTTTGCAAAGTGCTTGAACTGTATCCATAGTGTACCCTACTAGAAAAGAACAGACATGTACATGCACTATTGTAACGTTTAAATGTAGTATTTCCTGTGATTTTGAACTATGATGTCACTGTAAATATATATTTAGTATTGTCTTGTTCTTTTATTTATTTTTTTTTATTAAATATATTTAAACCTTGTATATTTATCTGGTGACACTGTGTGGCCCACTCCTAATAGCCTTGCTCTTGGTCAAACTACCATTTGTATTGACAGTAACATTACACAGTAAGACTGGACACCCTTTGTTAAGGGCCTTAAAGTAGCTGATAAGGAGCTGTCTGATGGCAGTGATAACTGCCTTATAGTCTGGGCAAAAGAGGGCATAGCTAGTAAACCTGTGACAGCCTTTCCCAGGTGTGTGTGTGTGTGTGTGTGTGTGTGTGTGTGTGTGTGTGTGTGTGTGTGTGTGTGTGTGTGTGTGTGTGTGTGTGTGTGTGTGTGTGTGTGTGTGTGTATATAAATCAAGCCTCAAAGAACGTGTGTGTCAGCTATTTAGGCAGGGACATGAAGAACTAGTTGGACAGAGAGGGTGCTGGAGGTCTTGGGTTGGCCACTCAGCTGAGATCTCAGCTCTATAGCTGTGCCAGTGTGGAGTCCTACTGGGGATCTGGAGAAAGAGGGAGAAGCCAGCCCCAGACCAACTGTGGTCTCCATGGGCTCTTAAGGGAAATTGCACTTGAGGCATAGAGCTTATTACTGTGAGACATAGAGTTATTACTGTGTGTGTTCCTTGTAATCTCACCAATGTACATCCCCCCCATGGTGCCAGTGGTGAGGACTGAGGCTGCTTGATTACTGGTCCATGTGGTGGGGCATCACATTTATTGGTTGGCAGTGGTGGGATCACCACATCATGTATTAGGATTCAGTGGTGTGGATATTCTCATATAGTGTGTAAACAGTGGTTGCTAAAGAAGGTGTTTGTACTTTCAAGCAGCCACACAGTGAACATTCAGAGTTTCGTAACACAGTAGTTTTGTTTATTTTTTGTTAATTTAGTTAGTCACGGAGAGCAGGCAATGTTATCAGCAGAGGTGTATGGCAAGCTGACAAGGAGCCAATTGGCTGATATGTGCCAAGCCAAACAACTGGAGCATGCCAACCTGACTAACCTGACTAAAGTAGAAATTATTTTAGCCTTAGTCACAACTGCATCACAGACCAGCAACCAGGAGGACAACCAGACTGGCCTTGGGATGTACAGCTCTCAGAAAATAAACAGCTCACAGATGATTTAAAAATCCATCTGGAGTTATAGAGACTTGAACTGGAGGTCAAACATTTGGAAACAGAATCAGCAGAGAGACCGAGACATTTGGAGGCTGAAGAAAATGAGAGGCAGAGGCAACATGAAAAGGAAAATACTCTTCATTAGGGTCATGGAGGTAACGGGGAAGGGAATATCCGAACCTCGGAAACAACAAAGGTCAGTAAATTTCTTTCACAATTTACAGAGGGTAATAGATTTAATAGTTGTATTCATTTGTTTGAAAGGGTATGTAAACAGTATAATGTTGACTGAGAGCTCTGAGTACAGTTCCTGACCCCCTTACTCCATGGTAATGCTGTAACTGCTATTTCTAAATTGTCTGATATTGATTGCTTAAATTATAATACTGTTAAAATTGCTTGGTTGAGTGTTTTAAGTTAACACCTGAAGCTTATAGAAAAAAATGTTGTGAGCATAGACGCAAGAAAGATGAAAGTGTGTCTGAATTTATTGCTGAGTTAAGCACTTATGTTCATAGATGGGTGAGTAGGTGTCAGGTTACCACCTTTCAAGGCCTGGCAGACCTTATGCCTTATGCCTGAGGACATGAGAATCTGGTTAGCAGATAGGGAATGTATAGGAAAGAAGAACTCTGGTTGATAAAGTGCACTCTCAAGCACAAACTCAAAGTCAGATAAAAAGAAACTGAGTGCACACCATGGTGGAACACAAACACTTTCATTAAACAGGAATGCTAAAGCAATAAGTGCTTTCACTACCATTGAGGTAGCTTCATCAGACCTAATTAAAACAATCTTCCATCCACTATTTATACTCAAGCCATCCAATCAAAAACCAAGACACACATTACCTATTACTTAAAGTTGCAATACACCTTTTTAAAAAACATTATTTCTTAGCACACACATAAATAGAATAAATATACATATCTCAAAAGATACACATGTTTTTCAACCACAAAATAATAAAATACAATAAATAAATGCATGTAATAAAATGTAATAATACACCAATGTTTTAGGGGGTGAGATTTCAAGTGGGGTTTCAGGGATACACGCTCATTGATGCCTGGAAACTGATCTGAATCTAGCCGTATAATCCACTGTTGCTCCCTTTCTTCTGTGAAATTCTTGATATCTCCTCTAATGTTTGTAGCTATAATCTTTAAAACAGAAATCTAAAACTATGCTGATCGCCCTTGTCTATTACTTGTTGCCCCAATGCACTCTTAGCCCTCTTGTTCCTCACATCCCTTACGTGTTCTAAGATATGTTCTTTCAGGAGCCTATTGGTCTTCCCTACATAGTATACAAAACACAGTGAGCAATAAGAAAAATAAATCATATTTTTTGTATTACAATCAGCATATAAAGATGTCACTTTAACGAACCCTTTCTGTGGATGTTCAAAATGATTGCCTGTGTGTATAAACTTACAGGCTTTGCAATGTCTACACAAAAAGGTCCTCTCTCTGTGTGATGGTGGTGTGTATCCTTTGCGGACACCCTTATAGCATAACTGTCTCTTTAGTGACTTACTGTTTCTAAAACTGAAATCAGGGTAATTCCCACTCACCCCCCTAAACTTACCATCCATACTTAATATACCCAGTTCTTCTTGACAATGTCACATATCATATTATTGCTATATGTCAGGGTTAACCTAGTCATACTATTTCTATGAGACCTTTCTCTATCAATGAGAGTATTTTCACATCTATCTGAAAAATAGGGGTGACCTCTGGTCCCTCGTTTTTCAAGGGCTTCAGCAATGAATGTATCCAGCTGATTCACCTTACACCCCCTTTGTAAAACACTAGTCCTTAATTCTTGTAATGGGTTCATATCCTTGTTTTTATTATATAATCTCATTATTCGCATTGCTTGGCCTTTCACAACGTTTTTATACACATGACGGGGATGCATAATCCCCTTGTGTAAAAAAGAATTCCTCTTACATGGCTTTTTATATATAGAAGTCCAAACATCACCAAATAAACTTTTACTGATTTTAACATCTAGAAATTCTATCACATCAGATGAGTAATTATAACTAAATTTAAAAAATGACGTAGTGGTGTGTAAGTAGTCTACAAAATGTATAGCCTCTTCAGCAGGTCCATCCCACAAGACAGAAATATCATCCACAAACCTCTTATAAGTCAGAATGCATCTACAGAATACATTATTCAGCATAACATTCTCCTGTTCCCATTGTGCTAAGGCCAGGCTGGCGTAGCTATTCGCACAAGCTGTGCCCATTGCTACGCCAACCTTCTGTAGACAGAACCTTTCACTTGAAAACAAATACATTGTTTTCTAAAATCAATTCTAATAAACTGCACACCAAACTAATACTTTTATTGCCTAAACCTGTTTTGCTTGACAGAAAGGTTCTAATGCTCTCTATCCCCCAATCATTGGGGATAACAGTGAACAAAGAGTTCAAATCTAAAGTTAGAAAAATCAACTCAGTCTTATCTTGCACTCACTTCACAATAGGGAATAACTCAGTCAAAAATCTTTTGTGTCCTTCAATATTGTCGTACTGGAATTAACAAAAGGACGGAACATTTTCTCCGCATAAATGAAGAGCGGTTCTGTGGCCCACCATCTACTGGACACTATAGGGCGCATGGGTGGGTTAACAACATTTTTATGGACTTCATCAGAGAGACGTATTTCTATTGAAGAAAGTTCTTTCAACTGTATCAATGCACCGCGTTCACCTTCACTCAAATTAAATCTACTGTTATTAAAACCATTCTCATACATTAAACAAACCTCTTTCTCACAAATAGTAGTAAACAACTCAACAGTGGGGTCAGTCACAGGAATAAATGGATTATTATTCTTAAAATGTTCACGTGTTCCTATACAATCAGCAAATTGTGTTCTCAAAGACTCCTACCAAACATTTTAAGGTTTATAATTACTTCAGACATATCGGAATGTTGCATTGGAATAAATGAAAGCCCTCTATTAAGGAGGCTATTTTGTTCAGAAGTTAACATAAGTGAAGAGATGTTTATAACTAAGTCATTTGGGTCTTTTTCCCTCTGTTTACCTTGTCCTTGTTCTCTATTCTCTGCTGACTAGAATCTCTGCCGTAGTCGTTCACGCCTCAGTCGGCTCCTCGTTTTGTCTCTTGTCCCCTGTAGGTATGGGAAGTGGATTTGCAAGAGAAAAATCCACTCGTTGAGTAGGGAATGCATGACACTGTTCGTCCTCCATGCTCTGCACCATTTGGTGTACTAAGGTCATTGTGATGACATCTCTACATTTAGAGACTTCCTGCATTTCACTTAAAGGAACAGACACAGCCTGCAAAGCCCATCCTGGATCCTGTTTTATCTGCAAAGCTTCAGTAAGCATTGCAATTGACTCTATACATTGATGAGTGTTGGTCGTATCCCCAGTCTCATTAGCAAGGCTATCCTCTCCATTATCATGCCACTGTTTAGAGGCTATATTCTCCTTCGACCTAGGCCATGAGAGCACATTCCCATCACCAAAATCACCCGGGTCTTGTTGTAATTTCTTACATTTGGCTAATTGAAGCTGCTTTCTCTCAAAATTCTGTATGCTCTCATACAGACTGTCCAGTTTCTCACCAATGACTTCTGGTGAGAATTGGCTCTGAATGAGATGTTGTAACTTATTTGTCTCAGCAAAGATTCTTCCATTGGTTTAAAAAATAGTGTTTTTTTTAAAAAGCTGTATTGCAACTTTAAGTAATAGGTGATGTGTTTCTTGGTTTTTGATTGGATGGTTTGCATTTAAATAGTGAAGGGAAGATTGCTTTAATTAGGTCTGATGAAGCTACCTTGATGGTAGTGAAAGCGCTTACCATTGCTTTAGCATTCCTGTTTTATTAAAGTGTTTGTGTTCTACTGTGGTGTGCACTCAGTTTCTTTTTATCTGACTAGAAGATAGGGAATGTAATACTGCAGATGTGCTGTGGAAAAAGAAAGACGTATACCTAGCAAGCAGGGCATCACTGCACAGGAAAGGGATACCCAGTGCTGTTCATGGGTCTAAGGGAACCCATGATGGGCAGCCTAAACCACTCCAACAGAGTCCACTAATAGCAGGGGAAGCCACTAGTTCAGGTACATGGCCAGGACCAAGGGTAAATATTTTAAATACCAGTGGGGCCATGTAGCATACAGATGTCCATGGAAGCAAGGTGGGGAACAAAAAGTAGGGGAGCCAGCAATTGAGAATGACAGGATGCCAGCAGTAAGTTGTCTGGAGACAACAAGGATACCAGACTACCACAAGAGGTTATATCTTATCTTAGTAGATGGGAAACAGGCCACTGCTAAGAGCGACACAGCCTCTGACCTAACCATTGTGAAGCCTGCAATGGTTAAATAGGAGCATTACTTGCTTGGGCAGTCTACTCCAGTCAGAGCTTTAGGAGGGACCCCATTCCAAATACCTTTGTCTAGAGTTCACCTTGACTGGAAGGGTGGAAAAGAAAGCAAGCTAGAAGTGTGTTTGAGGATATCCCTGCAGAAGTCCTGATAGAGAATGATCTTGATAATGCAGTACCCTGTATGCATGTAATTACATGCAGTCAGGCTTGGAGACAAGCATGTGGGTCTGGTAACTTGGGGAAGACCCAGACAAACTGCACACTTGAAACCAGTACTGGTGCAGTGGTTACTTCAGGGAGGGGGCTACCCTGTAGCAGTGAGACTGAAGGTAAGCCACAACTGCTTGTGGGTACTGAGGTTCCCTTGGATAGAGTGACTGCAAAGGTAAAGGTGAGTAGTAGTAACTAGGCTGACAGTGAGGCACCACTGTCAGAGGATATCAAACTTCCTGTGGAAGGTAAGCTGGGAAGGGTTACAAAGACAGAGTTGAGGCAGGCTTTGCTGTTAGACCATATATATTACAAGATCTGAGGGAGGTCACTAGTGAGGCACCTGATTCTCAAGGAAAGAAGAAATCTGTATACTTGGACAAAAGTTTACTGTATAGAGAAATGATCCCTGAGGGAGGGCTAGAGGGTGAGAGAATACAGCCCAGAGCCTAACATCTGGCACTTCTAGCATAGCCTCCACTGAGGCAGAAAAGGTGGCAAATGCTTTGTTAGAGATTTTCAGCAGGGTAGGTTTCCCCAAAAGGTGTCAATTTCATGTCAGACCTGCTGACTTGTCTGTGGAAGTGCTGTGGGGTGAAGCACCTAAAGACCACGCCTTTCCACCTGCAGACTAGTGGTCTGGTGGAGAGGTTAAACTCTACACTAAAGGCCATGCTACAGGCATTTGCAGATCATTTAATAGTGATTGAGACAAATATTTGCCCATTCTTTTGTTTGCTTACAAAGAGGTGCCCCAGGAATCCACAGGTTTTTCACCCTCTGAATTGCTGTACGGACATAAGGTTAGTAGGTTAGTACTAGGCTAACTGCCCTTGTGAGCCACTGTAAGCCTAGCCAATTATCCCTTGTGAGACTCAAACCCTGTACCTTGTGTTTGTAAGGCAAACACCTTAACCATTAGGCCACCCTCCCTTATTCAGGTGAGGGGACTTTTAGATTTGATTCGTGATGAGTGGGAGAGTGAGTGTAAATCCCACAAGGAGTATGTCATGGCATAAGTTCTAAACCTCAGGACAAGGTCCAGGGATCCCATGGGCTTGGCCCAGAAGAACCTGCAGAAGAACTTCTGAGGAGTATTTCTCAGTTTTACACATTATAGAACAAGAGGCAATCATTCCTCCACATTAAGGGTTTATGGAGGCAAAGGGGAAAAGGTAATCCTCTTGACAAATCACTTTATCAATATGGGGAAGGAATACAAGCACACAGAGCCCAACCTACACAACAAGAAGATGTGTATGATACAAATGCAAGGAGCGCTGAATTCAAAGCTGCAAATCGTCTGTTTGGCTGGTCTGCAGAAAACAAGTTTTGGGCTAAATGGCAGGCAATGTTCATTTGAGAATCCAAAAATAAATAAATTAATAAAATAAATGATGCAAACTACAGGGTCAATCAGACTGCAAGAAACAACTAGAGCATATTTACCCCACAATGTTCTGAAACCATATTAAGAATTAGAGATCTTTCTAGTGTCCTTAATAGTAGAAACTAAAGGAACTTGTAGAGAAAAAAAACTGACCCTTGCATCTATAGTTTGGGTAGGTAATGCTCTAAGTAACCATAAATACAAGGGATAGGGGACATTCTGTTAAGAATCAAAGAAGCACATTTTCTGAACTATCTGTCACATCATGTCTGATTCAACACTATACTAAGGTCATTCCAGGAGAAAAGGTTACCTGAACACCTTCTGAATCCCAGAGCAACAGAGAAAGACTGTACAAGAGGAGGCATAAATTGTTCAATAAGAGTGACAGAGGAGCAAAAAAAAAAAAAAAAATATATATATATATATATATATATATATATATATATATATATATATATATATATACACACATATATATATATATATATATATATATATATATATATATATATATATATATATATATATATATATAAAAACAAAGCCTGATGGGACAATCAGGATGAAGATGCCCAAGGTGGTATTTATACTACTAGGGGAAATATGACCAGGGTATCAGAGAAATTTCCCTACTCTTTTTGAGAGGTGCCATGGGAGCTTTTATATTCACCTGAGCCACCACCAACTCTCTCCAAAGCGACATCAGTTTAACATCTCTTCCAATGGATGTCACATCCAGGCATGTATCAACCCATTATTACACTGTGGTGACAGTAATTGATCTATCTGGTGTGGGAATAGAACCCACAGCCTTCTGTACCAAGGCAAGTGTGCTACCTGTTGCACCACTGATACTGGTCAAAATTTGACAGCCACTGAATGCCTAGGGCAGATGAAATTACAGTAATCTTTGGGTGGGTAAAATATGACAAAAAGGAATTGGAAAATTCCTCAAACATCTGAATCAAGAGAAAAGATAACGTGTTTCCACGGGGATTATTCTTGCATAATGCTCCACCTTTTAGGCTATGTGCTACCTTACAAGCTGTCAAAGATTAATGGAGAGATCCTCAATGTCCTATGTCAAATATGATGTCATTTACCGAGATAATGTCATAATATACTCTGTGGATTGGGATTCCCAACTAGTTACGATACAGGCTGTCTAAGACAAGCCAGGGTGACAATCAATGTCTCCAAAAGCAAGTTAAGCATGAGAGAAGTAAAACATTTAGGATATGTAATAGGGGGAGGATTATTCATTTCCTAGAAAAAAATAGAAGCAGCAAGAAACTGGTCTGTTTAAGGCACTCAGATGTTAGTGAGTACACTCAAAGATTTGCACACAGTTTTGCTTCTATGGATATTCCACACTATACTGTAACACACGTAAGGGCATTCTTTGTGAGATATACATTATGTGTATATATAGAGAGAAAGTCAGAGAGAGAGACAGACACATGCGCAGATGCACACACACACACACACACACACACACACACACACACACACACACACACACACACACACACACACACACACACACACACACACACACACACACTCAAGCAGAGTGCAGATTACTAAAATATATATAAAGTCCAATAGTACAATGTGGGCCACAATGTATATAAAGCAGTAACTAAAGTGTACATTAACTAATTAATTAAAACACTTTTTTGCATCCTTCATTTCCAGCTACTTTCCTTGATTACTTCTCTGACTTCCACTGTCCTAATGACAGCAAACTGACTTGTAAATAAAACAGCTATGGCTAGTAAAGCACATTCAGGACAGAGGTCCTTCTCTGAAAAGAAATGAAAAGGGACATTGGAAGCTTCGATGAATGCATGCTTGTTCCTTTCTTTTTGAAATAACATGAGGGTCTAATACCAAGTAAAATCTTAGTACTTCATCAAATCTACATATTTTAAATTAAAGAAATAAACTATGAGATCATCTACTGTGTTAGAGGACATTACTCCTTGGGACTCCTAAGCTTTCTACTTCAACTGTATGGCTCCCTGTTAGGTACATCAAGGTTCTGCTCTGTTCCCATCACCTTTGCTCTCTTTTATTTTCCTTTGTTACCTACAGTGCTTTAAATCTGCCTAGTTTCATGTATATAACCATATACATAGCATCACATGCTCCCAGTGTGCTTTCCTCTTAATAAAGTGCCTTTCCAACCACAGTCATAGCAGCCCACGTCCTGTTTTACTATTTATTTTCTGCTTTTAGTTAGTGATTTATCTACAATTCAAGACACCTATCTTATATCTCTGTTAGTTTCACTAATTGGATTTTAGTGCTCTGCTGCTCCAGGCAGCCTTGGTGGTTAGGCCTCACTCCACTCACCCTTGCAATGCTGACGCACACTTTGTTCTGTGGGCTATACCTGAAAACCACCTCAATTAAATGTAACTACTTTAAGTTCCTCCTGCACTTTAGAATTAACCAACCAGCCACCACTTATGTCTGCAACTCTTCATCCTATCAAAGCTCTTCCCAAACTACCATACTTTTACCAGCAAACTACTCCCATATAAATATCTACATCCAAATTTACCCCTCTCATCCCTATCCCTTACTCAAATTCTACTCTCTTTAATCAACACCCCACAGCCTCTTCCCTAAGACTTCATATTAAGGCAAACTTCCTTTCATGTCCCTTCATCCACTCACTGTCATATCTCACTCATTTCTCACTATTTCAGATAACAGACTGTCTGCATTGTGCCCTCTTTTCAGTTCATTTATTCACACTTTTTTCAACAGTATGATCTCTTTCTACCATTTCATGTATTGTAGTTATTCCCACTTTTCTCTTGCCACCCACAACCACACAACATTCTCTCTGACTGTTCTCATAACACTCCATCAGATGTTTACTTTCTTCATTCTCTCTGACTGTTCACATAACACTCCATCAGATGTTTACTTTCTTAGTTCTCTCTGACTGTTCTCATAACACTCCATCAGATGTTTATTTTCTTCGTTCTCTCTGACTGTTCTCATAACACTCCATCAGATGTTTACTTTCTTCATTCTCTCTGACTGTTCTCATAACACTCCATCAGATGTTTACTTTCTTCGTTCTTTCTGACTGTTCTCATAACACTCCATCAGATGTTTACTTTCTTCGTTCTCTCTGACTGTTCTCATAACACTCCATCAGATGTTTACTTTCTTTGCTCTCTGACTGTTCTCATAACACTCCATCAGATGTTTACTTTCTTTGTTCTCTCTGACTGTTCTCATAACGCTCCATCAGATGTTTACTTTCTTTGTTCTCTCTCACTGTTCTCATAACACTCCATCAGATGTTTACTTTTTTCATTCTCTCTGACTGACTTTCTTCATTCTCTGACTGTTCTCATAACACTCCATCAGATGTTTACTTTCTTCGTTCTCTCTGACAGCTCTCATAACACTCCATCAGATGTTTACTTTCTTCGTTCTCTCTGACTGTTCTTATAACGGTCCATCAGATGTTTACTTTCTTCATTCTCTCTGACTGTTCTCAGAACATTCCATCAGATGTTTACTTTCTTCGTTCTCTCTGACTGTTCTCATAACACTCCATCAGATGTTTACTTTCATCGTTCTTTCTGACCCTTGCATCTATAGTTTGGGTAGGTAATGCTCTAAGTAACCATAAATACAAGGGATAGGGGACATTCTGTTAAGAATCAAAGAAGCACATTTTCTGAACTATCTGTCACATCATGTCTGATTCAACACTATACTAAGGTCATTCCAGGAGAAAAGGTTACCTGAACACCTTCTGAATCCCAGAGCAACAGAGAAAGACTGTACAAGAGGAGGCATAAATTGTTCAATAAGAGTGACAGAGGAGCAAACAAATATATATATATATATATATATATATATATATATATATATATATACATATCTAAAACAAAGCCTGATGGGACAATCAGGATGAGGAGGCCCAAGGTGGTATTTATACTACTAGGGGAAATATGACCAGGGTATCAGAGAAATTCCCCTACTCTTTTTGAGAGGTGCCATGGGAGCTTTTATATTCACCTGAGCCACCACCAACTCTCTCCAAAGGGACATCAGTTTAACATCTCATCCAATGGATGTCACATCCAGGCATGTATCAACCCCTTATTACACTGTGGTGACAGTAATTGATCTATCTGGTGTGGGAATAGAACCCACAGCCTTCTGTACCAAGGCAAGTGTGCTACCTGTTGCACCCCTGATACTGGTCAAAATTTGACAGCCACTGAATGCCTAGGGCAGATGAAATTACAGTAATCTTTGGGTGGGTAAAATATGACAAAAAGGAATTGGAAAACTCCTCAAACATCTGAATCAAGAGAAAAGATAACATGTTTCCACGGGGATTATTCTTGCATAATGCTCCACCTTTTAGGCTATGTGCTACCTTACAAGCTGTCAAAGATTAATGGAGAGATCCTTAATGTCCTATATCAAATATGATGTCATTTACCGAAATAATGTCATAATATACTCTGTGAATTTGGATTCCCAACTAGTTATGATACAGGCTGTCTAAGACATGCCAGGGTGACAATCAATGTCTCCAAAAGCAAGTTAAGCATGAGAGAAGAAAAACATTTAGGATATGTAATAGGGGGAGGATTATTCATTTCCTAGGAAAAATAGAAGCAGCAAGAAACTGGCCTGTTTAAGGCACTCAGAAGTTAGTGAGTACACTCAAACATTTGCACACAGTTTTGCTTCTATGGATATTCCACACTATACTGTAACACACGTAAGGGCATTCTTTGTGAGATATACATTATGTGTATATATAGAGAGAAAGTCAGAGAGAGAGAGAGACAGACACATGCGCAGATGCACACACACACACACACACACACACACACACACACACACACACACACACACACACACACACACACACACACACACACTCAAGCAGAGTGCAGTTTACTAAAATATATATAAAGTCCAATAGTACAATGTGGGCCACAACTTATATAAAGCAGTAACTAAAGTGTACATTAACTAATTAATTAAAACACTTTTTTGCATCCTTCATTTTCAGCTACTTTCCTTGATTACTTCTCTGACTTCCACTGTCCTAATGACAGCAAACTGACTTGTAAATAAAACAGCTATGGCTAGTAAAGCACATTCAGGACAGAGGTCCTTCTCTGAAAAGAAATGAAAAGGGACATTGGAAGCTTCGATGAATGCATGCTTGTTCCTTTCTTTTTGAAATAACATGAGGGTCTAATACCAAGTAAAATCTTAGTACTTCATGAAATCTACATATTTTAAATTAAAGAAATAAACTATGAGATCATCTACTGTGTTAGAGGACATTACTCCTTGGGACTCCTAAGCTTTCTACTTCAACTGTATGGCTCCCTGTTAGGTACATCAAGGTTCTGCTCTGTTCCCATCACCTTTGCTCTCTTTTATTTTCCTTTGTTACCTACAGTGCTTTAAATCTGCCTAGTTTCATGTATATAACCATATACATAGCATCACATGCTCCCAGTGTGCTTTCCTCTTAATAAAGTGCCTTTCCAACCACAGTCATAGCAGCCCACGTCCTGTTTTACTATTTATTTTCTGCTTTTAGTTAGTGATTTATCTACAATTCAAGACACCTATCTTATATCTCTGTTAGTTTCACTAATTGGATTTTAGTGCTCTGCTGCTCCAGGCAGCCTTGGTGGTTAGGCCTCACTCCACTCACCCTTGCAATGCTGACGCACACTTTGTTCTGTGGGCCATACCTGAAAACCACCTCAATTAAATGTAACTACTTTAAGTTCCTCCTACACTTTAGAATTAACCAACCAGCCACCACTTATGTCTGCAACTCTTCATCCTATCAAAGCTCTTCCCAAACTACCATACTTTTACCAGCAAACTACTCCCATATAAATATCTACATCTAAATTTACCCCTCTCATCCCTATCCCTTACTCAAATTCTACTCTCTTTAATCAACACACCACAGCCTCTTCCTTAAGACTTCATATTAAGGCAAACTTCCTTTCATGTCCCTTCATCCACTCACTGTCATATCTCACTCATTTCTCACTATTTCAGATAACACACTGTCTGCATTGTGCCCTCTTTTCAGTTCATTTATTCACACTTTTTTCAACAGTATGATCTCTTTCTACCATTTCATGTATTGTAGTTATTCCCACTTTTCTCTTGCCACCCACAACCACACAACATTCTCTCTGACTGTTCTCATAACACTCCATCAGATGTTTACTTTCTTCGTTCTCTCTGACTGTTCTCATAACACTCCATCAGATGTTTACTTTCTTCGTTCTCTCTGACTGCTCCCTTAACACTCCATCAGATGTTTACTTTCTTCGTTCTTTCTGACTGTTCTCATTCTCTCTGACTGTTCTCATAACGAGACATCAGATGTTTACTTTCTTCATTGTCTCTGACTGTTCGCATAACGCTCCAACAGATGTTTACTTTCTTCTTTCTCTCTGTCTGTTCTCATAACACTCCATTAGATGTTTACTTTCTTCATTCTCTCTTAACTGTTCTCATAACACTCCATCAGATGTTTACTTACTTCGTTCTCTCTCTGACTGCTCTCATTACACTCCATCAGATGTTTACTTTCCTTGTTCCCTCTGACTGTTCTCATAACACTCCATCAGATGTTTACTTTCTTCGTTCTCTCTGACTGTTCTCATAACACTCCATCAGATGTTTACTTTCTTCATTCTCTCTGACTGTTCACATAACATTCCATGAGATGTTTACTTTCTTCATTCTCTCTAACTGTTCTCATAACACTCCATCAGATGTTTACTTTCTTTGTTCTGTATGACTGTTCTCATAACACTCCCTCAGATGTTTACTTTCTTCGTTCTCTGACTGTTCTCATAACACTCCATCAGATGTTTACTTTCTTCATTCTCTCTTAACTGTTCTCATAACACTCCATCAGATGTTTACTTTCTTCGTTCTCTCTGACTGGTCTCATTACACTCCATCAGATGTTTACTTTCTTCATTCTCTCTGGCTGTTCTCATAAAACTCCATCAGATGTTTACTTTCTTCGTTCTCTCTGACTGTTCTCATAACACTCCATCAGATGTTTACTTTCCTTGTTCCCTCTGACTGTTCTCATAACACTCCATTAGATGTTTACTTTCTTTGTTCTCTCTGACTGTTCTCATAACACTCCATTAGATGTTTACTTTCTTCGTTCTCTCTGACTGTTCTCATAACACTCCATTAGATGTTTACTTTCTTCGTTCTCTCTGACTGTTTTCATAAAACTCCATCAGATGTTTACTTTCTTTGTTCTCTCTGACTGTTCTCATAACACTCCATCAGATGTTTACTTTCTTAGTTCTCTCTGTCTGTTCTCATAACACTCCATTAGATGTTTACTTTCTTCGTTCTCTCTGACTGTTCTCATAACACTCCATCAGATGTTTACTTTCTTCATTCTCTCTGACTGTTCTCATAACACTCCATTAGATGTTTACTTTCTTCATTCTCTCTGTTCTCATAACACTCCATCAGTTGTTTATTTTCTTCATTCTCTCTGACTGTTCTCATAACACTCCATCAGATGTTTACTTTCTTTGTTCTCTCTGACTGTTCTCATAACACTCCATCAGATGTTTACTTTCTTCATTCTCTCTGACTGTTCTCATAACGCTCCATCAGATGTTTACTTTCTTAGTTTTCTCTGACTGTTCTCATAACACTCCATCAGATGTTTACTTTCTTTTTTCTCTCCGACTGCTCTCATAATATTCCATCAGATGTTTACTTTCTTAGTTCTCTGACTGTTCTCATAACACTCCATCAGCTGTTTACTTTCTTCATTCTCTGACTGTTCTCATAACTCTCCATCAGATGTTTACTTTCTTTCTTCTCTCTCACTGTTCTCATAACACTCCATCAGATGTTTACTTTCTTCATTCTCTCTGACTGTTCTCATAACACTCCATCAGATGTTTACTTTCTTCATTCTCTCTGACTGTTCTCATAACACTCCATCAGATGTTTACTTTCTTTTTTCTCTGACTGTTCTCATAACACTCCATCAGATGTTTACTTTCTTTGTTCTCTCTGACTGTTCTCATAACACTCCATCAGATGTTTACTTTCTTTGTTCTCTCTGACTGTTCTCATAACACTCCATCAGATGTTTACTTTCTTCATTCTCTCTGACTGTTCTCATAACACTCCATCAGATGTTTACTTTCTTTGTTCTCTGACTGTTCACATAACATTCCATGAGATGTTTACTTTCTTCGTTCTCTCTAACTGTTCTCATAACACTCCATCAGATGTTTACTTTCTTTTTTCTGTATGACTGTTCTCATAACACTCCCTCAGATGTTTACTTTCTTTGTTCTCTCTGACTGTTCTCATAACACTCCATCAGATGTTTACTTTCTTAGTTCTCTCTGACTGTTCTCATAACACTCCATCAGATGTTTATTTTCTTCATTCTCTCTGACTGTTCTCATAACACTCCATCAGATGTTTACTTTCTTCATTCTCTCTGACTGTTCTCATAACACTCCATCAGATGTTTACTTTCTTCGTTCTCTCTGACTGTTCTCATAACACTCCATCAGATGTTTACTTTCTTCATTCTCTCTGACTGTTCTCATAACACTCCATCAGATGTTTACTTTCTTTGTTCTCTCTGACTGTTCTCATAACACTCCATCAGATGTTTACTTTCTTCATTCTCTCTGACTGTTCTCATAACACTCCATCAGATGTTTACTTTCTTCGTTCTCTCTGACTGTTCTCATAACACTCCATCAGATGTTTACTTTCTTCATTCTCTCTGACTGTTCTCATAACACTCCATCAGATGTTTACTTTCTTTGTTCTCTCTGACTGTTCTCATAACACTCCATCAGATGTTTACTTTCTTCATTCTCTCTGACTGTTCTCATAACACTCCATCAGATGTTTACTTTCTTTGTTCTCTCTGACTGTTCTCATAACACTCCATCAGATGTTTACTTTCTTTGTTCTCTCTGACTGTTCTCATAACACTCCATCAGATGTTTACTTTCTTCATTCTCTCTGACTGTTCTCATAACACTCCATCAGATGTTTACTTTCTTCTTTCTCAATGACTGCTCTCATAAAATTCCATCAGATGTTTACTTTTGTCATTCTCTCTGACTGTTCTCATAACACTCCATCAGTTGTTTACTTTCTTCATTCTCTCTGACTGTTCTCATAACACTCCATCAGATGTTTACTTTCTTTGTTCTCTCTGACTGTTCTCATAACACTCCATCAGATGTTTACTTTCTTCATTCTCTCTGACTGTTCTCATAACACTCCATCAGATGTTTACTTTCTTCATTCTCTCTGACTGTTCTCATAACACTCCATCAGATGTTTACTTTCTTCATTCTCTGACTGTTCTCATTAGACTCCATCAGATGTTTACTTTCTTTGTTCTCTCTGACTGTTCTCATAACACTCCATCAGATGTTTACTTTCTTTCTTTCTGACTCTTCTCATAACACTCCATCAGATGTTTACTTTCTTGTTCTCTGACTGTTCTCATAACTCCATCAGATGTTTACTTTCTTATTCTCTCTGACTGTTCTTAGAACATTCCATCAGATGTTTACTTTCTTCGTTCTGACTGTTCTCATAACACTCCATCAGATGTTTACTTTCTTCGTTCTCTCTGACTGTTCTCATAACACTCCATCAGATGTTTACTTTCTTTGTTCTCTCTGACTGTTCTCATAACACTCCATCAGATGTTTACTTTCTTTGTTCTCTCTGACTGTTCTCATAACACTCCATCAGATGTTTACTTTCTTTGTTCTCTCTGACTGTTCTCATAACACTCCATCAGATGTTTACTTTCTTCGTTCTCTCTGACTGTTCTCATAACACTCCATCAGATGTTTACTTTCTTCGTTCTCTCTGACTGTTCTCATAACACTCCATCAGATGTTTACTTTCTTTGTTCTCTCTGACTGTTCTCATAACACTCCATCAGATGTTTACTTTCTTCATTCTCTCTGACTGTTCTCATAACACTCCATCAGATGTTTACTTTCTAGTTCTCTCTGACTGTTCTCATAACACTCCATCAGATGTTTACTTTCTTCATTCTCTCTGACTGTTCTCATAACACTCCATCAGATGTTTACTTTCTTTGTTCTCTCTGACTGTTCTCATAACACTCCATCAGATGTTTACTTTCTTCATTCTCTCTGACTGTTCTCATAACACTCCATCAGATGTTTACTTTCTTTGTTCTCTCTGACTGTTCTCATAACACTCCATCAGATGTTTACTTTCTTGTTCTCTCTGACTGTTCTCATAACACTCCATCAGATGTTTACTTTCTTCATTCTCTCTGACTGTTCTCATAACACTCCATCAGATGTTTACTTTCTTCGTTCTCTCTGACTGTTCTCATAACACTCCATCAGATGTTTACTTTCTTTGTTCTCTCTGACTGTTCTCATAACACTCCATCAGATGTTTACTTTCTTCATTCTCTCTGACTGTTCTCATAACACTCCATCAGATGTTTACTTTCTTCGTTCTCTCTGACTGTTCTCATAACACTCCATCAGATGTTTACTTTCTTCGTTCTCTCTGACTGTTCTCATAACGCTCCATCAGATGTTTACTTTCTTTGTTCTCTCTCACTGTTCTCATAACACTCCATCAGATGTTTACTTTTTTCATTCTCTCTGACTGACTTTCTTCATTCTCTGACTGTTCTCATAACACTCCATCAGATGTTTACTTTCTTCGTTCTCTCTGACAGCTCTCATAACACTCCATCAGATGTTTACTTTCTTCGTTCTCTCTGACTGTTCTTATAACGGTCCATCAGATGTTTACTTTCTTCATTCTCTCTGACTGTTCTCTGAACATTCCATTAGATGTTTACTTTCTTCGTTCTTTCTGACTGTTCTCATAACACTCCATCAGATGTTTACTTTCTTCGTTCTTTCTGACCCTTGCATCTATAGTTTATGTAGGTAATGCTCTAAGTAACCATAAATACAAGGGATAGGGGACATTCTGTTAAGAATCAAAGAAGCACATTTTCTGAACTATCTGTCACATCATGTCTGATTCAACACTATACTAAGGTCATTCCAGGAGAAAAGGTTACCTGAACACCTTCTGAATCCCAGAGCAACAGAAAAAGACTGTACAAGAGGAGGCATAAATTGTTCAATAAGAGAGACAGAGGAGCAAAAAAAAAAAATATATATATATAGATATATATATATATATATATATATATATATATATATATATATATATATATATATATATATATATATATATATATATATATATATATATATATATATATATATATATCTAAAACAAAGCCTGATGGGACAATCAGGATGAGGAGGCCCAAGGTGGTATTTATACTACTAGGGGAAATATGACCAGGGTATCAGAGAAATTCCCCTACTCTTTTTGAGAGGTGCCATGGGAGCTTTTATATTCACCTGAGCCACCACCAACTCCAAAGGGACATCAGTTTAACATCTCATCCAATGGATGTCACATCCAGGCATGTATCAACCCCTTATTACACTGTGGTGACAGTAATTGATCTATCTGGTGTGGGAATAGAACCCACAGCCTTCTGTACCAAGGCAAGTGTGCTACCTGTTGCACCCCTGATACTGGTCAAAATTTGACAGCCACTGAATGCCTAGGGCAGATGAAATTACAGTAATCTTTGGGTGGGTAAAATATGTCAAAAAGGAATTGGAAAACTCCTCAAACATCTGAATCAAGAGAAAAGATAACGTGTTTCCACGGGGATTATTCTTGCATAATGCTCCACCTTTTAGGCTATGTGCTACCTTACAAGCTGTCAAAGATTAATGGAGAGATCCTTAATGTCCTATGTCAAATATGATGTCATTTACCGAGATAATGTCATAATATACTCTGTGGATTGGGATTCCCAACTAGTTACGATACAGGCTGTCTAAGACAAGCCAGGGTGACAATCAATGTCTCCAAAAGCAAGTTAAGCATGAGAGAAGTAAAACATTTAGGATATGTAATAGGGGGAGGATTATTCATTTCCTAGAAAAAATAGAAGCAGCAAGAAACTGGCCTGTTTAAGGCACTCAGATGTTAATGAGTACACTCAAACATTTGCACACAGTTTTGCTTCTATGGATATTCCACACTATACTGTAACACACGTAAGGGCATTCTTTGTGAGATATACATTATGTGTATATATAGAGAGAAAGTCAGAGAGAGAGAGAGACAGACACATGCGCAGATGCACACACACACACACACACACACACACACACACACACACACACACACACACACACACACACACTCAAGCAGAGTGCAGTTTACTAAAATATATATAAAGTCCAATAGTACAATGTGGGCCACAACGTATATAAAGCAGTAACTAAAGTGTACATTAACTAATAAATTAAAACACGTTTTTGCATCCTTCATTTCCAGCTACTTTCCTTGATTACTTCTCTGACTTCCACTGTCCTAATGACAGCAAACTGACTTGTAAAGAAAACAGCTATGGCTAGTAAAGCACATTCAGGACAGTGGTCCTTCTCTGAAAAGAAATGAAAAGGGACATTGGAAGCTTCGATGAATGCATGCTTGTTCTTTTCTTTTTGAAATAACATGAGGGTCTAATACCAAGTAAAATCTTAGTACTTAGCACTTAGTACTTCATCAAATCTACATATTTTAACCATCTCCTCCATAACAATCTACTAGCTAACACTCAACATGGATTTAGACCTTCACATAGTACCACCACTGCTTTACTTTCTTTTACCAACACTATCAACTGTAACCGTAACAACAATAAACTAACCTCTTCTCTGTTCCTAGGCCTATCAAAAGCCTTTGATATGGTAAACCATACACTTCTCTTACACATACTTAAATCCCTTGCCTTGCATTCCTCTTCCTTAACCTGGTTTTCATCCTATCTTGAAAACCTCCAACAAGCAGTACTCTGGAAAAACTCACTATCTGCTCTACGTCCTATCTCCTTAGGAGTACCTCAAGGATCTATACTAGGTCCACTTTTATTTTCTATCTTTATTAATGATCTCCAATCATCTATTCAAAACACTACCTGTTTACAATATGCTGATGATTCTACCATTATTTGTACAGCTTCCTCTCAAACAGAACTCCAGGCACTCACACAAACAACCTTCTCAACCATTGAACAGTGGTTCTCTAATAGATGTCTTCTCCTGAACCCCAAAAAAACTAAACTATTACTCTTTTCACCTACCCACAAATCTACTCCACTAAACTTCACTATTACTACAAGTGATAATTCTCACATTTCACCCGACCCTACAACAAAACTGCTTGGTGTTACTATTGATAATAATCTTAACTATGATTGTCACATCAATAACACAATAAAAGCAGTTAATAAAAAGATTGGTTCACTGTACAGAATCAAGCCCTTCCTCACACCTGAACACGGACCACCTTAGCCCAATCACATCTTATCTCCACCCTTCTGTATGCTTCCTCTATTTACACTAATCTCTCTAAAAGCAACCACAGGAAACTGACTACATCTTACCATAATATTGTTCGATTTGCTACAGCATCTCAGTCTAGAACTCACCACTGTATAAATTTAAAACATTTACACTGGCTAGAACTTCCTAATAAGCTTATCTATCAACAACTCCTAATAGCACACAAAATCCTATATCAACCATCAAAAACACCTGCTCTTAGCAGCCTCCTGACTCCCTATTATAACCTGAAAGAACTACGTTCTTCAGAGAAGTTACAAGTTAACACTACTAGAACCACTAACTCTGCAGGTAACCACCTATTCTCCAACTCATTTGGCAAAATATGGAATAATCTTCCCTCACACATATCCTCTCTAGCCACTCTTCCACTCTTCAAGAAACAACTCCTAATACATCTGAACAAATTCTGGCTATGCTCTTGTACCAATCCTGACTAACTACTTCCATCTATCCCCTATCATAATTCTTTATTCATCACTACAATATTCTATATGACTACAAATAACTTAATACCTCTATAGTTACTAGTGTTCTCTTAAAAAAAAAAAAAAAAACATATTTATATTTTATATTTTTTGGTTTAACAAGTATGTATTATACATTGAACTTCATAATCATCTGATTTTGTACTAAAAACAGCTAATGCCTTCCTTTTACTTAGGTGTTTTACTTGTCTTCTTTTTAGATTTGAATTACCTGTACTAAAATCACTGCATTCTTGCTTATTGCCTTTGTAAAATGTGTTTATTGTTCATTCTTTATGTTTATCATCTTGTTTGTATCCTTGGAGCTTTTCTCCTCGGGCCTCCACTGAAAATGGACATGAATCCAGCTGGACTAGCCCAGTCAACAAATGTAAAATAAATAAAATAAATAATAAATTAAAGAAATAAACTATGAGATCATCTACTGTGTTAGAGGACATTACTCCTTGGGACTCCTAAGCTTTCTACTTCAACGGTATGGCTCCCTGTTAGGTACATCAAGGTTCTGCTCTGTTCCCATTACCTTTGCTCTCTTTTATTTTCCTTTGTTACCTACAGTGCTTTAAATCTGCCTAGTTTCATGTATATAACCATATACATAGCATCACATGCTCCCAGTGTGCTTTCCTCTTAAAGTGCCTTTCCAACCACAGTCATAGCAGCCCACGTCCTGTTTTACTATTTATTTTCTGCTTTTAGTTAGTGATTTATCTACAATTCAAGACACCTATCTTATATCTCTGTTAGTTTCACTAATTGGATTTTAGTGCTCTGCTGCTCCAGGCAGCCTTGGTGGTTAGGCCTCACTCCACTCACCCTTGCAATGCTGACGCACACTTTGTTCTGTGGGCCATACCTGAAAACCACCTCAATTAAATGTAACTACTTTAAGTTCCTCCTGCACTTTAGAATTAACCAACCAGCCACCAATTATGTCTGCAATTCTTCATCCTATCAAAGCTCTTCCCAGACTACCATACTTTTACCAGCAAACTACTCCCATATAAATATCTACATCCAAATTGACCCCCTCTCATCCCTATCCCTTACTCAAATTCTACTCTCTTTAATCAACACCCCACAGCCTCTTCCCTAAGACTTCATATTAAGGCATATTTCCTTTCATGTCCCTTCATCCACTCACTGTCATATCTCACTCATTTCTCACTATTTCAGATAACACACTGTCTGCATTGTGCCCTCTTTTCAGTTCATTTATTCACACTTTTTTCAACAGTATGATCTCTTTCTACCATTTCATGTATTGTAGTTATTCACACTTTTCTCTTGCCACCCACAACCACACAACATTCTCTCTGACTGTTCTCATAACACTCCCTCAGATGTTTACTTTCTTCGTTCTCTCTGACTGTTCTCAGAACACTCCATCAGATGTTTACTTTCTTTGTTCTCTCTGACTGTTCTCATAACACTCCATCAGATGTTTACTTTCTTCGTTCTCTCTGACTGTACTCATAACACTCGATCAGATGTTTACTTTCTTCGTTCTCTCTAACTGTACTCATAACACTCGATCAGATGTTTACTTTCTTCGTTCTTTCTGACTGTTCTCATTCTCTCTGACTGTTCTCATAACGAGACATCAGATGTTTACTTTCTTCATTGTCTCTGACTGTTCGCATAACACTCCAAAAGATGTTTACTTTCTTCTTTCTCTCTGTCTGTTCTCATAGCACTCCATTAGATG
The DNA here is from genome assembly GCF_019279795.1 of Protopterus annectens. NCBI lineage: Eukaryota > Metazoa > Chordata > Ceratodontiformes > Protopteridae > Protopterus > Protopterus annectens. The sequence continues at coordinate 78,493,776 of NC_056749.1, forward strand.
TTTACTTTCTTCATTCTCTCTTAACTGTTCTCATAACACTCCATCAGATGTTTACTTTCTTCGTTCTCTCTGACTGCTCTCATTACACTCCATCAGATGTTTACTTTCCTTGTTCCCTCTGACTGTTCTCATAACACTCCATTAGATGTTTACTTTCTTCATTCACTCTGACTGTTCTCATAACACTCCATCAGATGTTTACTTTCTTCTTTCTCTCTGACTGTTCTCAGAACATTCCATCAGATGTTTACTTTCTTCGTTCCCTCTGACTGTTCTCATAACACTCCATCAGATGTTTACTTTCTTTGTTCTCTCTGACTGTTCTCATAACACTCCATTAGATGTTTACTTTCTTCGTTCTCTCTGACTGTTCTCATAACACTCCATCAGATGTTTACTTTCTTCATTCTCTCTTAACTGTTCTCATAACACTCCATCAGATGTTTACTTTCTTCGTTCTCTCTGACTGGTCTCATTACACTCCATCAGATGTTTACTTTCTTCATTCTCTCTGGCTGTTCTCATAAAACTCCATCAGATGTTTACTTTCTTTGTTCTCTCTGACTGTTCTCATAACACTCCATGAGATGTTTACTTTCTTAGTTCTCTCTGTCTGTTCTCATAACATTCCATTAGATGTTTACTTTCTTCGTTCTCTCTGACTGTTCTCATAACACTCCATCAGATGTTTACTTTCTTTTTTCTCTCCGACTGCTCTCATAATATTCCATCAGATGTTTACTTTTGTCGTTCTCTCTGACTGTTCTCATAACACTCCATCAGTTGTTTACTTTCTTCATTCTCTCTGACTGTTCTCATAACACTCCATCAGATGTTTACTTTCTTTTTTCTCTCTGACTGCTCTCATAATATTCCATCAGATGTTTACTTTCTTAGTTCTCTCTGACTGTTCTCATAACACTCCATCAGATGTTTACATTCTTCATTCTCTCTGACTGTTCTCATAACACTCCATCAGATGTTTACTTTCTTCGCTCTCAATGACTGTTCACATAACATTCCATGAGATGTTTACTTTCTTCGTTCTCTCTGACTGTTCTCATAACACTCCATCAGATGTTTACTTTCTTTGTTCTCTCTGACTGTTCTCATAACACTCCATCAGATGTTTACTTTCTTCATTCTCTCTGACTGTTCACATAACACTCCATCAGATGTTTACTTTCTTAGTTCTCTCTGACTGTTCTCATAACACTCCATCAGATGTTTATTTTCTTCGTTCTCTCTGACTGTTCTCATAACACTCCATCAGATGTTTACTTTCTTCATTCTCTCTGACTGTTCTTATAACGGTCCATCAGATGTTTACTTTCTTTGTTCTCTCTGACTGTTCTCAGAACACTCCATCAGATGTTTACTTTCTTTGTTCTCTCTGACTGTTCTCATAGCACTCCATCAGATGTTTACTTTCTTCGTTCTTTCTGACTGTTCTCATAACACTCCATCAGATGTTTACTTTCTTCATTCTCTCTGACTGTTCTTATAACGGTCCATCAGATGTTTACTTTCTTTGTTCTCTCTGACTGTTCTCAGAACACTCCATCAGATGTTTACTTTCTTCGTTCTCTCTGACTGTTCTCATAACACTCCATCAGATGTTTACTTTCTTTGCTCTCTCTGACTGTTCTCATAACACTCCATCAGTTGTTTACTTTCTTCGTTCTCTCTGACTGTTCTCATAAAGCTCCATCACATGTTTACTTTCTTAGTTTTCTCTGACTGTTCTCATAACACTCCATCAGATGTTTACTTTCTTTCTTCTCTCTCACTGTTTTCATAACGCTCCATCAGATGTTTACTTTCTTCGTTCTCTCTGACTGTTCTCATAACACTCCATCAGATGTTTACTTTCTTTGTTCTCTCTGACTGTTCTCATAACACTCCATCAGATGTTTACTTTCTTCATTCTCTCTGACTGTTCTTATAACGGTCCATCAGATGTTTACTTTCTATGTTCTCTCTGACTGTTCACAGAACACTCCATCAGATGTTTACTTTCTTTGTTCTCTCTGACTGTTCTCATAGCACTCCATCAGATGTTTACTTTCTTCGTTCTTTCTGACTGTTCTCATAACACTCCATCAGATGTTTACTTTCTTCATTCTCTCTGACTGTTCTTATAACGGTCCATCAGATGTTTACTTTCTTTGTTCTGTCTGACTGTTCTCAGAACACTCCATCAGATGTTTACTTTCTTTGTTCTCTCTGACTGTTCTCATAACACTCCATCAGATGTTTACTTTCTTTATCTCTCACTGTTCTCATAACACTCCATCAGATGTTTACTTTCTTTGTTCTCTCTGACTGTTCTCATAACACTCCATCAGATGTTTACTTTCTTCGTTCTCTCTGACTGTTCTCATAACACTCCATCAGATGTTTACTTTCTTTGTTCTCTGACTGTTCTCATAACACTCCATCAGATGTTTACTTTCTTCGTTCTCTCTGACTGTTCTCATAACACTCCATCAGATGTTTACTTTCTTTGTTCTCTCTGACTGTTCTCATAACACTCCATCAGATGTTTACTTTCTTCATTCTCTCTGACTGTTCTCATAACACTCCATCAGATGTTTACTTTCTTCGTTCTCTCTGACTGTTCTCATAACACTCCATCAGATGTTTACTTTCTTCATTCTCTCTGACTGTTCTCATAACACTCCATCAGATGTTTACTTTCTTAGTTCTCTCTGACTGTTCTCATAACACTCCATCAGATGTTTACTTTCTTTGTTCTCTCTGACTGTTCTCATAACACTCCATCAGATGTTTACTTTCTTCATTCTCTCTGACTGTTCTCATAACACTCCATCAGATGTTTACTTTCTTCGTTCTCTCTGACTGTTCTCATAACACTCCATCAGATGTTTACTTTCTTTGTTCTCTCTGACTGTTCTCATAACACTCCATCAGATGTTTACTTTCTTCGTTCTCTCTGACTGTTCTCATAACACTCCATCAGATGTTTACTTTCTTTGTTCTCTCTGACTGTTCTCATAACACTCCATCAGATGTTTACTTTCTTCGTTCTCTCTGACTGTTCTCATAACGCTCCATCAGATGTTTACTTTCTTAGTTTTCTCTGACTGTTCTCATAACACTCCATCAGATGTTTACTTTCTTCGTTCTCTCTGACTGTTCTCATAACACTCCATCAGATGTTTACTTTCTTCATTCTCTCTGACTGTTCTCATAACACTCCATCAGATGTTTACTTTCTTTGTTCTCTCTCACTGTTCTCATAACACTCCATCAGATGTTTACTTTCTTCATTCTCTCTGACTGACTTTCTTCATTCTCTCTGACTGTTCTCATAACACTCCATCAGATGTTTACTTTCTTCGTTCTCTCTGACAGCTCTCATAACACTCCATCAAATGTTTACTTCCTTCGTTCTATCTGACTGTTCTCAAAACACTCCATCAGATGTTTACTTTCTTCGTTCTCTCTGACTGTTGTCATAACACTCCATCAGATGTTTACTTTCTTTGTTCTCTCTGACTGTTCTCATAACACTCCATCAGATGTTTACTTTCTTTGTTCTCTCTGACTGTTCTCATAACACTCCATCAGATGTTTTCTTTCTTCATTCTTTCTGACTGTTCTCATAACACTCCATCAGATGTTTACTTTCTTCATTCTCTTGGACTGTTCTTATAATGGTCCATCAGATGTTTACTTTCTTTGTTCTCTCTGACTCTTCTCAGAACACTCCATCAGATGTTTACTTTCTTCGTTCTCTCTGACTGTTCTCATAGCACTCCATCAGATGTTTACTTCCTGACTTTTCTCATAACACTCCATCAGATGTTTACTTTCTTTGTTCTGTCTGACTTTTCTCATAACACTCCATCAGATGTTTACTTTCTTCATTCTCTCTGACTGTTCTCATAATGCTCCGTCAGATGTTTACTTTCTTCGTTTGCTCTGTCTGTTCTCATAACACTTCCTCAGATGTTTACTTACTTCATTTTCTCTGACTGTTCTCATAACACTCCATCAGATGTTTACTTTCTTTGTTCTCTCTGACTGTTCTCATAACACTCCATCAGATGTTTACTTTCTTCATTCTCTCTGACTGTTCTCATAACACTCCATCAGATGTTTACTTTCTTTGTTCTCTCTGACTGTTCTCATAACACTCCATCAGATGTTTACTTTCCTTGTTCTCTGACTGTTCTCATAACACTCCATCAGATGTTTACTTTCTTCATTCTCTCTGACTGTTCTCATAACACTCCATCAGATGTTTACTTTCTTTGTTCTCTCTGTCTGTTCTTATAACGCTCCATCAGATATTTACTTTCTTCATTCTCTCTGTTTTCATAACACTCCATCAGATGTTTACTTTCTTTGTTTTCTCTGACTGTTCTCATAATGCCCCATCAGATGTTTACTTTCTTCGTTCTCTCTGACTGTTCTCATAACACTCCATCAGATTTTTACTTTCTTTTTTCTCTCTGACTGTTCTCATAACACTCCATCAGATGTTTACTTTCTTCGTTCTCTCTCACTGTTCTCATAACGCTCCATCAGTTGTTTACTTTCGTCGCTCTCTCTCACTGTTCTCATAACGCTCCATCAGAAGATTACTTTCTTTGTTCTCTCTCGCTGTTCTCATAACACTCCATCAGATGTTTTCTTCGTTCTCTCTGACTGTTCTCATAACACTCCATCAGATGTTTACTTTCATCGTTCTCGCTGACTGTTCTCATAACACTCCATCAGATGTTTACTTTCATCATTCTCGCTGACTGTTCTCATAACACTCCATCAGATGTTTACTTTCTTCATTCTCTCTGACTGTTCTCATAACACTCCATCAGATGTTTACTTTCTTTCTTTTCTCTGACTGTTCTCATTAGACTCCATCAGATGTTTGCTTTCTTCGTTCTCTCTGACTGTTCTCATAACACTCCCTCAGATGATTACTTTCTTCGTTCTCTCTGACTGTTCTCATAACGCCCCATCAGATGTTTTCTTTCTTCGTTCTCTCTGACTGTTCTCATAACACTCCATCAGATGTTTACTTTCTTTCTTCTCTCTGACTGTTCTCATAACACTCCATCAGATGCTTATTTTCTTTGTTCTCTCTGACTGTTCTCATAACACTCCATCAGATGTTTACTTTCTTCATTCTCTCTGACTGTTCTCATGACGCTCCATCAGATGTTTACTTTCCACTCATTTTCTACACCTCAGTCAATGGTCACTTCTAGTCAGACCACTTAAGCCCTGTTTTTTTTTATTACACTACTTCAGACTCACTGGTCACCTCCAATGCACTGCTTATTCTACAGCCCCTCTAACAAATAACTCATTCCAAACACCCTCCTGTCCACTATCTGACTACTCTCTACTACTCTTTTTTCAAAACAGGTTTATCGTTTTAACATACAAGAGAAATATCATAACAATTTTATACAAGTAATTAAAAATAGATATGATTATAACATTCAACAAAACAACTAAAGTATTTACAAAGACATCCACTACAGTCAGATCAATTAATTAAACTAAAATACCATGCTATTGAAATTAGGATTTTTTTAACAAATTTTGTAAATTATCCCATACAATATAATAACATGTTTTTCTAGTTGTTCTTGACCTAATTGTGTTTATTTCCATATGGCACACTATATTCATAACATTTTTAAATTCATTGAACTAAGGAGGTGTATCTGAAATCCAATTTCTGGTTATTATTTTCCTAGCCACTGCTAGAATAGACCATAACAAGGGAAGCTTAACATTTTTAACACTTTGAGGTACAGGTGTGTTGAATAATATAAGAGATTTAGAAATAATGAAATTATCTGTAAAAAGAGCCTGCAAAAATTTATTAACTGACTTCCAGTATTCTTTCAATTTTATACAGTCATAAAACATATGAGCCCAGTCAGCATTAATTTCTACATTACATCTCTTACATAGATTATCTTTATTATTTATTTTATTCATCATCAAAGCTGTATAAAAAGATCTATGTAAAAATTCCATGTATAAAGTCTCCAGACAATGGAAGACGTAGTTCTATAGGCAGATTCCAATATATATTGTTTATCTTGTTGATTTGGTGGGTCCCCATTAATAGAAGTGAAATAATTCCAGTATGTATCTACACTGTAAAAAGTTTCTTGTCTGATAATTTTATGTATGTATGAAAGTTTACCTTTATCAGAAACTTTATGTTGTAAATTTAATATCAAGTAATCAATCAGTGTTGGAATAGATTCCTTAACTGTTATAGACATTAGATCTATTCTATCAATGAGATGTTGTCTAAAGGTCTGAACCTCTAACCAGCAAGTTTCTCTTAAATCAAATTCTTGTTTTAAGAAATCTAGATTTTTAACTTTATTATCAGATATCAACTGATACCAGTATTTTAGATCATTATCTATAGCTAAATGAGTTCCTTCAGAAGTAGATGACAAAAGCATACCCTGAGTATACATTATAGGAATATAATAAAATTCCATTCCCTATACTTAGGGTGCATGAATATAAAGTTACGATAGCTAATAATAATATTTAATGGGTAACAAACCATATGTTTAGGTGTAATAGGTGAAGTACAAAATTCCTTTAGTAACCATAACATGGAGTTATTTACAATCATATTTTTATGTGTTAAGGAGATTTTCATGAAGTGCATACTAATTAGCTCCCAATAATCTTTCCATTTTGACATATGACTGATCTATTAATAAAGTAATAACTTTAACAATAGAAGAGATAGTATATAAATTAAAATCTGGAAAAGAAATACCCCCTTGAGACCAGCTATTAGTATGTTTATTTAATGCAATCCTAGGTCTATTAGGTACCCATGGGAAATTTAACATTAGTGTATTCAGTTTCTTGATAATTATTTTTGTAGGTGGAAGTATTATTGATTGTATTAAGTATAAAATCTTGGGGAATATTATCATTTTAATAATTGTAAGTCTCTCCTCCATAGTAAAAAAACATATTATTCCAGGTATTAAAAAGATTTTGTATATTAAGAAAACAGGTATTATAATTATTATATATAATAGATTTAATATCTTTAGATAGTATTATACCTAAATAAGTTATCTGACCTGAATTGGGTACATATTTTGTAAAATCGCTAATGAGAATATTTTTTCGTGTATATATAGGTAGTATTTTTGTTTTTTCTTCATTGAATATTAAACCAGAAATACTTTTAAAATTCATCATTTTATCAAATAGAGACTGCATAGAAGAATTAGATGCTGCTGATGTAATTAGAACATCATCTGCAAAAAGTTGAATTTTGGATGTTGTATTTTCATCTATTTCAAAACCCTCTATGTCAGTACTGTTTCTGATCAAATTAGCCCAAGGCTCCATTACTAAAGTGAATAATAGTGGAGAAAGTGGACATCCTTGTTTTGTACCTTTAAGAATGGGTATTTTTGTGAAACATATGTTCCTACCTTAATATAAGCCAACGCTCCTTTGTATAAATGCTCAATTAGATTTACAAATGCATCTGAGAAGTTTGTGCACTTCAGTAAGGTAAACAGATAGTCCCAACTTACTGAATCAAATGCTGAACTTATATCAAGACTAATAAGTGTTAAATCTTTCTTTTTCCTATTTGCAAAATCAATTAATGTTAAAGTTCTTCTTATATTATCAAAAGTATTTCTATTTACAATGAAGCCTGTCTTATCTATATCTATAATGCCGGGAATGATTGTCTTCAATCTATCAGCAAAAATACACATAAACATTTTATAATCAACATTAAGTAATGAGATGGGCTGATATGAAATACATCTAGTTGGATCTTTATTAGGTTTTAAAATTGGCGAAATAAATGTATATTGCCAAGATGGGGGGTTATTAACTCAGTTTGGGCCAAAATAAAAACCTTATGCATTAATGAATATGTACTTTTAGAAATGATTTTATATATCTCTGGTATAATACCATCATTACCCGGTGCTTTGTTTGATTTAAGCTTATTTATTTGTGTAATAACCTCTGTATATGAAATACTTTTGTCCAATAGTTTAATCTGTTGTTTATTGCTTTTATTCATGTTTGTGGTTATAAACTCCTTTATTTTATCTTTAGCTTCCATGTTAATGTTATTATTGTTAATATTGTGAAAGTGATTTCTAAATTCATCTAGTATTTCTGGTAGACTAGAAACATTCTTCTTTTTCCTTAGAGAAAATATTTCTTTGATATGGTTTTGTTTATTCAACCTTTTGTTTTATTTTTAAGTCTATGTAAGTATTTGGGGCTTATTGAGTAAGACAAAAACTTGTATTTCTCTAGAGTTATTTTAACTTTATGAGTTAAAATTTCTTTGTATTTCTCATTTAGTTTGTTTATTTCTTCAATGACTTTCTTATCCATAATATTTTCTTTATTATTATGTTTATAAGAGTCTAATTTACTTTGAATATCTAACAATTCCTTATCCCAAGATTTCCTTTTATTATTATACCATCTTATACTTTGTCCATATAGATATGATTTTAAGGCATTCCAAACATAGACAATGGAGACTTCAGGAGTATTATTTATGTCTAGGAAATGTTGTACTTCTGAAAGTATATATTCTTTATAGTCTTTTAGTTGAGTTAAGTATGCTGGTATACTTTTGATCTGAACACTATGAGTATTTTTTATCATGAATTCAAAAACAATTGAATTATGATCAGATATAGGACATGAAATGATTTTGGAATTAATTAAATCTGTTACCATCTGGTTAGAAATGAAGACCCTATCTATTTTTGAATAAGTTTTGTATCTGTTAGAAAAAAAGGTGTATGGTAATGATTTTGAATATATCTGATTATTAATATCATTCAAATGATAAGAATTAGCAAAATCATTTAAATGTTTTGCATTAGATGTAATTCTTCTTTTTCCTATAGTGATATCACTTTCATGTAGTATACAATTAAAGTCACTAGCTAAAATAATATCTCCTATAGAGAATGATATGATCTTATCAAGATGATGTTTCACTGTATTAATACCAATTCCAGGTATCCAATATACATTAATTAAAGTGTAAGTCTTCCCATTAATTTGTATTGTAACCATACAAAACATTCCTTTGTCATCCTGATAAGACTTAATGGTTTTAGGAATGGGCATACTTTTATTCCATAAAATAGCCACTCCTCTTTTTTTCTGAGTGTGCTCTGAACTAACCAATACTGTATATTTGTTTGTGGCTAGTTTATCAATATCTTTTTTCAAGAGATGGGTTTCTTGCAGGAAGACTAAGTTGGCCTTATGTAAATTAATGTATCTTATTAGGCTTGCCCTTTTACATGGATTATTCAATCCATTAATGTTTAAAGAAATTCCTTTTAAAGATGTCATTTGGCATTTTTAAAACTTAAGAATCTTATGATCAAAATAACAAATAACAACATAAGTAATGTTACATCTCCTCCTTTAGGTGTACCTTTAAATATAGCTGTATTTATTGAATCTCTTATGGGATTTTGTATAGGATTCAATTTTGTTTGTAGTGACAATGAGTGTACAAAATATATTGTGGATGTCAAAACTATATACATATAACAATGAACAAGTGAAAATAATGTAAGGATTAAACCTTGCATCCAGCCTGGAGTTAAAAACTCCAACTTAGAGTAGCATTTACCACTCAAGTTAACCCCCTACCTAAGCAGCAGCACCTCAGCTACCACCTTATCAATTTAATACTGGTTATATTTAACTTAAATTAACAGCTTTCAATTCAATTATCTAGCAAGACAAGACTACACATTTGATAAAACAGCATCATATCAACTAAAATAAACTTTTTTTTTAAAAAACTATTCATACTACTATATACATCTATGTAATATAATACACTTGTATTCAAATAGCATTCAAATAAACTTGATATTAGGAACCAAGAGGAGAGAGAGAAATAAAAGACGTGAAAGAGGGAGAGAGTGAAAGAAAGAGAGAAAAAAAAAAAAAAAAAAAGGAAGGCATATTTACATATTAATTTATTCAAAGTATGTAAAAATAAGTTCTATCATTCATTTAAATCAAAAACTTTGGCTAATATGGTTCAGACATTACATATATTAAGATGCATCTATTTTCTGTCATGTAAATGCAGTCAACAGCTTCCAAAAAAAAAACTTGAATTGCTTGTATATGAGCATTTTACTCATACTCATTATTGTCAATAGAATAAAATATTATATTTATCGACATTGTTTAAATCATACTGCATAGTTATGCAAATTCTCAGAAACACTTGCATTATTGTAAAAAAAAAATCTGTATTTTGTGTGTCTGTACTACTGCTTTAAAATATATCACATGACAGTTTCTTCCAGAATAGAGTTATAAAGTTATTTATGCTTGTCAATCAGATGAATTAAATGAGTTATAGTAATGTATATGTTTGGAACATAAGTTTTTAACACAGATTAGTATGCTGCAGTCAAGTAGATTTTCAAAAACACTTGAATAAATGTTTCATTTTCTATGCCTTCTAAAATAAGACATTTACTTACTACAAGAAACTGCATCATTTAAAATCATTATAACTGACATATTTTATGAATTATAACATAGATATTTAAGTAATTATATAAAATAACTCACATTTAAATGTCAAAGAGTTCATTTTCCTTCACATAGTTGCATTTGCATCAGTTCTACTTCCTGGTAGAGTGTTCTTCCTGAATCTGTGATGTGTCAGTGTGATATCTGGGTCAAAGGACAGATTGACTGCTTTCAGCTTCTCTGTGAGAATTCTGAGAGTTGAAGCTTTTGAAACAACTCGAGGACACTGTTCATGAGGCAGCCCACATCCCAGATTGTCTCCCTTAACATTTTGGTGGGAAACTTGTTAAAAACTAGTGACAAACATTCATTTAGCAGTGTAAATGCATCTAAACATGACAAAACCTTCGCAATGTATTTTACAGGTTATTACAGCCTCTATGTAAGTGAAATTTTGCCCAAAGTTATTAATAAGTAATAAAACTCAATATTTTTGTCCCAACTCAATTTTTATGCAAGTCTTATTATTTACTGTGTCTATATGATCAAAAGCATTTCTATATATTAATATGAGAAAAAAATAAAGAGAAAGAATAAAGAAAAGAAAAAGAGAGTAGAAAATAAAAGAGTGTAAAGCAGAAAAAAAATGTAAGAGAAAGCTATAAGAAGTATATACAATGGAATATTACTTACTGTTTATATTAATAGAGTTAAAAATAAAACATATTATTTACTATTATTTAGTTCTAATTATTATTAGTTAAAGCATGACAGATTATTTACAAACAAGCATAAGCAGTATAATCAAGAAAGTATAATTAGGAATAGCATTTGAAGAACATATAAACTTTTTACAAGGAATAAATATGTTATTATTCCATTTATCATATTTTCATTACTCTTCTCTCCCTGCCCTCCCCCACCCTTTACCCACTACATAATCTAAATAGAATGTCATTGTTTAAACAAAGAAAAGAAGAAAAGGAGAAAAAAAAGAAAAAAAAATGTATCAAATTACTGACCTTACTTCTCTTTTTCAGAAAGAGAAATTGAATAATAGCTTGTTATTAGTTCCTCAGATATTTTGACTGGTTATGAAACAAAACATTTCTTTGCACACAGAGAATAACTTTGATTAAATCTTTTTCAGAATATTTGTGGCTTTCTGGAAATGCAGGAACTATATTTAAAAAGATTAATAATGAAGTAAAATGATGAGAGAAAAAAAGAAAAAAAACATAGACCAAATCATTTGTTCTTTAGTCTCTTCTTCTTCTTCTCTGAAGTCTTCCACGAAGTTTCAGTTGCCAGTCTCTTTAATGAAGGACTAGCCCATTCCATTTCCTCTATTTTATCCAAAATCTTATTTTTTTTTGATAAACAGTAAAGCAGAGTCTAAGTCATCAAAAATTTTAGGACCATCAGGAAGGAAGATTTTTAGCTTGGCAGGAAACAGAAGGTATGTTTAAACTGTGCTTTTTTAAGCTCCCTTATTAGTGGCAGAAAAACTTTTCTTTTAGCTATTACCAAGGAAGAATAGTCATTGTCAAAATGCACAGTTGTCTCATTAATCTTAACAGGAGCTTTAGCCCAAGCAGATTTAAGAACCATCTCTTTATCAAAAGATGATAGAAATCTAACTATAACTGATCTAGGATAGTTTTTGTTAGAGTTAGTATTAGCTATAGATCTATGTGCTCTTTTGATACCAAAAGAGAATGCTTCTGGTAAGTCTAAAGTTTTAGGGAGCCATGTTATTAAAAAAGAAGTAATATTGTTACCTTCAATATTTTCTGGCAGTCCAAAAATCCTAATGTTATTGCGCCTAGATCTATTTTCCAAGTCATCCAGCTTTGTTTGTAAATGTGTATTTTGTTTCAGCAGAAACTCAATGTTGATTTCCTCTTCTTGGATTCTATTTTCCATGTCATTCACAGCTTCTTCTATGTCTGTCATCTGGATCTTCTGTTTTTGCAGATCTATATGTAACAAGTCTATTTGTTTTGTAGTTTTTTCTATGAAGGTATCAATTTTAGTATCCATTTTATCCATCTTAGCAGTAAGTTGCTGGATTATAGTTATCAGAGACTGAAGTTCTTTCTTGATGCTGGAGTCTTGAGAATTTGTCTTAATGGAACTCATTTCAGACTGATAAACTGACAGGAAAATTTCCAATGTGATTTCTGACAGGAATATTGTTAAAATATCCTTTCTTTTTTAAATATAGTTCAAGAACTATATAAAACAAACATATTTAGAAAGAAAATTACTTCAAAAATTATTTTTTTAAGTAATTAATTCCTGTCAGTGTAATGAAATTGGTGGAGCTGAAGAAATCTGCTGCTATCCTGTGTTCATCCTTGGCCACGCCACTCTCTACTACTCTTGACTGCTGTACAAAACACCTTCCTAACATCTTTACAAACCTCCACCCAGTTCTACTCACCATATAATCTCATAATTACTACTGACGTGTGCACTCACTAGACTAGCTCAGCTCACTACCCACCACATTACCCTCACATCATATCCCAGCTCCATTACAAGTCTATATAACCATCACAGCACCCTCTTTTTCTCAGTGCTTATATCTGCTTTTCTCTACCAACCCACATACATACATCTGTTCCGTTATACATATATCAAGTTTAAGAATGTCACTAAAATCTGTAGCAATAAAACTTAAACAGATATACAAATCCCTCCACACCTCTAACCACCCCTACTACTTACTGGTGATATTCACAAAAACTCCTGGCATACCAATAAATGTTCCGTCTCAGACTTAACTTTCAGTACTTCCACCGCAATTTTCCCCACTTCTAGTGATTATGACCTCCTTATCTTCAACATTAATCTCAGGCATATCTGCAATAAAATTCAAAATATCCACCTGTTTAAACTTGTTTAATGCAAATTTCCTTAAATCATCCAAAACAAATAAGCACACACTGCCAAGACTTAGGTAACCAATCAACACCAATGACTTAAAGTGGTACCACCACACTTTATTTTAAATAACAAACCAAAATAGATAAAATAATAAAATAATAGTAATAGTGCTTATTTGTTTTGAGTGTGGTTTTAACACACCATTTCTGCTCATTCTGCTTGTTCCTTAAATCATCCTCTTCTAAATTCTCTGCATCTCCTTACTTTATTCTCTCTCCCTCTGCCTGCTGCCTCTCAGATTTCTTAACTAGTAGTTTTCCTTGCACGTCTCCCACTCTCCACTAGCAGTCCCTTCAGTAGCATTGTTGAATTTCTCTCCTGTATTGACTGCTTTACTAGGTGGTGCACTGTTTCTTTGTGCACTTTTTCCTTTCGTTTAGCGCTGGCCCACCTCCACCCCTTTTTCCTTTCGTTTAGTGCTGGCCCACCTCCACCCCTTTTTCCTTTCGTTTAGCGCTGGCCCACCTCCACCCCTTTTTCCTTTCGTTTAGCGCTGGCCCACCTCCACCCCTTTTCCTTTTGTTTAGCGCTGGCCCACCTCCACCCCTTTTTCCTTTTATTTAGCACTGGCCTACCTCACCCCTTTTTCCTTTCGTTTAGCGCTGGCCCACCTCCACCCCTTTTTCCTTTCATTTAGCGCTGGCCCACCTCACCCCTTTTTCCTTTCGTTTAGCGCTGGCCCACCTCCACCCCTTTTTCCTTTCGTTTAGCGCTGGCCCACCTCCACCCCTTTTTCCTTTCATTTAGCGCTGGCCCACCTCCACCCCTTTTTCCTTTCATTTAGCGCTGGCCCATCTCCACCCCTTTTTCCTTTCATTTAGCGCTGGCCCACCTCCACCCCTTTTTCATTTCGTTTAGCGCTGGCCCACCTCCACCCCTTTTTCCTTTCGTTTAGCACTGGCCCACCTCCACCCCTTTTTCCTTTCGTTTAGTGCTGGCCCACCTCCACCCCTTTTTCCTTTCATTTAGTGCTGGCCCACCTCCACCCCCTTTTTCCTTTCGTTTAGCGCTGGCCCACCTCCACCCCTTTTTCCTTTCATTTAGCGCTGGCCCACCTCCACCCCTTTTTCCTTTCATTTAGCGCTGGCCCACCTTCACCCCTTTTTCCTTTCGTTTAGCGCTGGCCCACCTCCACCCCTTTTTCCTTTCATTTAGTGCTGGCCCACCTCCACCCCTTTTTCCTTTTGTTTAGCGCTGGCCCACCTCCACCCCTTTTTCCTTTCGTTTAGCGCTGGCCCACCTCCACCCCTTTTTCCTTTCGTTTAGCGCTGGCCCACCTCCACCCCTTTTTCCTTTTGTTTAGCGCTGGCCCACCTCACCCCCATTCTCATTATTTTCTGTTCCGTAAGTCTCACTGCTGCATGACCTGATATGTGCCTCCATTGCATTCAGAGCTCCTCCATTATTTCTATTAGGTTTTTCTTCTCGAAGAACATCTATAACATATTTGTCTTCATCAAAATATTTGTGTGAAGGAGTATTCCCTCTCGGTTAGATACATTTTCCTCCATATATCCAGCCACATTCTGTCTTTCATTCCTTGATCTAGTTTTTGTCTCATTGTTTTGTTATAATCCCTCCTTGAATACAACCTGCCTTTTTCAGGTTCTGTGGTGACATTGTGGTTCCTCCCTGTTTTTTCTTTTCCATCTCTTCTTGTGTGGGCACAGTTAGCAAAAGGGTTCTTGTAGAATCCTTTTTAATCCCGTTTTTTTTGCATTTATGTTTCTTATTGTTCAATATGCACCTTCCACCCTTCCCTGCCAAATGCTCCATGTACATATACCACATTTTATCATTTTCACTGCTCTTGTCTGAAGTTCTCTCCAAAATACAATTGCTACTACACCCAGTTCCTCCTTCCTGCCTTGTTGTCCATATCTCCATCTGGGTAGCTATAACACAATATCTCTCCCCTTCCCCCTTTCGGATTTTCATTTTTGTTTCTTGACATAGAACAATGACTGCAAACACCATCTTCAGCTTTTTCTGTATTCTCCTTTTCCTGATAGGATTTGATAAATCCTCAATGTCCAGTGTATTTATTTTACTTTCTTCTTGTTTTTGTCCACCCTTTTCCACGTTCCCTGTTGTTGGCATTTGGCATAACCCTTCCTCTGATTCCATCCTCCAAGGTGAACATTGTGCTCAGTGATGGTTGCCCACATGTTTTTATTTATTTATTTATTTACTGCATTTGTTGACCAGGAAAATGCACTGGGCCTAGAATTAGCCCATTTTTAGTGGAGGCCTGGTGAGAAAAGCCCCACAATAATTACATACAAAGATCTATGAAAGTATGACATGTAACAAGGAATAATGATTAATACATTATAGATGGAATGGTGAAGATGCAAGGAGTAGAGGTAGTGAAGGTGGATGAGTTTAAATACTTGGGATGAATAGTTCAGAGTAATGGTGAGTGTGGATGAGAGATGAGGAAGAGAGTACAGGCAGTGTGGAGTGGGTGGAGAAGAGTGTCAGGAGTGATTTGTGACAGACGAGTACCAGTAAGAGTGAAAGGGAAGGTTTACTAGAGGGTAGTGAGACCAGCTTTGTTATATGGGTTGGAGACAGTAGCACTAACAAAAAGGCAGGATTCAGATCTGGATGTGTCAGAGTTAAAGATGTTAAGATTTGCACTGGGTGTGACGAGGGTGGACAGGATTAGGAATAAGTATATTAGAGGGTCAGCCCAGGTTGGAAGGTTTGGAGACAAAGCCAGAGAGGCAAGATTATGTTGGTTTGGACATGTGCTGAGGAGGGATGCAGAGTATATTGGGAAAAAGATGCTAAGGATGGAGCTACCAAGTAACAGGAAAAGAGGAAGGCCTAAGATAAGGTGTATGGATGTGGTGAGAGAGGACATGCAGGTGGCTGGTGTGACAGAGCAAGATGCAGAGGACAGGACGAAATCTAAACAGATGATCCGTTGTGGCGACCCCTAATGGGAACAGCCAAAAGAAGATGATGATGACATTTATCTTGAATGAAAATAATGTAAAAAAAATAGAAATAATAAAAGGCATATATTCAAGTAACACAACATTAAATAAGTCTGCAATGTTCCTAGCAGAAAGAATAAGTACAGATTAAGGGAAGGAGGAGACAGAAGGGTAAGGAGCGAAAAGTGAGGCTAAGAAAAAACGAGACTAAAGAGACAGGAAGGTAGTGAATAGGCAGAGAGAGGGGAGGAAGTGGTAGTACTAGAAATGTATAGTGGTGAAATCACCAGGGAGAGAAGTCAGGAGGTGGAGTTGTGAGTAGGGGTAAAGTAGCATAACCAGTTAGAGGAATGATGTAGTTTGAAGTATTTTTTAAAGGAGGTAGGATTGCTGATAGTTCTGAGAGAAGGGGGAGATTAGACCATGCCTTAGCAACAGTAAAGTAATACAGCATTTAGCTAGCTGAAAGCTTAGGTTTCTTTATAGACAGTAACATTTTGTTTTCAGATCTTAGGTGTCGAGTAGGGTGGTACATAGCATGGAGGAGAGGGAAGGGCAGGTGTCAGGGTGGTAGATAAGCTTGAGGGCTGTAGTTAATTGTAGAAAAGCGAGGTAGTAAGGGGATACTAGCCAAATTAGTTTATGCAGAGAGGAAGAGTGGTGGGTAGAAAATTTTGCATTTGTAGCAAATTTAGCAACTTTGTTGTAACAAGAGTCTAGTTTTGTTCTCAAGTAGGACTGTAGATTGGTTAGAATGGGAGCGCCATATAAAAGAGCTGGAAGCAGGAAAGATGAGGCTGGAGCTTTTTTTGTGGAGAGGCTAAGAAAATAGTTGTGCCTATACAAGGCACCTAGTTTTTGTTGAGTTTTTTGATGTTGTTGTGGATGTGAAGGTTCAAAGTTAATTTCTCATCAATTATGACACCTAGTAATTTGGTACTGGGGACAACTTCTATGTTTGTGTTGTTTTGTGAATGGATGGGGAATAGTGACTTGTCAATTCTGATAGATTTTGTGGGGGTAAATATTAAAAGTTTTGTTTTATTGGGGTTGAGAGCAAGATGTTTCTGGGACATCCAGGTTTCAGTGAAACTAAATGCTTCTTGGTTGAGCTTCTGTAATGTAGGGACAGATTTAGCAGAGCAGATAATAGTTGAGTCATCTGCATATTATATAACAGTGCTGTGGGTCAGAGAGGAATGAAAGTTGTTAACAACTATGCTGAATAAGAGAGGCCCCAGTATTGAGCCTGTGGGAACACCTGTATTCGTAGCCATGAAAGGAGAGGAATAGTGTTGCCATTTGGTAGATTGCTGCCTATTACTGAGATAATTATTAAACCACTGTAAGGTAGGGGGAGCTAATCCAAGATCAGAGAGTTTAGTAAGCAGGAGGGGGTGGGAAATAGTGTCAAAAGCCTTTGATAAGTCCAGGAAGAGTGCAGAGTCTAAATAACCATCTCTAGCTCTATTGACCGTTGTTGAGGAAGGGGATGAGGGCAGTCTTGGTGCTATACCTAAAGCCACGTTGAGTGGGGGAAAGGATTCGGTGCTGGGTCAGGTGAGTGAGGAGCTGAGTGTGAATACATTTCTCATATAATTTGGAGACTGGGGAGAGGATAGCAATAGGACGGAAGTTAGAGATATCAAAGTTGTTGCCACCTTTATGAAGTGGAAGAATGTATGCTCTTTTCCATATATCAGGTATATAGGATTCCTGAATAGACATATTGAGGAGGATGCTAATAGGATAAGCAATGGAGGAGGCTGAGAGTTGCAAGTATTCAGTGGGTAAGTTGTCATGGGCATTGGAGTAGGGTTTGAGTTCATAAAGGAGCTTTTTGATAGTGGAGGTGGGTATGGGTGTTAGAGTGAAAGCAGGGTAGAGGCAAAGAAGAAGAGTGTACAGGTGAAGTTTCTGTTGGGTTAGTAGTTATAGGTGGAAAGGTGGTAGTCAGTTTCTGAATGGTATCAATGAAGTGTGAGTTAAAGATGGAGGCTATCTCAGAGGGTGTTTTTTCGGAGTGTGGACATGGGTTGTTAGTTCCAGGGTGGAGAAGAGAGTTGATTGCTCCCCAGAAACTTTTAGGGTTAAGCCTGTGTTGGCCATGGATAGCTTGGAAGTATTCTTTCTTGTTTTTGGTGACTAGGTGTTTAGCCTGATTATGGAGTTGTTTATAAAGAGTGAGGTTGGACAGGGATTTGTTTTTTTTTCCAGGCTTTGTCCCTAGAAGACATAACTTGTTTTGTGGACTTAGTAAGCCAAATAGCATGTTTTGACTTGATCCTTTTTTAACCAGAGAGGGGCAAGGCTATTTAGGATCTTAGGAAATATAGAATTGAACCAATTGACAGCTTCATTAAGTAGGAGAAGTTTTAGTGGGCGCCAAGTTAATATTCTGTAAGATGTCATTGAAGGAGTCTGGGGAGAAATGGGATAGATGTCTGGTGTATCTATATACTGGTGTACATTTGGTATAGAGGTAGGTTTACATATTATGAAAGCTGGGGAGTGATCACTAATGTTGTTTGGGAGAGTCCCTGAGGTGGTAATTATTTTGGGTTGGAAACTGAGATCCAATCTATAATTGAGCCTTTGTTTTCCTTAATGTTGGATCTAGTAATGTCGGAGATTAGTTGAGTATAGATATGAAGGTTAATATCTGTAGAGGGGTTGTTATTGGAAAAGTCTAGCCAGTTAATATTGACATCGCCTAGGATGAGGGTTTCCTTTTTTTATATTGTTGGTTGTCCAGGCAAGAATGTCTTCAAGAATAGGAGTATTATTGCCTGGGGGGATCTATATGACTATGATGCACAGGTTTTTGGAATCACTGAGTGTTAGGAAGGTGACAAGTAGCCCAGCAGTTGAAAAGTGGGGAATTGGTTTGGAATAAGGTACTACTGTAAAGGTGAGTGGGAATAATACTGCAATGCCACCACCTTTCTTGTATAGTCTATCAGTTATAAGACAAGAGTAGTTTGGGGGAAGAAATTCAGAATCTTTGATGCATGGTTTTAGCCAGGTTTCAGTGGTTGCAGTAAAGTCTGGATTATGTTAATTTAGCCATGCATGCAGTTGGGGAATTTTGTTTTTAATGCTTTGGAGAGTAATTGTAGTAAAATGTAGGGATTTTGTGGAGTTGGTGGGATTATTAGAATGAGGAGAAGGGTTGGGATGTATGTCACCAGTGAGCAGAAGTTTACTGAGAAAAGGGTAGTAGGTGGGTATGCTTTTCTTTTTGACGTGCTGGAAGTATTTGGAGGTTGTGGAGCCCTCTTCCTCCCTCCTGACCTCTGGATTCTTGTTTTTTGGCTCTTGTAGGTGCATGAGTATACTTTGTTCATGGACCTTTTAAGACTTTATTTTGTTCCTTTCCCACTATCCCTCATATTAATAAATTGTGTGTCAACCAAGTACTGATGTCACAGTTTTCCCATTCCTTGGTATCCCATCTTCAATGGAATAATATATGGTGGAAATATGTGGTTAGAAAGTGTTTAATGACATTAAATTGATTTATTTGCTTATAGATTTGGGCCTCATATATAGAGCATTTTCTAAGAATGGTGAATTGAAAAAGTTTGTAAACTGGATACTTGACAGTGGAAAGGTTTGCTATGGGTCCTGCAGGAGAGGTGCAGGCAGTTGTTATCCACATGATGCAGATGTAACTTAGCAGAAATTAGATCTGGCCATTTATGAATAACTTTAAAAAGTGTTCACAGATTATCCTGAAGAAGTCAAACTGAAATTAGAGGCTATCAGAATTACGTGCTGGTTACTGCATACAGGAGTAGGCCCAGGTTAGACAAATGGACAACAATTCCTGTGTATGTAGAGAAAACAGCAAAGGACTCAGGATATGATAGGACAGGAATGTTTCCAAAGTATTCTATGAGCTAGAGCTAGGACCTGGATACTAACAAATAATCAAATAGAACTTCACCTTGAGAGTACAAACATTACGTTTACTACTCATTTGGGTCTAAGAGGGTACAGACAGTTATTTTTCTCTACAAAGTATTTAGGAATATAATGCAGTCAGGCGTATAAGAAATACCTAATGTTTTTGTGTTTGGAAAGTCACAGACTATTCCAGAGAAGAGCAGTATTTCAGAGGATAAAGAAAACATTAAGTAAACATTTATCTAAAGAAAATAGGAGTTTATTAAAGACATACAGATTACTTGGAAGCATGTTTTCTCACAAGAGAGTCTCATTAAATCCAAAATAGGTTTGAGATTATTAAAAATATCTCACCTCCAAAAGATCCCATTTACAATGTAATTTTTTTGGATGTGGAAATGTTTGAGTGAGATTTATACAGAATTTTCCACCTGTTGCTAACCCAGTGAAAAAATCTGACTGGACAAAGTGTACTATGGCCATGGAATGAAACACATGACAACATACCTATAAAATGTCCTTGGTTTCTAGTGACACTCATGATTTTGTTTCAGAATTTTGCTCTGTTTTCCTCATTAACTTGATGAGTTTTTCAGAATCAGTACTACATTGCACTCAACAAATGATAATACTCAGATTACAGACTTTTTTAATTCTGAAAATTTTCTTTTATTTTGTCAACTTTCTAAGTTACTACAATAAAAAATTAAAACATGTTTCTGATTTGAGGCTTTTGTCGCAATTATTTTTGGCTTTGTCTCTGGTTCTATAAATGATAGACTTATGTGTGCAATGCCTTTAAGTTAATAATCTGTTTTCTTTCTAACCAGTTTATGTCCAGTTTTGGTCCAGGAAGACACTTGACACATAACTGACTCTATTTCAGAAGGATTAGGAGCCAAGTAACACAGACATTCAGTGATCATTTCAAATAAGCATATACGAATAGAGAAATGACTAATATAGAGAAACATTATTCAGAGAGTGAAAACAATCAATTGCAATTACATGTGAAAATTTTGCTCTATACCTACATGTACACAGGTTTATTGGATACTTACCTATTATCGCAATCACATTTTCTGAAAAGGCAGAAACGGTTGTGTTTATGTGATAACTGTTTTCTGAGTTTCCTAACTTTGAAATTCTTGTGTAAGCAAGTAGGCAGAAGTCACTGACAGTGGCAATGAGGCACCAAGAGGAGAAAGTTGCAACGGTCAGTTTTCATGCTCCAGGGGGGGGGGGGGTGCGACTCATTTCTTATGTGAACTGAACATTGATAAAGTGCATCAGCATTCAGCCATTCATGATAATAACCTCAGCACAGATAAGTCATTGGGGAATACTCTATGCAACTGTTACTGCCCAGCACTCATGCAAAATACAGGCAGCTCTCCCCAGTACTAAGTAACGGGGCAGTGATCCCTCACAGACTGCTGCTTTTCTTGCTAGTGGGACTCCTGGTCCAGGGATGGTAACAGTTCTCCGGCTTCACAGAGATACCTCTGTTAATCACAGCCCCTTACATTGCTTGCCAGAAGTGCTGTAAATGAGGAATGATTTACACATAATCCTTTCAAATTCCACAATCACAGATGATACCATATACAGCTAAAGGGCTTTGAAAGGGTCTGGTTGTCTGGGTGACTTGTAACGTTAGGGACAACTGCGAAGCACCAGTCCTATGTTTAGGTCGGGAGCAGACGCTCCCCTGGACGTTTTTCATGGTATTCCTCTTCCTATGTGAAAACTGTTGTCACACAGTAGAACGGAAGACTTTACCCTTCCGTTGTTAGGTTACCAGGTATCCTTTTTGAGAAACACAACCATTTTTGCCAATTCAGAAATGTTGTTGCGATAATACGTAAGTACCGAAACTGTGCACAATGCTCCAAGGTCAAAAGCACCCCTAATAATAGCAAGACAGAGTTTAAGATTACAGCCCTGCTGTTTAGTTACTGCATATAATAAGAGTAAGAATGTGTCACCTGAATTCATGTATCAAAACACAGTCACCTGTGAACAAGCAAATAGCAGATAAACAAAGATGGCATAGAAATACATTAATTTTATAACACAATATTTAATTCCAAAAGCCCTAGTATTAAATGGAATACATGCTGAAGTCATTATTATAGTTTTACAGAAAGTAAGGGAATTATGCTACAAAACTGCATGGTAATATAATGATTAAGGAGATGCCACACAGTTGTCATCTCCAAAAGCCACTAATCATAGAGGAAATGCATGCTTAAATAATGCTCCTGTTTTGTAGAAAGTAAATAATTATGCCAAATAAATACAAGAAACAAAATCTCTGAGAGTATTCTACTATTTTTCCATTCTAGCAAGTCTTGCAAACTGTCAGCATCACTGTAAAATCCCCCACTTGTTAGGTTATCTAAGTAACTACAGTTCAATCCTCTGCAACCTGTACATGAAATGGCAAGGAAGACAATGAAGACAAAGGCATTATTCAGAGAGTAAATATGATGCCCAGATATTG
The DNA here is from genome assembly GCF_019279795.1 of Protopterus annectens. NCBI lineage: Eukaryota > Metazoa > Chordata > Ceratodontiformes > Protopteridae > Protopterus > Protopterus annectens. Next base: position 78,516,630 of record NC_056749.1, read on the forward strand.
ACAAACGCATTTAAACTGTGCTTCAGAGTTAACTAATATATCGGTGTATTTTACAAAGCGCCAATCCCTTTCAAAATATCAGATGAGTCAACATGGACAAAAGCCAGTGTAGATTTTCTGGTCCTTGGCCAACAGCTTAACATTTACCAGTAACTGCTGATGGCTGCTGCAGATACACAGTTGCTGAACCCACTCCTAATGCATCTGCTAATATGTTTATTACTTGCATGGATAAAATCTTTTCATTGTTTGATTCTGAATTTCTAAGGACTGATAATGGACATTCATTTAATAGAAAGCAATTTGCAGATTTTGCCAGATATTTGAGATTCGAACATTGGAAAGTGACACCTCTGTGGTTCCAGGCCAAATAATTTGTTGACAGATATATGCACACATTAGGCAAGGGCTCTGAGAATAGCTCATGAAAAGTATATGCCTTGGAAACAGAACATACAAATCTTTTTACAAGGGAGCAGAGCACTACCACAGAATTCAGCAAGATAATACTTAACACAAACTTTCCTTTAAACTATGTTTTAAAACAAAATTCCTTCACATAATTGGATAAAGATCTGATATGAGTAAAAGTCAGTGCACCATCAGAATGTCAAACTGAAAGACTACGTCAGATAGAGACATTGGTTGGTATTAATAGACTAGTGTTTTGTGGCTACAGAATGCTAAATAGCAAGCAGGCCATAGCATCACACAGTCTGTAGCTAACCAGAAATGTGGCAGGGGGTACATACTGTCAAAAATCCAAGAAAAGGGCTGCGTAGTAAAGTAGTCAAGCTGCATTATGGGATGTTGTGTTGAAGAGTCACATTAGCAAAATGTACAACAAGATTGTCCTACATGACTAGAAAGGAAGTCAAGGATGCTTAAGGTTATTTAAAACCCTGATGTGCTTAACACCTGAGAAACAATGTCTACTCACTCACTTTCACAAATACAGCCAAATGATATCTCTATTTGTAGAGACATTTGTTTGGACATCATATAATGTTCATTGTAGCACTGTAATGAGGAACTACCAGCTGCTTTTTTTGAAGTGCCATAGCACTATGAACAACAGTGACTCAGTGCACGAGTAAACTGTGACTACATATCTTAAGGCCATTTGCTGTTATGTAAGCAGTACAGGGAATGGATTTCAAAAAGATTAAACCGTTACATGGAAACTTTGGCTGGAGAAAGTATTCTAAAGGGAAAAGAACTGCCACTTTTAGCAGTCAGGAGACTCCTTACACGCATGATAAGGATTCAAAACCAAGAATGCTAAACATCCTCATTAGCATAAGCAGCCTTTATTAAAGTATAGGTGCTTCTGTTTTGGTTTCAAAAGTCATGTCTGTGGCAATTCAAAGGCTGGTAGATGATTTCAGTTGCCAGTAAGGTGCTTAACCCACTCAGAACAAAACACCCCAACCTAAATGTCTGGAAAGTAAAAGTTATGATCTGGGGGAAATAAATTTAAAATCATGGTCGACTAATCCCTATTGGAAAGACTGGATGCCCGAGCGTGTTCTTAGATTGGAACTGCTTCTAGAATCCAATTTTGTGATTCCGTGTTTTAATCCTTGGCACTTCTACAAAAGGAAAATAACATACCTGTCAGGGATCTATGGAAAATCTTACAAATCAGACACACAATGCTTTCATTCCTTTACAAAGATTTCCTAAGAAAACCTAGGACATCACTAGAAGTAATCCTTGACCAAAGTCAAGGAAGTGGGTTGAACACAGATGAGCTCAAGCCATCACACTTATATTTGCTGTTCTGTAAACAGTACAGGTAATGGATTTCAAAAAGTTTAAACTTTAGAAGGAGAAAGTATTCTAAAGAAGAAGAATTGTCACTTTTGTCAGTCAGGACACTCTGTATCTTCCCTAGACTAGTAGTACACAAAACGTGTGTGGGGTAAATAGTTATAAGCTGACAACTAGGACACAAAACGTGTGTGGGGTAAATAGTTATAAGCTGAACATTGTTTATTGTTAATGCCTTATTACTTTCAACTGTTTCACCAGTTTTACAATAAAAAAATTCAATCATTAGTGCCATTTTTACATGAGAACACTTTAAGATGAGCACTTGTAGAATCATGATTTTACAGGCTATGACTCTGGACTTTGAGGTAGGCATGAAGTTTTATCTTATAATACAGCCTTCCATAAAGGGACATAGAGGAAATGCTGTATTGGTGGGTGGAAATACAGCATCCAGGAACCAAAAAAAAGCACAAAAGCGAATAATGTCAGAAAAGACACCTCCAAGTTACTTGGATCCCGATTAAAGTTTTACTGAGTAAAAAAAAAAACATTCCCAGGTAATGAAAACTGCAATCGTACAGTATGCAACTTAACCATATTGAATGTAAACAAAGTTGAAACCACCAGAAAAAACTGCTAAAACACTATCAGGCTTGAAAGGCAGCTGATGTACAGTGCAAACATTATGAAGAATCGTTTTGCGCGCACAGAAAATAAAAGGAAAAAGAAAAAAAGTTAGGTAAAAAGCCATTACAAAAATTAAGTAACTGTCTTGCTCTTTAAAACACTAGCAATAGAAATTGTGTCATTTGTACCTGGAACAAGTGAGGCATTGAGCCTCAGTTGCCAGGTCACCTCTTTACATTCTAGTAAAGTTTCAATGTTCCTACACAAAGGGGTCAAAATAATCCTATCATTAGCAAAAAAGACATTTTTTTTAAATTTGAACACACAGCAGAGTGCCTATAAAAAGCATTTGTATTTTTCTTTTAAGTAATATCATATATATGCTCTTGAAACCCACCTGTCAGTCTTCTTATAGTTTCCCTCACATAGAATGCGTTGCAGGAGCTGCTCAAAGCCAAATACACTATGTAAGTGGTATTACAGCTCACTTTCCCCAGACACGGAATAGTTCTCCCATAACTGGGAAACTATGGCATAGGGACCTTCATATATGTATCTGCACATTTTACAAAAGATGCATTTTTGCATGCGACTATGGCTCAATACAGTTCTCTTACAGCCTAACTCCAAAATACCCCTGATGTTTTTCCCTTCAGAATAAATGATCTTAGATGGACCCCCCCCCCAAGACCTTTTTAATGTCATCAGTGAAAACTAAATCCCAGTAGATCTTGACAGTATTAACGTACTGGTGTGTAGTGTTACTGAACACACATTTTGAATAGGTCAGTCAAAAACATGGTTATCAAACTGGAACTTTTGTCAATGATACAGAAGATATCCCTTCATTTATTGTTCTTTCAGTAACACTACAAACAAGTACGTTACTATTGTCAGACTCAAGACATACTGCCATTAAGTTTTTACTGATGACATGAAAAAGGTCTTGGGGGTTCCATCTAGGATTATTTATTCAAAAGGGAAAAACATGAAGTTTAGTTTGCAGTTAGGCTCTGGGAGTTGCTTGCAAAAATGCGTCTTTTGTAAAACGTGCAGATACATATACTAAATTCCCTCTGCAGTAGTTTCTAATAAAGGGAAAACTATTCCATGTCCAGGGAAAGTGCAGGAGTGGCAAGGAGCAACCAAGGACATCAGAGCTCTGAGTGACCAGGAAAGGACTTTGCAACAGATACAGTCAAGGGTAACTGATATGTCACTGCATGACAAGAACAAGGCTTGGGACATTGCACGGACATGTTCACCAGGGTGGTGAATCAGCACAGATCCAGCTAAAGGTACAAACGTTCCTGTTGTCCCTGTCTGGAGAAGGAGATGGGATCCTTATTCCTAATGGCACTTGAATTTCGGTTGGTGGTGCCCACATAAGTGCCTGTAGATGATGCACCAGGTTAGTAAAACCAGTTCCCCGTTTGTACTGTATTGTATTGTATGTGCACAATAAGAAGTTAGCAGGGCCCTGTACAGACAAAAGCACCTAGAAAGTAAATTTCATCTATGAAACTATCCTTAGAACTGAAACCTGTAACTTAGTGTGGCCAAAACAAAGCTACTGCATGGAGAAAAGCTTAGAGCAGCTCATCTGCACATTGAGCAGTGCTACTATCAAACCTATAAGTCTAACCTAGTGTACTGCCAAACCCCAGTATCAAACCTATAACAGTCTAACCTAGTGTCCTGCCAAACCCCAGTATCAAACCTATAACAGTCTAACCTAGTGTCCTGCCAAACCCCACTATCAAACCTATAACAGTCTAACCTAGTGTACTGCCAAACCCCAGTAAACTCCACTGTAAAACAAAGGTACAGATTGTAAGCCTATAAACAACAATGCTTGTCCTCAGCAATGTCTAAAGCACTCACCAAAAGTAACACCAAACACCACATGTATGCCCACACTCAGTGGAGTCCCAAAAGCAAAGCCCAAAAGTTAAGCTAACACATTCCTAGGACTATTGTAATAGGGGACTCCATTGTATGACTCACAGATGCCCCACTCACCAGACCGAACAAGGAGAAAATAATGGTTAGCTGCTTATCTGTAGCCATGATCTACCAAGTCCTGCAGGCACTCAAGTCACTACACCACAGGTACCAGTATGATTCTATCATAGTCCATGTGGGTGTTGGTAACCTGTGAAGTACTTCCATTGTTGATCTCTCAGAATATATGTCTCAGGTAAGTATATGCCTTGCATTGAACAGCATTCTACCTTTACCAAGGATGGTGCTTCAGTATGAAAAAAATGATAGACTTGAATAATTGGCTTAGTTTCTGGAGTCTTTCTAGGGCTGTTTAATATTTTCAGCATGAAAGGACATGGTTAACAAACCACTTTGCTTTGCAAAGGATGGTTTTCACCTGTCTCCACTAGGCTTCTGAATATTGGCTAAAACTTTATCCACCCTATTACAGCCTTTTTTGGCAATGCTAAACTGAAAAGCCTACTGACACAGCCAATAAAACTGAAAGAAATCTAAAGGTGCTATTACTCAAGGTTAAGAGCCTAAGCAAAAACACTCCATACCCTACAAGCTCTCCTGACTCAGACGAATATAGACATCTGTGCCATTACTGAGACATGGTTTAAATCTACAGAAAGTACTCTGCAATTAAGGCTTCAATGCCTTCCACACAATTAGACCATCAGCTGCACAGACAGGAACAAAAGGTGGAGGAGCCTCAATCTACATTAGTACCAAGCACAACTTTAGGTTGGTTAACGGGACGATGCCCTAGAATTTATCCATGTGCAAATCACCATAGTCAAAGTCCCATACCATATCCTAGCAAGCTATTGGTTACCTTCGATCTCCCTAGAATTCTATCACTCATACCTAGACCCACTGGAGACACTCGCCATTAAACCAAATACCTTATTCTTGGAAAAATTTAACTACCCCTCTATAGAATGGAAACATACACTGATTCATATTTGCAAGCGCAATGATTCCTGGACTTTATTAACACAAATACCCTTGATCAGATAATGTGCATATCCAACAGAGGTTCAAACTTGCTGGACCTGATACTCACCAATATGGGAGAGCATTTCACCCACCCCAGTGCTGCATCCTCACTTGTGAGGTTGGACCAAAATCCTGTCTCCTTCAAAATAAAACTCAACTCAATAACCCCAGCAAGCCCTGTAACAGTTAGGAACTATTCCAAAGCAACCTACATCCTATTAATTGACAGCATGTCAACATTCAATGTCCTTCCAAACCCCAAGTTCACAGCGACATATGTGGAATTATTCACAGAGACCCTGTACAACCATGTAAATGGCTGTATAGAGGCTGCTGTACCTACTAGAATTAACCTCAAAACAAAGTCTAAAAACAAACCGTGCCTAACCTTAATAGGGTATATAACAAAAGAAACATATCAAGGCTGAAATCAGGAAGACCAACTCCCATGACAGGAGCTCAATAATTAGACTAAACAGGAAACTACAAGGACTAATTAAGTCCAACAAGGCAAGTTACAAGGTCAAGCTAGGTTCACAGACTAAAAACAAACACAAGACCTTCTAAAGCTATGTCCAAAACTTCAAAGGCACCATACTTCATTGTCCCGAACTGGTGGTCAGTGGTGCTATGTTTCAAATTCAGCCCAAACTTCCCCCCACTCCCTTCCTGCTTTTCCATGAAATACCTACTAGCATAACCAACCCAACTATTAACAAGGAGAAGGTCCTGCCTAAGGCCAAAAACACAATCTCATTGGGTCTTGACAATATCTCAGGATGCCTCATAAATAGCTTGAAACATGCTTTTGGATCTAAACTATCCTTCTTCAATGTCTTACATACAAATCTCATAAAAACAGAATTTTTAACTATTATCTAATTATATCACATAACACAGTCAACCTACCAAAAACATCAATTAAAATCAACAATTAGTCTTCTTAAAAGGGCAGCCATCCATAAGAGATTTGCACACAAATGCATATAAAAAATATATACAAATATATACAAAATGCCAAAAAATTATACCCCTACTACATATCTATTTTTTCTCACTTTTTGTTGTTTTGCTTTTAGGATTGGTTTTAATGTGACCTGCATATTAAGGCCTGGATACCTACTCGCTTTCAAGAGGATAATCCATTCATACTCCTTTATATCTACATTGTTAACTACATCACCACGTCTTACATTTGGATATATAATATGTATAACCCTAAAGCTAAACTGATGTGTATCATCATTTTCTTCAATGTGTTGGGCCAAGGAATTAGTTAGTCCCTTTCTGCATATCTCGGACCTGTGTTCTATTAGAATTAGTTAGTACCTTCCTGCATATCTCGGACCTGTGTTCTATTAGAATTAGTTAGTACCTTCCTGCATATCTCGGACCTGTGTTCTATTAGAATTAGTTAGTACCTTCCTGCATATCTCGGACCTGTGTTCTATTAGAATTAGTTAGTACCTTCCTGCATATCTCGGACCTGTGTTCTATTAGAATTAGTTAGTACCTTCCTGCATATCTCGGACCTGTGTTCTATTAGAATTAGTTAGTACCTTCCTGCATATCTCGGACCTGTGTTCTATTAGAATTAGTTAGTACCTTGCTGCATATATCGGACCTGTGTACTATTAGAATTATATAGTACCTTCCTGCATATCTCAGACCTGTGTTCTATTAGAATTAGTTTGTACCTTCCTGCATATCTCGGACCTGTGTTCTATTAGAATTAGTTAGTACCTTCCTGCATATCTCGGACCTGTGTTCTATTAGAATTAGTTAGTACCTTCCTGCATATCTCGGACCTGTGTTCTATTAGAATTAGTTAGTACCTTCCTGCATATCTCGGACCTGTGTTCTATTAGAATTAGTTAGTACCTTCCTGCATATCTCGGACCTGTGTTCTATTAGAATTAGTTAGTACCTTCCTGCATATCTCGGACCTGTGTTCTATTAGAATTAGTTAGTACCTTCCTGCATATCTCGGACCTGTGTTCTATTAGAATTAGTTAGTACCTTCCTGCATATCTCGGACCTGTGTTCTATTAGAATTAGTTAGTACCTTCCTGCATATCTCGGACCTGTGTTCTATTAGAATTAGTTAGTACCTTCCTGCATATCTCGGACCTGTGTTCTATTAGAATTAGTTAGTACCTTCCTGCATATCTCGGACCTGTGTTCTATTAGAATTAGTTAGTACCTTCCTGCATATCTCGGACCTGTGTTCTATTAGAATTAGTTAGTACCTTCCTGCATATCTCGGACCTGTGTTCTATTAGAATTAGTTAGTACCTTCCTGCATATCTCGGACCTGTGTTCTATTAGAATTAGTTAGTACCTTCCTGCATATCTCGGACCTGTGTTCTATTAGAATTAGTTAGTACCTTCCTGCATATCTCGGACCTGTGTTCTATTAGAATTAGTTAGTACCTTCCTGCATATCTCGGACCTGTGTTCTATTAGAATTAGTTAGTACCTTCCTGCATATCTCGGACCTGTGTTCTATTAGAATTAGTTAGTACCTTCCTGCATATCTCGGACCTGTGTTCTATTAGAATTAGTTAGTACCTTCCTGCATATCTCGGACCTGTGTTCTATTAGAATTAGTTAGTACCTTCCTGCATATCTCGGACCTGTGTTCTATTAGAATTAGTTAGTACCTTCCTGCATATCTCGGACCTGTGTTCTATTAGAATTAGTTAGTACCTTCCTGCATATCTCGGACCTGTGTTCTATTAGAATTAGTTAGTACCTTCCTGCATATCTCGGACCTGTGTTCTATTAGAATTAGTTAGTACCTTCCTGCATATCTCGGACCTGTGTTCTATTAGAATTAGTTAGTACCTTCCTGCATATCTCGGACCTGTGTTCTATTAGAATTAGTTAGTACCTTCCTGCATATCTCGGACCTGTGTTCTATTAGAATTAGTTAGTACCTTCCTGCATATCTCGGACCTGTGTTCTATTAGAATTAGTTAGTACCTTCCTGCATATCTCGGACCTGTGTTCTATTAGAATTAGTTAGTACCTTCCTGCATATCTCGGACCTGTGTTCTATTAGAATTAGTTAGTACCTTCCTGCATATCTCGGACCTGTGTTCTATTAGAATTAGTTAGTACCTTCCTGCATATCTCGGACCTGTGTTCTATTAGAATTAGTTAGTACCTTCCTGCATATCTCGGACCTGTGTTCTATTAGAATTAGTTAGTACCTTCCTGCATATCTCGGACCTGTGTTCTATTAGAATTAGTTAGTACCTTCCTGCATATCTCGGACCTGTGTTCTATTAGAATTAGTTAGTACCTTCCTGCATATCTCGGACCTGTGTTCTATTAGAATTAGTTAGTACCTTCCTGCATATCTCGGACCTGTGTTCTATTAGAATTAGTTAGTACCTTCCTGCATATCTCGGACCTGTGTTCTATTAGAATTAGTTAGTACCTTCCTGCATATCTCGGACCTGTGTTCTATTAGAATTAGTTAGTACCTTCCTGCATATCTCGGACCTGTGTTCTATTAGAATTAGTTAGTACCTTCCTGCATATCTCGGACCTGTGTTCTATTAGAATTAGTTAGTACCTTCCTGCATATCTCGGACCTGTGTTCTATTAGAATTAGTTAGTACCTTCCTGCATATCTCGGACCTGTGTTCTATTAGAATTAGTTAGTACCTTCCTGCATATCTCGGACCTGTGTTCTATTAGAATTAGTTAGTACCTTCCTGCATATCTCGGACCTGTGTTCTATTAGAATTAGTTAGTACCTTCCTGCATATCTCGGACCTGTGTTCTATTAGAATTAGTTAGTACCTTCCTGCATATCTCGGACCTGTGTTCTATTAGAATTAGTTAGTACCTTCCTGCATATCTCGGACCTGTGTTCTATTAGAATTAGTTAGTACCTTCCTGCATATCTCGGACCTGTGTTCTATTAGAATTAGTTAGTACCTTCCTGCATATCTCGGACCTGTGTTCTATTAGAATTAGTTAGTACCTTCCTGCATATCTCGGACCTGTGTTCTATTAGAATTAGTTAGTACCTTCCTGCATATCTCGGACCTGTGTTCTATTAGAATTAGTTAGTACCTTCCTGCATATCTCGGACCTGTGTTCTATTAGAATTAGTTAGTACCTTCCTGCATATCTCGGACCTGTGTTCTATTAGAATTAGTTAGTACCTTCCTGCATATCTCGGACCTGTGTTCTATTAGAATTAGTTAGTACCTTCCTGCATATCTCGGACCTGTGTTCTATTAGAATTAGTTAGTACCTTCCTGCATATCTCGGACCTGTGTTCTATTAGAATTAGTTAGTACCTTCCTGCATATCTCGGACCTGTGTTCTATTAGAATTAGTTAGTACCTTCCTGCATATCTCGGACCTGTGTTCTATTAGAATTAGTTAGTACCTTCCTGCATATCTCGGACCTGTGTTCTATTAGAATTAGTTAGTACCTTCCTGCATATCTCGGACCTGTGTTCTATTAGAATTAGTTAGTACCTTCCTGCATATCTCGGACCTGTGTTCTATTAGAATTAGTTAGTACCTTCCTGCATATCTCGGACCTGTGTTCTATTAGAATTAGTTAGTACCTTCCTGCATATCTCGGACCTGTGTTCTATTAGAATTAGTTAGTACCTTCCTGCATATCTCGGACCTGTGTTCTATTAGAATTAGTTAGTACCTTCCTGCATATCTCGGACCTGTGTTCTATTAGAATTAGTTAGTACCTTCCTGCATATCTCGGACCTGTGTTCTATTAGAATTAGTTAGTACCTTCCTGCATATCTCGGACCTGTGTTCTATTAGAATTAGTTAGTACCTTCCTGCATATCTCGGACCTGTGTTCTATTAGAATTAGTTAGTACCTTCCTGCATATCTCGGACCTGTGTTCTATTAGAATTAGTTAGTACCTTCCTGCATATCTCGGACCTGTGTTCTATTAGAATTAGTTAGTACCTTCCTGCATATCTCGGACCTGTGTTCTATTAGAATTAGTTAGTACCTTCCTGCATATCTCGGACCTGTGTTCTATTAGAATTAGTTAGTACCTTCCTGCATATCTCGGACCTGTGTTCTATTAGAATTAGTTAGTACCTTCCTGCATATCTCGGACCTGTGTTCTATTAGAATTAGTTAGTACCTTCCTGCATATCTCGGACCTGTGTTCTATTAGAATTAGTTAGTACCTTCCTGCATATCTCGGACCTGTGTTCTATTAGAATTAGTTAGTACCTTCCTGCATATCTCGGACCTGTGTTCTATTAGAATTAGTTAGTACCTTCCTGCATATCTCGGACCTGTGTTCTATTAGAATTAGTTAGTACCTTCCTGCATATCTCGGACCTGTGTTCTATTAGAATTAGTTAGTACCTTCCTGCATATCTCGGACCTGTGTTCTATTAGAATTAGTTAGTACCTTCCTGCATATCTCGGACCTGTGTTCTATTAGAATTAGTTAGTACCTTCCTGCATATCTCGGACCTGTGTTCTATTAGAATTAGTTAGTACCTTCCTGCATATCTCGGACCTGTGTTCTATTAGAATTAGTTAGTACCTTCCTGCATATCTCGGACCTGTGTTCTATTAGAATTAGTTAGTACCTTCCTGCATATCTCGGACCTGTGTTCTATTAGAATTAGTTAGTACCTTCCTGCATATCTCGGACCTGTGTTCTATTAGAATTAGTTAGTACCTTCCTGCATATCTCGGACCTGTGTTCTATTAGAATTAGTTAGTACCTTCCTGCATATCTCGGACCTGTGTTCTATTAGAATTAGTTAGTACCTTCCTGCATATCTCGGACCTGTGTTCTATTAGAATTAGTTAGTACCTTCCTGCATATCTCGGACCTGTGTTCTATTAGAATTAGTTAGTACCTTCCTGCATATCTCGGACCTGTGTTCTATTAGAATTAGTTAGTACCTTCCTGCATATCTCGGACCTGTGTTCTATTAGAATTAGTTAGTACCTTCCTGCATATCTCGGACCTGTGTTCTATTAGAATTAGTTAGTACCTTCCTGCATATCTCGGACCTGTGTTCTATTAGAATTAGTTAGTACCTTCCTGCATATCTCGGACCTGTGTTCTATTAGAATTAGTTAGTACCTTCCTGCATATCTCGGACCTGTGTTCTATTAGAATTAGTTAGTACCTTCCTGCATATCTCGGACCTGTGTTCTATTAGAATTAGTTAGTACCTTCCTGCATATCTCGGACCTGTGTTCTATTAGAATTAGTTAGTACCTTCCTGCATATCTCGGACCTGTGTTCTATTAGAATTAGTTAGTACCTTCCTGCATATCTCGGACCTGTGTTCTATTAGAATTAGTTAGTACCTTCCTGCATATCTCGGACCTGTGTTCTATTAGAATTAGTTAGTACCTTCCTGCATATCTCGGACCTGTGTTCTATTAGAATTAGTTAGTACCTTCCTGCATATCTCGGACCTGTGTTCTATTAGAATTAGTTAGTACCTTCCTGCATATCTCGGACCTGTGTTCTATTAGAATTAGTTAGTACCTTCCTGCATATCTCGGACCTGTGTTCTATTAGAATTAGTTAGTACCTTCCTGCATATCTCGGACCTGTGTTCTATTAGAATTAGTTAGTACCTTCCTGCATATCTCGGACCTGTGTTCTATTAGAATTAGTTAGTACCTTCCTGCATATCTCGGACCTGTGTTCTATTAGAATTAGTTAGTACCTTCCTGCATATCTCGGACCTGTGTTCTATTAGAATTAGTTAGTACCTTCCTGCATATCTCGGACCTGTGTTCTATTAGAATTAGTTAGTACCTTCCTGCATATCTCGGACCTGTGTTCTATTAGAATTAGTTAGTACCTTCCTGCATATCTCGGACCTGTGTTCTATTAGAATTAGTTAGTACCTTCCTGCATATCTCGGACCTGTGTTCTATTAGAATTAGTTAGTACCTTCCTGCATATCTCGGACCTGTGTTCTATTAGAATTAGTTAGTACCTTCCTGCATATCTCGGACCTGTGTTCTATTAGAATTAGTTAGTACCTTCCTGCATATCTCGGACCTGTGTTCTATTAGAATTAGTTAGTACCTTCCTGCATATCTCGGACCTGTGTTCTATTAGAATTAGTTAGTACCTTCCTGCATATCTCGGACCTGTGTTCTATTAGAATTAGTTAGTACCTTCCTGCATATCTCGGACCTGTGTTCTATTAGAATTAGTTAGTACCTTCCTGCATATCTCGGACCTGTGTTCTATTAGAATTAGTTAGTACCTTCCTGCATATCTCGGACCTGTGTTCTATTAGAATTAGTTAGTACCTTCCTGCATATCTCGGACCTGTGTTCTATTAGAATTAGTTAGTACCTTCCTGCATATCTCGGACCTGTGTTCTATTAGAATTAGTTAGTACCTTCCTGCATATCTCGGACCTGTGTTCTATTAGAATTAGTTAGTACCTTCCTGCATATCTCGGACCTGTGTTCTATTAGAATTAGTTAGTACCTTCCTGCATATCTCGGACCTGTGTTCTATTAGAATTAGTTAGTACCTTCCTGCATATCTCGGACCTGTGTTCTATTAGAATTAGTTAGTACCTTCCTGCATATCTCGGACCTGTGTTCTATTAGAATTAGTTAGTACCTTCCTGCATATCTCGGACCTGTGTTCTATTAGAATTAGTTAGTACCTTCCTGCATATCTCGGACCTGTGTTCTATTAGAATTAGTTAGTACCTTCCTGCATATCTCGGACCTGTGTTCTATTAGAATTAGTTAGTACCTTCCTGCATATCTCGGACCTGTGTTCTATTAGAATTAGTTAGTACCTTCCTGCATATCTCGGACCTGTGTTCTATTAGAATTAGTTAGTACCTTCCTGCATATCTCGGACCTGTGTTCTATTAGAATTAGTTAGTACCTTCCTGCATATCTCGGACCTGTGTTCTATTAGAATTAGTTAGTACCTTCCTGCATATCTCGGACCTGTGTTCTATTAGAATTAGTTAGTACCTTCCTGCATATCTCGGACCTGTGTTCTATTAGAATTAGTTAGTACCTTCCTGCATATCTCGGACCTGTGTTCTATTAGAATTAGTTAGTACCTTCCTGCATATCTCGGACCTGTGTTCTATTAGAATTAGTTAGTACCTTCCTGCATATCTCGGACCTGTGTTCTATTAGAATTAGTTAGTACCTTCCTGCATATCTCGGACCTGTGTTCTATTAGAATTAGTTAGTACCTTCCTGCATATCTCGGACCTGTGTTCTATTAGAATTAGTTAGTACCTTCCTGCATATCTCGGACCTGTGTTCTATTAGAATTAGTTAGTACCTTCCTGCATATCTCGGACCTGTGTTCTATTAGAATTAGTTAGTACCTTCCTGCATATCTCGGACCTGTGTTCTATTAGAATTAGTTAGTACCTTCCTGCATATCTCGGACCTGTGTTCTATTAGAATTAGTTAGTACCTTCCTGCATATCTCGGACCTGTGTTCTATTAGAATTAGTTAGTACCTTCCTGCATATCTCGGACCTGTGTTCTATTAGAATTAGTTAGTACCTTCCTGCATATCTCGGACCTGTGTTCTATTAGAATTAGTTAGTACCTTCCTGCATATCTCGGACCTGTGTTCTATTAGAATTAGTTAGTACCTTCCTGCATATCTCGGACCTGTGTTCTATTAGAATTAGTTAGTACCTTCCTGCATATCTCGGACCTGTGTTCTATTAGAATTAGTTAGTACCTTCCTGCATATCTCGGACCTGTGTTCTATTAGAATTAGTTAGTACCTTCCTGCATATCTCGGACCTGTGTTCTATTAGAATTAGTTAGTACCTTCCTGCATATCTCGGACCTGTGTTCTATTAGAATTAGTTAGTACCTTCCTGCATATCTCGGACCTGTGTTCTATTAGAATTAGTTAGTACCTTCCTGCATATCTCGGACCTGTGTTCTATTAGAATTAGTTAGTACCTTCCTGCATATCTCGGACCTGTGTTCTATTAGAATTAGTTAGTACCTTCCTGCATATCTCGGACCTGTGTTCTATTAGAATTAGTTAGTACCTTCCTGCATATCTCGGACCTGTGTTCTATTAGAATTAGTTAGTACCTTCCTGCATATCTCGGACCTGTGTTCTATTAGAATTAGTTAGTACCTTCCTGCATATCTCGGACCTGTGTTCTATTAGAATTAGTTAGTACCTTCCTGCATATCTCGGACCTGTGTTCTATTAGAATTAGTTAGTACCTTCCTGCATATCTCGGACCTGTGTTCTATTAGAATTAGTTAGTACCTTCCTGCATATCTCGGACCTGTGTTCTATTAGAATTAGTTAGTACCTTCCTGCATATCTCGGACCTGTGTTCTATTAGAATTAGTTAGTACCTTCCTGCATATCTCGGACCTGTGTTCTATTAGAATTAGTTAGTACCTTCCTGCATATCTCGGACCTGTGTTCTATTAGAATTAGTTAGTACCTTCCTGCATATCTCGGACCTGTGTTCTATTAGAATTAGTTAGTACCTTCCTGCATATCTCGGACCTGTGTTCTATTAGAATTAGTTAGTACCTTCCTGCATATCTCGGACCTGTGTTCTATTAGAATTAGTTAGTACCTTCCTGCATATCTCGGACCTGTGTTCTATTAGAATTAGTTAGTACCTTCCTGCATATCTCGGACCTGTGTTCTATTAGAATTAGTTAGTACCTTCCTGCATATCTCGGACCTGTGTTCTATTAGAATTAGTTAGTACCTTCCTGCATATCTCGGACCTGTGTTCTATTAGAATTAGTTAGTACCTTCCTGCATATCTCGGACCTGTGTTCTATTAGAATTAGTTAGTACCTTCCTGCATATCTCGGACCTGTGTTCTATTAGAATTAGTTAGTACCTTCCTGCATATCTCGGACCTGTGTTCTATTAGAATTAGTTAGTACCTTCCTGCATATCTCGGACCTGTGTTCTATTAGAATTAGTTAGTACCTTCCTGCATATCTCGGACCTGTGTTCTATTAGAATTAGTTAGTACCTTCCTGCATATCTCGGACCTGTGTTCTATTAGAATTAGTTAGTACCTTCCTGCATATCTCGGACCTGTGTTCTATTAGAATTAGTTAGTACCTTCCTGCATATCTCGGACCTGTGTTCTATTAGAATTAGTTAGTACCTTCCTGCATATCTCGGACCTGTGTTCTATTAGAATTAGTTAGTACCTTCCTGCATATCTCGGACCTGTGTTCTATTAGAATTAGTTAGTACCTTCCTGCATATCTCGGACCTGTGTTCTATTAGAATTAGTTAGTACCTTCCTGCATATCTCGGACCTGTGTTCTATTAGAATTAGTTAGTACCTTCCTGCATATCTCGGACCTGTGTTCTATTAGAATTAGTTAGTACCTTCCTGCATATCTCGGACCTGTGTTCTATTAGAATTAGTTAGTACCTTCCTGCATATCTCGGACCTGTGTTCTATTAGAATTAGTTAGTACCTTCCTGCATATCTCGGACCTGTGTTCTATTAGAATTAGTTAGTACCTTCCTGCATATCTCGGACCTGTGTTCTATTAGAATTAGTTAGTACCTTCCTGCATATCTCGGACCTGTGTTCTATTAGAATTAGTTAGTACCTTCCTGCATATCTCGGACCTGTGTTCTATTAGAATTAGTTAGTACCTTCCTGCATATCTCGGACCTGTGTTCTATTAGAATTAGTTAGTACCTTCCTGCATATCTCGGACCTGTGTTCTATTAGAATTAGTTAGTACCTTCCTGCATATCTCGGACCTGTGTTCTATTAGAATTAGTTAGTACCTTCCTGCATATCTCGGACCTGTGTTCTATTAGAATTAGTTAGTACCTTCCTGCATATCTCGGACCTGTGTTCTATTAGAATTAGTTAGTACCTTCCTGCATATCTCGGACCTGTGTTCTATTAGAATTAGTTAGTACCTTCCTGCATATCTCGGACCTGTGTTCTATTAGAATTAGTTAGTACCTTCCTGCATATCTCGGACCTGTGTTCTATTAGAATTAGTTAGTACCTTCCTGCATATCTCGGACCTGTGTTCTATTAGAATTAGTTAGTACCTTCCTGCATATCTCGGACCTGTGTTCTATTAGAATTAGTTAGTACCTTCCTGCATATCTCGGACCTGTGTTCTATTAGAATTAGTTAGTACCTTCCTGCATATCTCGGACCTGTGTTCTATTAGAATTAGTTAGTACCTTCCTGCATATCTCGGACCTGTGTTCTATTAGAATTAGTTAGTACCTTCCTGCATATCTCGGACCTGTGTTCTATTAGAATTAGTTAGTACCTTCCTGCATATCTCGGACCTGTGTTCTATTAGAATTAGTTAGTACCTTCCTGCATATCTCGGACCTGTGTTCTATTAGAATTAGTTAGTACCTTCCTGCATATCTCGGACCTGTGTTCTATTAGAATTAGTTAGTACCTTCCTGCATATCTCGGACCTGTGTTCTATTAGAATTAGTTAGTACCTTCCTGCATATCTCGGACCTGTGTTCTATTAGAATTAGTTAGTACCTTCCTGCATATCTCGGACCTGTGTTCTATTAGAATTAGTTAGTACCTTCCTGCATATCTCGGACCTGTGTTCTATTAGAATTAGTTAGTACCTTCCTGCATATCTCGGACCTGTGTTCTATTAGAATTAGTTAGTACCTTCCTGCATATCTCGGACCTGTGTTCTATTAGAATTAGTTAGTACCTTCCTGCATATCTCGGACCTGTGTTCTATTAGAATTAGTTAGTACCTTCCTGCATATCTCGGACCTGTGTTCTATTAGAATTAGTTAGTACCTTCCTGCATATCTCGGACCTGTGTTCTATTAGAATTAGTTAGTACCTTCCTGCATATCTCGGACCTGTGTTCTATTAGAATTAGTTAGTACCTTCCTGCATATCTCGGACCTGTGTTCTATTAGAATTAGTTAGTACCTTCCTGCATATCTCGGACCTGTGTTCTATTAGAATTAGTTAGTACCTTCCTGCATATCTCGGACCTGTGTTCTATTAGAATTAGTTAGTACCTTCCTGCATATCTCGGACCTGTGTTCTATTAGAATTAGTTAGTACCTTCCTGCATATCTCGGACCTGTGTTCTATTAGAATTAGTTAGTACCTTCCTGCATATCTCGGACCTGTGTTCTATTAGAATTAGTTAGTACCTTCCTGCATATCTCGGACCTGTGTTCTATTAGAATTAGTTAGTACCTTCCTGCATATCTCGGACCTGTGTTCTATTAGAATTAGTTAGTACCTTCCTGCATATCTCGGACCTGTGTTCTATTAGAATTAGTTAGTACCTTCCTGCATATCTCGGACCTGTGTTCTATTAGAATTAGTTAGTACCTTCCTGCATATCTCGGACCTGTGTTCTATTAGAATTAGTTAGTACCTTCCTGCATATCTCGGACCTGTGTTCTATTAGAATTAGTTAGTACCTTCCTGCATATCTCGGACCTGTGTTCTATTAGAATTAGTTAGTACCTTCCTGCATATCTCGGACCTGTGTTCTATTAGAATTAGTTAGTACCTTCCTGCATATCTCGGACCTGTGTTCTATTAGAATTAGTTAGTACCTTCCTGCATATCTCGGACCTGTGTTCTATTAGAATTAGTTAGTACCTTCCTGCATATCTCGGACCTGTGTTCTATTAGAATTAGTTAGTACCTTCCTGCATATCTCGGACCTGTGTTCTATTAGAATTAGTTAGTACCTTCCTGCATATCTCGGACCTGTGTTCTATTAGAATTAGTTAGTACCTTCCTGCATATCTCGGACCTGTGTTCTATTAGAATTAGTTAGTACCTTCCTGCATATCTCGGACCTGTGTTCTATTAGAATTAGTTAGTACCTTCCTGCATATCTCGGACCTGTGTTCTATTAGAATTAGTTAGTACCTTCCTGCATATCTCGGACCTGTGTTCTATTAGAATTAGTTAGTACCTTCCTGCATATCTCGGACCTGTGTTCTATTAGAATTAGTTAGTACCTTCCTGCATATCTCGGACCTGTGTTCTATTAGAATTAGTTAGTACCTTCCTGCATATCTCGGACCTGTGTTCTATTAGAATTAGTTAGTACCTTCCTGCATATCTCGGACCTGTGTTCTATTAGAATTAGTTAGTACCTTCCTGCATATCTCGGACCTGTGTTCTATTAGAATTAGTTAGTACCTTCCTGCATATCTCGGACCTGTGTTCTATTAGAATTAGTTAGTACCTTCCTGCATATCTCGGACCTGTGTTCTATTAGAATTAGTTAGTACCTTCCTGCATATCTCGGACCTGTGTTCTATTAGAATTAGTTAGTACCTTCCTGCATATCTCGGACCTGTGTTCTATTAGAATTAGTTAGTACCTTCCTGCATATCTCGGACCTGTGTTCTATTAGAATTAGTTAGTACCTTCCTGCATATCTCGGACCTGTGTTCTATTAGAATTAGTTAGTACCTTCCTGCATATCTCGGACCTGTGTTCTATTAGAATTAGTTAGTACCTTCCTGCATATCTCGGACCTGTGTTCTATTAGAATTAGTTAGTACCTTCCTGCATATCTCGGACCTGTGTTCTATTAGAATTAGTTAGTACCTTCCTGCATATCTCGGACCTGTGTTCTATTAGAATTAGTTAGTACCTTCCTGCATATCTCGGACCTGTGTTCTATTAGAATTAGTTAGTACCTTCCTGCATATCTCGGACCTGTGTTCTATTAGAATTAGTTAGTACCTTCCTGCATATCTCGGACCTGTGTTCTATTAGAATTAGTTAGTACCTTCCTGCATATCTCGGACCTGTGTTCTATTAGAATTAGTTAGTACCTTCCTGCATATCTCGGACCTGTGTTCTATTAGAATTAGTTAGTACCTTCCTGCATATCTCGGACCTGTGTTCTATTAGAATTAGTTAGTACCTTCCTGCATATCTCGGACCTGTGTTCTATTAGAATTAGTTAGTACCTTCCTGCATATCTCGGACCTGTGTTCTATTAGAATTAGTTAGTACCTTCCTGCATATCTCGGACCTGTGTTCTATTAGAATTAGTTAGTACCTTCCTGCATATCTCGGACCTGTGTTCTATTAGAATTAGTTAGTACCTTCCTGCATATCTCGGACCTGTGTTCTATTAGAATTAGTTAGTACCTTCCTGCATATCTCGGACCTGTGTTCTATTAGAATTAGTTAGTACCTTCCTGCATATCTCGGACCTGTGTTCTATTAGAATTAGTTAGTACCTTCCTGCATATCTCGGACCTGTGTTCTATTAGAATTAGTTAGTACCTTCCTGCATATCTCGGACCTGTGTTCTATTAGAATTAGTTAGTACCTTCCTGCATATCTCGGACCTGTGTTCTATTAGAATTAGTTAGTACCTTCCTGCATATCTCGGACCTGTGTTCTATTAGAATTAGTTAGTACCTTCCTGCATATCTCGGACCTGTGTTCTATTAGAATTAGTTAGTACCTTCCTGCATATCTCGGACCTGTGTTCTATTAGAATTAGTTAGTACCTTCCTGCATATCTCGGACCTGTGTTCTATTAGAATTAGTTAGTACCTTCCTGCATATCTCGGACCTGTGTTCTATTAGAATTAGTTAGTACCTTCCTGCATATCTCGGACCTGTGTTCTATTAGAATTAGTTAGTACCTTCCTGCATATCTCGGACCTGTGTTCTATTAGAATTAGTTAGTACCTTCCTGCATATCTCGGACCTGTGTTCTATTAGAATTAGTTAGTACCTTCCTGCATATCTCGGACCTGTGTTCTATTAGAATTAGTTAGTACCTTCCTGCATATCTCGGACCTGTGTTCTATTAGAATTAGTTAGTACCTTCCTGCATATCTCGGACCTGTGTTCTATTAGAATTAGTTAGTACCTTCCTGCATATCTCGGACCTGTGTTCTATTAGAATTAGTTAGTACCTTCCTGCATATCTCGGACCTGTGTTCTATTAGAATTAGTTAGTACCTTCCTGCATATCTCGGACCTGTGTTCTATTAGAATTAGTTAGTACCTTCCTGCATATCTCGGACCTGTGTTCTATTAGAATTAGTTAGTACCTTCCTGCATATCTCGGACCTGTGTTCTATTAGAATTAGTTAGTACCTTCCTGCATATCTCGGACCTGTGTTCTATTAGAATTAGTTAGTACCTTCCTGCATATCTCGGACCTGTGTTCTATTAGAATTAGTTAGTACCTTCCTGCATATCTCGGACCTGTGTTCTATTAGAATTAGTTAGTACCTTCCTGCATATCTCGGACCTGTGTTCTATTAGAATTAGTTAGTACCTTCCTGCATATCTCGGACCTGTGTTCTATTAGAATTAGTTAGTACCTTCCTGCATATCTCGGACCTGTGTTCTATTAGAATTAGTTAGTACCTTCCTGCATATCTCGGACCTGTGTTCTATTAGAATTAGTTAGTACCTTCCTGCATATCTCGGACCTGTGTTCTATTAGAATTAGTTAGTACCTTCCTGCATATCTCGGACCTGTGTTCTATTAGAATTAGTTAGTACCTTCCTGCATATCTCGGACCTGTGTTCTATTAGAATTAGTTAGTACCTTCCTGCATATCTCGGACCTGTGTTCTATTAGAATTAGTTAGTACCTTCCTGCATATCTCGGACCTGTGTTCTATTAGAATTAGTTAGTACCTTCCTGCATATCTCGGACCTGTGTTCTATTAGAATTAGTTAGTACCTTCCTGCATATCTCGGACCTGTGTTCTATTAGAATTAGTTAGTACCTTCCTGCATATCTCGGACCTGTGTTCTATTAGAATTAGTTAGTACCTTCCTGCATATCTCGGACCTGTGTTCTATTAGAATTAGTTAGTACCTTCCTGCATATCTCGGACCTGTGTTCTATTAGAATTAGTTAGTACCTTCCTGCATATCTCGGACCTGTGTTCTATTAGAATTAGTTAGTACCTTCCTGCATATCTCGGACCTGTGTTCTATTAGAATTAGTTAGTACCTTCCTGCATATCTCGGACCTGTGTTCTATTAGAATTAGTTAGTACCTTCCTGCATATCTCGGACCTGTGTTCTATTAGAATTAGTTAGTACCTTCCTGCATATCTCGGACCTGTGTTCTATTAGAATTAGTTAGTACCTTCCTGCATATCTCGGACCTGTGTTCTATTAGAATTAGTTAGTACCTTCCTGCATATCTCGGACCTGTGTTCTATTAGAATTAGTTAGTACCTTCCTGCATATCTCGGACCTGTGTTCTATTAGAATTAGTTAGTACCTTCCTGCATATCTCGGACCTGTGTTCTATTAGAATTAGTTAGTACCTTCCTGCATATCTCGGACCTGTGTTCTATTAGAATTAGTTAGTACCTTCCTGCATATCTCGGACCTGTGTTCTATTAGAATTAGTTAGTACCTTCCTGCATATCTCGGACCTGTGTTCTATTAGAATTAGTTAGTACCTTCCTGCATATCTCGGACCTGTGTTCTATTAGAATTAGTTAGTACCTTCCTGCATATCTCGGACCTGTGTTCTATTAGAATTAGTTAGTACCTTCCTGCATATCTCGGACCTGTGTTCTATTAGAATTAGTTAGTACCTTCCTGCATATCTCGGACCTGTGTTCTATTAGAATTAGTTAGTACCTTCCTGCATATCTCGGACCTGTGTTCTATTAGAATTAGTTAGTACCTTCCTGCATATCTCGGACCTGTGTTCTATTAGAATTAGTTAGTACCTTCCTGCATATCTCGGACCTGTGTTCTATTAGAATTAGTTAGTACCTTCCTGCATATCTCGGACCTGTGTTCTATTAGAATTAGTTAGTACCTTCCTGCATATCTCGGACCTGTGTTCTATTAGAATTAGTTAGTACCTTCCTGCATATCTCGGACCTGTGTTCTATTAGAATTAGTTAGTATCTTCCTGCATTTCTCGGACCTGTGTTCTATTAGAATTAGTTAGTACCTTCCTGCATATCTCGGACCTGTGTTCTATTAGAATTAGTTAGTACCTTCCTGCGTATCTCGGTTCTGTGTTCTAGTATCCTGTCTTTTAATCTTCTCATTGACTTTCTAACATAGAAGCTTATACATTTATTACATGTAGCAAGACATATAATGGATGATGTGTTACATGTAGCAGTACAATGGAAGGTATATCTCCTACCACTAATGGGGTGTACAAACTCCATTGATTGCCTAATGCTAGAGCAACATAAGCAACTGTGACAAGGAAAAGTTCCCTTCCTATTAAACACAGGGCTAGATCTATTATTTAAGGAGAAGACCTTATAACATAAAAGCTTCTTTAAGTTGTCACATTTGCGATAAGTAAATAGAGGTTTCTCCGGGAGCCATTTCTCATGGCCAGGTATGGCCTTTAAGATGTCCCAGTTATTTCTAATAACATGCTCTATTGATTCACTAGCTCTACTAAAGATCATCAAGTACCTTAAAGTTGTGGTAGGGCCAAATTCTCACCACCAGAATTAACATCTCCTTTTGAGGAGAAGTAGGGTTTAGCCCTTGAATCCTTTAATTGTATCACATCACTTTTAGCCATTTCTAATTCACTTATATTATAACCCCTTTCCAAAAAGTTATTTGTCATTTCTTGCATCTGTGTTTCACAAACATCCAATTTAGTATTTAACCTGCTAGCCCACAAGTATTGGCTCTTAACAACACTTCTAAAAGTTCTTTTTGCATGCATACTATTTTTATGCAAGTATTTATTTACTTGCACCTCTTTTTTATATATACAAATTTCTAGGCCAGTCTGCTATTTGTAGCCCCACATCTAGAAAGTTCAAAGAGACATCAGAGAAAGTCATTTCAAATTTTAGAAATTAAACAGTGTTATTTAAATAACTAAAGAAGTTCTGCAAATCTCTATAATTTCCATGCCAAACCAAAATAATATCATCCACAAAGCATTTATAGAATAAAATATTCAAGAATCAGTTTAGCTTTAGAGTTATACATATTATATATCCAAATTTAAGATGTGGTGATGTAGTTAACAATATAGATACAAAGGAGTATGAATGGATTATCCACTTGGAAGCGGCTAAGTATCCAGGCCTTAATAAGCAGGTCACATTAAAACCAATCCTAAAAGCTAAACAACAAAAAGTGAGAAAAAAAATTGATTTGTAGTAGGGCTATAATTTTTTGGCCTTTTCTACATATTTTGTATATATTCTTTATATGCATTTGTGTGCTTATTTCTTATGGATGACTGTCCTTTTAAGAAGACTAACTGTTGATTTTAATTGATGGTTTTTGATAGGTTGACTGTGTCATGTGATGTAATTAGATTATATTTAAAAATGCTGTTTTTATGACATTTGTATGTAAGACACTGAAGAAGGATAGTTTATAACCAAAAGCTTTGTTGTTTTTTATTAAAGTATTTGACGGTGTGGAGTTCTACATTTTTCTTGCTTTAAGCTGTTTTATTTTGTATTTCTCCACTTCACTACTAATTCACCTTGTTTTGCGACTTGTAGCTATCATATTTTCCATTGACAAAAACATCTTATAAGAAGGTATAAGACAGACAAATAACTGGTGCCAAAGTCATGGATTAAACCAGAATGCCAAGAAATGCATTACAATGACATTTGGGAAAACTGCCACCTAGGCTAATTACTCCATCGATAAGATACCCAAAGAGACAATCTGGTAGTCAGGGGTCTTGGAACATATTTAGAGATTAATCTGGCCTCTGACCAACATGTGACCAAGGTAGTAAGAAAATGCCCCCTTTGGCATGCACTTGACCAGACTTATGCAACAGCTGAATGGTCACAAATGTTCCTAACCTAGAGAATCCATGGTATAAAAATATTGCCTTATACAAATTGCCTTAAAGCCTATGCTGTTCAACAGGATACTGAGTGGCAAGCTATGTCTGGCATACAAGTCATCATCAGATCCAGCTTTGATGGACATATTGCACATCCACAAAATGAACAGCATCGGAAGCACTAGAATCAAGGATTTAAATGTTGCTTGCAACTTAAATAAGACATGTTGGTGGGGCAAATATGTGTCTCAGAGGATCCCCATCCTCTGGAACAGAGTCTCCCTCCATGTGATGCAGAGTCCATCCCTAACCCTATTTAAATGTAACCTTGACTAATAGTTGGGAAATCAGAAATTCACCCCGGGTCTGAATTTCATGTCTCTGATAGACAGAGGCAGACAGTAATGCTCAAACTAACATACTCCCCATATAATCTCTAGAAATTTCTTAATTAACGTATCCCCTCCTGATAATCACTCACGATACAGAGGGACACAATCGGGATGGATTGCATAGTTGGGTGTTAGTCTATTATATACCTATGAACCTATGAACTTATGTGTGGCAGGGCTTATTCGACAGGATACATTGGCATATCTATCCTCCAGGTTCATCTGAGCTGCAAACTGCAGCACCCTGCACAACAATGTATGCTCAAATGTTTGTGTTATCTTTTGGAATCTGCCATAAAGGAAGAGATTTTAGTCATTTTAATTTCAGCAATTATTACTCACACACTACAAAATCAACACTCAAACAGTGTTAAATAATAAATAAAAAGCCAGTACTCATTTGTAATATATGCAGTACATTTCTCCAATGATAATTTTATCCAGGCAGTTAGAAAATTACAAAATGGTAGCAGATAACAAACACCAGAAATGAGAAAGTTATTATAGCATTTAGAAATTAATACTGCCACTTCTGACGAAACTTCTCCTGGGATTAAATTTTAAAAAGATTAACCAAACTGTGCTCAGTATTAAAATTTGCTAATCAATAATTAGATAGTGTCTTTCTCCTCTTCATTACCAGGCCAAACCAAATACACAGCATAGTTGTGTTAATGATGAAAGATTGCTAGAGCATTTCACTATATTACGAAGTCCGTAAGATACTTCGTAAAAATCGTCTCACAAAATAGCAGCAAAGTAAACGTCCTAGTCACATCAGCATTTTATTTTTCCTGCATACTGTATCATTACAGACCTCCAACATTTTGTTTGTGTCTTTCAGCTTTTTCCCGGTTAGGGGTCGCCACAGTGGAACAACAGTCCGCTAATTATTGGTAGTTGATTTTTACGTGCCGAGTTACCATCCCTGATGCACAACCTTCAACGAAGGTGCACCCATTCACATATGTCTCTACGCAGAAGACATTCTAGCTGAGAATCGAACCGGACAGCATCTTAATGTGAGGCGACAACGCTACCGCAGCACCACCACCACGGATTACAGACCTCCAACACTAACATATAAAAATGTCAAAGGACACAAACTCTCCCCCTCAATCAAATGAACCATATTGTGCCCAAAAGAATGCAGTCTGTGTTCCTAGCTTCTTAAAAAGGGCCTCACAACAATTACCAAAAGTGTACAACCAAAATGATATTAACAGGATAAAAATTGCTGTATAAAAAAAGGTTAAATATTTCTGTTGTGATTTACAGAGCCTCTTCAGATGCTGTAGGTTCAACAGCTATGTCAATCTCTTGTCATTCTCTTCTTGTATCTGATGTTGCTAATACATAATCAGTAACACTGACAAGACTATCTAAACCTAAAATTGTGTAACAGTTACTTGACATACTTCAGCTGCTGATAAAATCCCAAATAGAAGTTTAAGGAACCTGTACCTTTATAAGGGATATTAAATATAGACAGTTCTGAGCTTTGGTCATCTGGCTTCATCTACCAGAGTTCCTGGTATGCATCTAGTACTAAAAAAAATCTTAGCATTTAGAATACTCCAGACCACCTCTTCAGCTGTAAATAATGATTAATGCCCTCTTTTTACCATTTTATTCAGATTTTTAGATCATACATTTTCTAATTTTCCTGTTGGTTTTCACGTTCCTGTTTTGACCGCCACACTATGAACAATCTAAACACAAGGATCTCTTGGTTTTGCGGTCCCTGTGCTGGTCTACCTCATCCATTTCAAAGGATATAAACACTTGTCTAAGAAATAATGCCCTGGAGTTACCTCCCTGACACTCAGATTTACTGAGAACTGCCTTGCCAAACCAGAATGCACAACAGCAATTCCAGATGCAGTTACCCAGGTAATTAATTTCTGACAACTGCACTTCTGGTCTTTACAGTTCATGGGTTCTAAACCTGTAAAATACTTGATGTCCTGCTTGCTTGTAGTGTATAGATTGCCGAAGGACTGTCACCTTCTTATTGCCATTTCTTAGTCCCTAAATATATTGGGTTATAGGGCTTCATGACTGCTGTAATGGCCTGCCTGATTTGTGATGCTCTAATATTTCAACCATTTCTGGCCATTTAATTTACTGCTGTTTAACATATTGGTTTCCGACTCAAATCTTAATTCATTTTTTACCTAATGCCCATTTCACCCCTTCCTCTTGTTCAGTGATCTGCACATGCTGAAACTGAGGAACTTCCACTAACATGGGGGCTTTTACCTGCTTTCCTACCCTCCCTCCCTCCCCATCCAATTCCCCAGCCATTCCCAAACTCACAAATTTAAGCCCTTTTCTCCACACCTACTCCTCCCATAAAATCTCCACCTTCTTAAAGCTGCAAGTTTTGAAATCAACCTAACAACTATTATATCACTTGCAACAATACAACCAGAAATTATATTGTGCTTACAACCCAGAACCACTTACTTCTAAAGTTCACCATATGCTATAACAGTAATATTTTCCTTTCTTTTCTTCAGTCTGATTTTTAGCCATCCTATATAGAGACATACAGTAGCTCACTGTACCAGTACTTTTAGTACTAGTTATACTAGTAAATGCAAGCCTCTGTTACTTCTCCTGCCAAACTAACAGATACACACAGTCTCAGTAGTCTACTCCTTCTAGTTCGATCACCCCATCACTCTTTCAATATTGCAAAGTTCATCTTCATCTCTGCCCATTTCTACTTTATCCAACTAAAATGAGTCAACCACTACCTGCACCACACTAGCACCCCTGAAAGTTCCAGCAAAATCAGCCACACTCAAATTTCAAATTCTGTGTCATGTGTACTAATTAATGCAAAAAGCATTCTCAGCAAGCTTGATATGATCAGAGTATTTCTTTCCTCAAAGGCCCCAGATCTACTTACCATTAGAGAATCTTGGCAGAGATATGACCACCACATTGATTCCTGGCCTGGCCTTCACACTGGAGGTGGGATTATGCTACTTCACAGATCAACTCTCAACCTATCTGTAGTAGAACAAGCCAACCCCACCAATGACCATGAACCCAATTACCAACAATGACCATAAACCTAAATGGATTCTTACAAAGCTTCCAGTAAGGGCTACAATCACCTTACACTGCCAATGACCATGAACCCAACTACCACCAATGACCATGAACCTAATTACCACCAATGATCGTGAACCCAATTACCACCAATGCTCATGAACCCAACTACCACCAATGACCATAAACCTAAATGGATTCTTAGAAAACTTCCAGTAAGGGCTACAATCACCTTACACCACAAATGACCATGAACCCAATTACCACCAATGACCATGAACCTAATGGGATTCTTACAAAGCTTCCAGTAAGGGCTATGATCACCTTTATGTTGCAGGTGCTTATCTACCTCCTCCTGCCTCTCTGGCAAACTTCATAGCAATGTTGAATAACATCCTAACCAGCATCCCTGCAGATAAACACATACTTATCCTGGGGGACTTCAGCTTAAATTTTTAAGGTCAACTACACATTGATATCTGAGAACTTTTGCCAGCCTCAAACTCCCACCTTCAATGACCACTGTTCTTTAAAATTTCACATACAAAATCTAAACATAAAATATCCCCCAGAACTATCTCCTGTAGACCAAAAGACTGCCCACAATTAACTAGAATGGAGGCCCATCTTACAACAAACAACAGAATTTTCCCCAACTAACGACCTCACCGATTCAAACTCTGCTGCTATTTATTTTCACAACTTTTACTAGACATTCAAAACACACACTTTCCCATAATTCCTAAGCTATTTAAACATAACAAGTCTCAATGGCTCTCAAAAGACTTGAAAGCTTTAATGCATTTATTTGGTGAAGTTTCAAAATTCTGGAAAAATGAGCCCACTCCTAACTCAAGGAACAGTACACTAAGTTACAGAACATTACTAAACAAGTCATGTGCAAATTGCCTTCCATTATTTACCCACACAGTTCTGGCAAAAGGTATATAAAATGTCTGGTGAAAATCCACGTAAAGAGTTTTCCCTTCTTGGCCATATTCCTTGCTCTACTGGAAACCTCTCACCTGTTGATTTTCTTAAAGAATTTTCCAATCTTCCCACATAGCAGAACATTACATTCTCCACACAGATTTACCAATTTCCCATAGAATACCTTCCACCCTTCTACTTCTCCAAAATCACAAGCAAAACAAATTGTGCTTGTACTAGGAGAGATTCCTCTAGACTCTCGGTCTGGTCCTGAGTCTTAATTTCTCAACCACTGTTGTGATTTCATAGTCACCCCACTAAAACACATCAACAACCTTATCCTCACATCCAGTACCAGCCTTTGTCAAACCTCTACCAAAAGAATACAATGCCTCGTCAGCCTATCCATTCTGTCCCATCTTGATACTCCTTATACTTGGTAAAATCCTTGAAAAAATAATTTCCAACTAACTGGCCACCTACCTGGACAAATGCCACTTAGTTTCCCAGAAGCAGCATGATTTTTGTGTAGGTAGAAGTGATGCTCTCTGGACACTCACTGAAGACATCTTCACAAACATGGATAAAGGTAGCCTCATTGGGGCAGTGGTCATTGACCTTACTGCAGGCGTTTGACCTGGCTGACCACTCCATCCTGTTATCCCACTTACAAGATATTGGTCTAAGATCTGAATCTACCCAATAGGTCAAAAATGTCCTGTCCAAGTGAACTTTCACAGTTAAAATTGGACTTCCTTATCAGATGTGACCTTCATTATTTCAGGGTTTCCTCAGGAATCAATTCTTGCACAAATATTATTCTCCATTTTTATAAACAAACTGCCTCTTGACCTACCTTATTTGCAATTACGTCTTTATTCTGATGATATAGTTATATATAGATCCATCCCTTTACATGACATCATCCAAAACTCAACATCAAGTTGACCTTCTACCACTAAACAACTGGCTTTGTTCTAAAAAATACATATCAATCTATAAAAAAGTCCATGGTGTTTGGCACAAAGGAAAGGCACATTATAGCTACTAGTCCTCTCCATATGAAAGAGATAGGCAACAATGAAAGCAAAGTGAATCTACCACATCACCTGACATTTAGCTTGAACAGTGCCTTAACTTCCAAGACCACATTCAGAAAATCAGATTCAAAGTCAACTATCTCCTTGGACTGGTCTGTCTCATCTAAGCTATGCACTTCTGAACTGATTTGTTTCGTATAGCCTAACCTCATATGGACTGGTCTGTCATGCACAGTTTGTTCTGCTCCAGAACAGCTGAACACTTCTTGTTGGATTATATGAGGCACAATATGCCTCTATTGTCCATTGTTTTTTTTTTTCTTTCTCAGTTGGGCAGAGTTATGTTTCAATCAGAGCAATGATAGAGTTTGTCTGATAAGAGCAGTCGGTTGTTACTGAATTGGTGCAGAGTTAAGGTTTATATTGTATTAGGGACTGAATGCTAATGATCTTACTAATATTGATTCATTTTATTAGAGATGATGTTATGAAAAAAAATCCAAAGTTTTACATTAATGCATTCTAGCATTAGATTTCCCTTTGTTCTCAGATAATTTTCAGGATCTCACATAATGTCTGATGTGAGGCTTTCATGCCAAAGAGCCAGAATGTCCTTTTGGTTTCTTTTGAAGTTTTTATACATTTTTTTTATAGGAGATGAAGGTTTTATAAGTAAATATCAAGTAAAACAAAAACACATCACTCTTCTGTCATCAGCATTGTTATTCTTTTTTACCACCTAGAGTTTGTTAAACTGATAATAAAACCACAATAAAAGTCAGAGATTCATGTCCCTTCATATAGATTACTAAAAATGAAGCCACTAAACTGTTAATTAGAGTGCAGAAATCCACAAACACAGAACACACTGCAAAAGCAAGTTGTGTTTTTGTAGGGGGCCAGTCACATTGTACCCCTATGTGGTGAGCCTTGATGTTGCCCCTTAGCTAGACATATAATGATCTAACAGCAGCATATCCATGGGAAAAGGGATGACTGTCCTGAAAAAGAAACACTGTTGGCATTTGTAACTCATTAGTGCAATAAACACGATTTTCTTACTAAAATGCAAAATAAAGCAACAATTCTAAGTGAAAATCTTCACATTTTTAAAGAAACAAAAATAAAGAAGTGACCAAAATATGCATTACTTAAAAATTGAAGTCTCAGCTCGATCTAAATACTATACATAACTGCCAAGGTGAATGTCGATTAAAGGATCAATACAGGCAAACGATGAAAAAACATTTTTTTTATCTTGTCTTGAAGTTCTGCAAAGTCCAAATGTGTCAGTAGCACTTGTATTATTTCTAACCCTTAGAAAACAACGTATTGCCCATAATGTACCGGGATCTAATAACCTTATCTTATCCCTAGCCTGTCTTGTAAGTTCAGAGTTCCATTCACTTTAAATGAAAGTAGTTAGAAACACTGTTAAATCTGAGAATCCTCAGTAAAAGTTTCAGTTACTGATTTGATGTGACTCTTGGATATTTGTTACACATTCTTTAAAAAGCACTCAGTGACGTGTGAGCAAACTGCTGAGAAAATATGGCGATATAGAAAACAGAATTTGAATTTCAGGTCATGACTCAGGCAATGGCCCAAGATTTTTAAGACAAGGATTCCTTTTAACACACCACATTGCCCACCCCCCCCACACCACCACCACCACCAGCAGGTAAC
Organism: Protopterus annectens; assembly: GCF_019279795.1. Taxonomy (NCBI): domain Eukaryota; kingdom Metazoa; phylum Chordata; order Ceratodontiformes; family Protopteridae; genus Protopterus; species Protopterus annectens. Next base: position 78,547,949 of record NC_056749.1, read on the forward strand.
CAGCAGTTGCTGCAAGCTTCTCTGTTAGTTCACCTTGGCTACTGCCTCAGCCTCCCTCAGGCTCAACCCAACCCAATTTTGAGAGTACTGAGATGAGTATGGATGTTGGTAATGCATCAAGATGTTGCTGGGTTATGTAACGAAGTCCGCTATCGCTCCATGGTAGCCTTGTCAGCTTTGAAACCACTCCAATCAGGAGGTGTATGCACAGCTTCCAAACAATTGGTTTACTGTTTGCAGCAAGGAGCTTGCAATAAGCCTAGACATCCTCACTCCTCCAGCATGGACAAGCCAGTGCCAGATACCATCTTCTTCCACCAAGTCTTTCCAAAGCTTGTGCTAGTAATTGAAAAAAGTTAAGTGGGAAGCGGTAAGGTCTTTATCAATCTTCACCATGGAGCTCTTTCTTAACTCATACCTGTATTGTTCTGTATCTAACAGAATAAGGTTCCTGTGCCATTATGACTCTTTCTATAATTTTACATAAAATACTGGTCAGATTTATGAATATAAGGCTGTCTAGATCTGATGTGCTTCACCCTTTTGTTAGCTGTTATCACTGACATCTGTCATTTTTGTTGATCTGGTTATGAGCACCATACAACACACTACACAGTTCACTGCTCACAGTTATCAAACACTCATATGTAGGCAGCTTAACACTAAATAATGTCCCTTTGTTATGCCATCAAGTTTACTGAAGTACTGCAACCTGTTAAATCATGCACAGCTTGGTCATTTACTTCAAACCACACAGTATCATCTCTCTGTTCATAAGTTGGTCTTCTTCCCCTGCCCTGAAAAGCCACATAATTTATTAATGGGAGGCAAGCAGAGCAAGCAATACTTCCTAACTCATGTGTATGATGACCATGGTAACCATTTGAAATGCTAGGACCCATTACAGTGAGTTCTGAAACACAGAGATTGAATGGCCCCAAAAATGGACATGTGTGTGTGTGTGTGTGTGTGTGTGTGTGTGTGTGTGTGTGTGTATGTGTGTGTGTGTGTGTGTGTATGTGTGTATGTATTTACATATATATATATATATATATATATATATATATATATATATATATCTTGTTTTTCTTGTTTTTCTTTCAGCTTTTCCTGGTTAGGGGTCGCTACAGTGGAACTCCGGTCCGCTAATGATTGACAGTCCATTTTTATGGTGCCGAGGTGCCAGCCCGATGCCCATTCACGCATGTCTTTCGAACGCTACTCGACCACGGGGAGGACATGCAGACTCCACACAGAAGGCACTCCAATATATATATATATATATATATATATATATATATATATATATATATATATATATATGAGATGGTCATTTTCTGAAATATTCCCTTTTCTCCGAGGTATAGATAACTCAAATTTGGTATATATAAGTTTGGGGGGAGGGTGCAAGGGGGACTTGCCCCATGCAAAAATGTTGAAAGGAAAAGAGAAATCGTCAAGATTCTCTCTTCTCTTGTAGTTTTTTTTTTTGTGTGTCAGCTTGTTGACAGTCAGTATTTCGAGTGCAGACATTTCATTAGATATTTGATTACTAGTTATTTTTCATTGTAATGTGCTGCATCATTTTTAGACATATTTGCTAAATCATGACATTGTAAATAATAAGTACAATTAAAAAGAAAACAAACCGCAGTGCCATTTTCTGTTGCATTCCATTCTAACTATGATGCACTCCAACATTACACAAGCTGCTCAGTTCCCGCCTTTCGTTAAAACATACTCCCCCTCCTCCTGAATATTAATAAACATGCTGCATGCATTGTTTCCACAATGGATACTAGCTCCTGAATGCACCTTTGATTTTTTTCCTGGAAGGAATCCTGTTTTTCCAGGGTGTGGTTCTTTCAGACTCATCTTACGTATGTCCCCATTTTAGGTGTAGTATATAGAAACACCAAGAGTTCTTCACATCAGAGCTTGGATACTGAACAAAATGTTCACATTGTCTGTCAGCTACTGCCACCTAACACATGCAATAGTATCCAGTTGTGTTACATTTTACAGGAACTGTTTCATTAATGCATCAGTTGTGGTTCAAACACTCCCTGAAACAGATATTAACTCAGAAAGTTTGATGGTGCAGTCACTCAGATTAAAATAAAATATCCCAAGCAGAGACTCACACAAAGTAGGACTCATCCGTTGATGCACATTCCCATTAGCCTCCCAGCTGACACAGACAATACTATGCATCTACAACCATCTTAAAAGTCAGCTGATACTTCAGCTTGGTACCGTAGCTGCAGTGTAAGTACTGTTACCAACTTACCATGCTCTGTGATGGACTTAGTTATAAATCATCCAATGCATTCTCACATCTTCTAGTGGGGAAAACTAAAACTAAAGCTTGCATGTCAAACTATTGGAGGCATTGTGTGCCTTTGTAATAATTGGGGAGTAATCGTTATGTTAGCATTTTAAACTATACTGCTACATTCCCTAAAAGGAGCAGAGACAAGAGGAATCTATCAGCTCAGAGAGTTTAAAAAAATAATAAGCATGAATGTAGACAGAATTAGATGAAATGTCAGATACCTACTTGTGACTATATATGTCTAGGTTTATAGGGGGATGTGTCAGATACCTACTTGTGACTATATATGTCTAGGTTTATAGGGGGAATGTGTCAGATACCTACTCGTGACTATATATGTCTAGGTTTATAGGGGAATGTGTCAGATACCTACTTGTGACTATATATGTCTAGGTTTATAGGGGGAATGGGTCAGATATGTACTTGTGACTATATATGTCTAGGTTTATTGGGGGAATGTGTCAGATACCAACTTGTGACTATATAAGTCTAGGTTTATGGGGGGATGTGTCAGATACTTACTTGTGACTATATATGTCTAGGTTTATAGGAGGAATGGGTCAGATACCTACTTGTGACTGTATATGTCTAGGTTTATAGGGGGAATGTGTCAGATACCTACTCGTGACTATATATGTCTAGGTTTATAGGGGGATGTGTCAGATACCTACTTGTGACTATATATGTCTAGGTTTATAGGGGGGGATGTGTCATATACCTACTTGTGACTATATATGTCTAGGTTTATAGGGGGATGTGTCAGATACCTACTTGTGACTATATATGTCTAGGTTTATAGGGGGAATGTGTCAGATACCTACTCGTGACTATATATGTCTAGGTTTATAGGAGGGATGTGTCAGATACCTACTTGTGACTATATATGTCTAGGTTTATAGGGGAATGTGTCAGATACCTACTTGTGACTATATATGTCTAGGTTTATAGGGGGAATGGGTCAGATATGTACTTGTGACTATATATGTCTAGGTTTATAGGAGGAATGGGTCAGATAGCTACCATATTTCTCCAAAAATGAGACCGGGTCTTACACTTTTTCCGCCGGCGAAATATGCATTAGGGCTTATTATCAGGGGATGCCTTATTTACCCCCCCCCAGTACAACATTCTACATTTATTCATTTATTCATGTTCAAAAATCGACATTTATTCATGTACACAAATCGGCATTTGTTATGTACAAAATTCAACATTTATTCATGTACACAAATTGACATTTATTTGGTACTTTTCTTTTATTAGGCAACAGTTCTATGTAATGTGTTAACAGCTGTGTGAAAATTCTACATAAACAGTCCAACAAACATTTCAACTTCAGAATATTTACACCTTGGCTGTCACAATGAAATATTTCATGCTTAACAGAAAGTGCAGAACAAATCTCAATACATGTGTATTGGAGGAGGGGAATAAAACAGGTGAATAATTGCCACTTTTTGAGTGGTGATGCTTTCTTTATTCCTTACCCAAACCGTAAGAGAAGAATGATGGAAAGTCTTAAAAATGAATTCTGGGAACTAGTGGCCTTACTCTATAATTACCCCTTGATAATGAAACGTTACCTTAATACAACAAAGTCAAAAAAACTGTCAAGAGCTTGCTGGCAGCTGAAAGCAGAAGAAATCCATTCGGTTGCCCCAATAACAGAACAGTTATTTAAATACAGTCATGTCATCTTCTTCTGGGACATTGTCATAAGTCTCCAACCCCCGAATTCTGGCCTGAATTTCTTGTGACTCCATTTCCTGTAGAACCATTGGCCCCAATCTGTCATGCCTAGCAACAGAACTCTCCTTAAATGAGCACTGCTTGTCCATGTAGCCTGCTCGTAGTGCATTGGCAACACAGCTGTCAGTGATTTTATCCCATGAATTTTTCACAAAAGTCACAACCTCTTGTAGGCTAGGATTCACAACGTTTCCATGCTGACTTCTCTTTATTCTATTTTCAATGTAGTCACTGGGTTCCATGCGCAAATGGTCCTTGAATGGCTTGTTTACTGCAATATCAAGAGTCTGGAGATAGGCAGTCATTCCTGCGGGAATCATCATTTGGTCTAGTCTTCTCTGTGCAAGGAATTTCTTCATGTCTTTAGCGCCATGAGTGCTGCCTGAATCCCAGACTAGCAGTCCTCTTTTGCCACCTTGCAAAACAAGTGGCAGCATTACATCGACCCACTTTCTTATAACTGCTTGTGTGCACCAGGCTTTTTCGGTTTCAAGAAAGTAAATGCCTGAAACACATTCATTCTTATCTTTCTTGCCCTTACTAATGATTAGAGCTGGGTTTTTTTTCCATCTAGATGAATTGCTAAAATACAGGTAACATATGCACTTTTGTAACCAGTGGATGGAATGTAGATTGATGAGGTACCCCTCTGATCAACTGTTGTTTGAGATCCTTGGCCCATAAACACTGCAGTTTCATCCATAGCAATCATTTTGGAGAGTTGGTATTTAGAAAAGTCGATGCCATCAACAAAGGACTTGAATGCAAGTGCACGTTTAATAACTTCAGTATCTTCCAGCTTGAACAGTGTTGTTGATCTTCTTAGAGACAGTTCATATCGCTGAAGGAAGCCATCCAGCCAATGTTGTGATGCTTTGAATTCTTCTGGGGATATTTCTAACTGTGGTGCCATTGCAAGGGCAAATGCTTGAATATCAGCCCTGTGCACAATCCAAGCCTTTGCTCTCCTGTTAGCAATCCATTCACAGATGATGTCTTCCAGCTCAGGAAATAATGGTTGCCGACCTGATCCACACTTGCACTTCTTAGCATTTCCCTTGTCGGCCTGTTGACTGAGGTTATCATATGCTGCGTGCCATTTTCAGACCGGAGATCCAACTTCTCTTTGCAGAAAGCCATCAGATTCTTTCCCCGAGAGTCCTCCACAATTCCTTTCTTGGACTCAGTGGAATAGCTCATTATTTTTGCACTCATCTTGTCTGAGGGGGGTTAATTGAAGACTTACGAGACAGACGTGGCAACACAAAATGGTGACGGTTAAGAAGACACATCCACAGCCATTCATTATCAAGTGCACCCATTTTATGTGCATTGTCTGTACTTTGACCAATCAAAGTACACTTGCCAGTGTTTATGGGCCAAGGATCTCAACCGTCAAGTGTGAGTGAGGATTAGGGTAAAAGTAAGAATCGTGGAGGACTCCCAGGGAAAGAATCTTATGACTTTCTGCAAAGCGAAGAAGTTGGGTGTCCGAATGGTCTGAAAATGGCGAGTAGATAATGATAACCTCAGTCAACAGGTGTCAATAATATTATTTTATAATTCAACATGTCCATCTTGTGTTGCTGACAATCGTAACAGGGCTTATTTTTGGGTAGAGCTTATATTATGACCACCCTGGAAAACCATGCCAGGCCTTATTATCTGGTTAGGTCTTATTTACGGAGAAATCCAGTACTTGTGATGATATATGTCTAGGTTTATAGAGGGAATGTGCCAGATACCTAATTGTGACTGTATATGTCTAGCTTTATAGGGGGAATGTGTCAGATACCTACTTTTGACTATATATGTCTAGGTTTATAGGGGGAATGTGTCAGATACCTACTTTTGACTATATATGTCTAGGTTTATAGGGGGAATGTGTCAGATACCTATCTGTGACTATATATGTCTAGGTTTATAGGGGGAATGTGTCAGATACCTACTTGTGACTATATATGTCTAGGTTTATAGGGGGAATGTGTCCGATACCTACTTGTGACTGTATATGTCTAGGTTTATAGGGGGAATGTGTCAGATACCTAATTGTGACTGTATATGTCTAGGTTTATAGGGGGAATGTGTCAGATACCTACTTGTGACTATATATGTCTAGGTTTATAGGGGGAATGTGTCAGATACCTACTTTTGACTATATATGTCTAGGTTTATAGGGGGAATGTGTCAGATACCTATCTGTGACTATATATGTCTAGGTTTATAGGGGGAATGTGTCAGATACCTATCTGTGACTATATATGTCTAGGTTTATAGGGGGAATGAATCAGATACCTAATTATGACTGTATATGTCTAGGTTTATAGGGGGAATGTGTCAGACACCTACTTTTGACTATATATGTCTAGATTTATAGGGGGAATGTGTCAGATACCTACTTGTGACTATTTATGTCTAGGTTTATAGGTGGAATGTGTCAGATACCTATCTGTGACTATATATGTCTAGGTTTATAGGGGGAATGTGTCAGATACCTAATTGTGACTGTATATGTCTAGGTTTATAGGGGGAATGTGTCAGACACCTACTTGTGACTATATATGTCTAGGTTTATAGGGGCATAGTTTTATAGGTACTTACTACAGTATTAGTTTGTTAGCCTATTCTGAAATTTCCCTCATAGTTTTTTCCGTTTATATTTTGTGTATGAAGAATTCAGAGGTGGGCAGAAGAAATAAATGTTGAAACTTGTCCTTGTTGCCCTTATCCGTGAGAAGCATGGGTGCTAAATCAGGGGTGAATTTGTAGTTTCCCATCCATTTGTCCAAATTCCATTTGAACAGAGTAACAGAAGTACTTTGTTTTATGTGGACTGGAAGACAATTCCACAGAAGAGGTTTTATTCTCTATAATGTGTACTTAATGCATCCAACATGTTCTATTTATGCTGTAAAAGAGATTGAGATCCCATGAGTGGGTGATGATACTACCATTAGATCTGTCAATGTGTAAGGAGTCTGACAAGATACTGTCTCTTGAAAATCGATAAACAAAGCAGAGGTTGCTCTCAGTGGCATGCATGATACAAAGCAGATAAACACAAATTTGAGACAATAGTTTAGGCCACTGGTCCTTGATTATTTTAGTGAGTCAACACTGTGATCACTCAAGCTATAACAGGTACATACTGAACAGGGCATTATATTCAAAGATCAGCACGATAAGAGCCAAAAACAATGGAATGCTTATGTCCCTAAACCTGGAACCAAACCTTTAGATATAAGCTGAACAATGAAAATGACCTTCTTTACAATAGTGAAAATGTAATAATCAAAGGACAGTTCTTTGTCAACATCAGTTCCAAGATCCTTTACAATAGGAATACGTGATAATCAAAGGACAATTCTTTCTTGACACAGGTCTCAAGATACATTATGATAGTGGATATATGATAATCAAAGGACAGCTCTTTATCTCAACATAGCTTCCAAGTTCCTTTATAATAGTGGATACGTGATAATCAAAGCACAATTCTTTGTCGACATAGGTTTCCAGATCCTTTACAGTAGTGGATATGTGATAATCAAAGGACAGTACTTTATCGACGCAGCTTCTAAGATTCTTTACAATAGTGGATAGATGATTATCACGTATCCATTATTATAAAGGATCTTGGAGTCTATGTTGAGATAAAGAGCTGTCCTTTGATTCTGTACCAAAATATTGAGAGTACTCATAATTTAAAAAGAGAAAAGAAAAACATTTTTTTCTTGTGTTTATATTTTATATTCTATATAAACCCTGCTACTAGAATGCTGTATGCTGACTTTATTAAAGGAATTGTTAATCTATACATAACTTATGTTTCTATGGAACTTATATCTCCGTATGATATTCTTGTGTAATTTCTTTATGACATGCTATTGGAGCTTTTCTCCCCGGGCCTCCGCTGAAAATGGATATGTGTCCAGTCGGACTTTTCTGGTTAAGAAATGTAAAATAAAAATAAAACAAATATAAAAAAAATGATAATCAAAGGACAGTTGTCTGTCGACATAAGTTACAAGATCCTTTATAACAGTGGACACCTGACAATCAAAGCACAATTCTTTGTCAACACAGGTTCCAAGATCCTTTACAACCGAGGATATGTGATAATCAAAGGACAGTTCTTTGTCATCATTGGTTCCAAGATCCTTTATAATAGTGGATACCTGATAATCAAAGTACAATTCTTTGTCAACACATGTTCCAAGATCCTTTACAATAGTGAATATGTGATAATCAAAGGACAGTTCATTGTCATTATTGGTTCCAAGATCCTTAACAAAGGAATCAACTCTCAGGGGTGGATTGCCAATGAGATAGTCACAGTGGGAATCATGCTTTCCAAAGGATATGCTTATACATTTCTTTGAATTTAGTTTTAGCCCATGATTTGGACACCAGCTATTGATTTAGGAAAGACCCTCTTGCAGGATTTTGGTGTGAAGTGGGGAGTTTATGACGGTACCAAATTTATAGTCATCTGAAAAGTTTGTCATTCATAAATCCTTAACATTTGCTTTAATCTCCTAGAAGTAAATGCCAAAGACAAGTGGCCCAAGGATGAAACCCTGGGGTACACTGCTAGTGACAGGCTTTTTGGAGGTGGTAGAGCCACCCACCTAATCTTCTGGGTTCTATGTTTGAGCCAATTTACTGTCAGTTATATGCGGATTTATATTCTGCTTTGAGAGTGTTGAATGCCTTTGTAAGGTCAAGCTATGTGGTTTGTACTGATTTGCCCTCAACTATTGCTTCAGTAACCATCCCAAAGACATGAACTAGGTTAAATAGGCAGGATGTGCCCTTCACAAATCTAAACTGCCTTCGGTTAAGAGTTTGTATGTTGCCTACATCCTTATTTATAATTCCACACTGACCATTTCCGAAGCCTTTTTGATTAAGCTGGCCAGACATATGATTTTATAGTTTTCTTAGCCCATTGATGCCCTTCCTTTATACAAAGGGATGGCTATTGCTGCCTTCCTATCATCTGGCCTAAAACCTACTTGGCAGCTGATACTGTATAACCTCTGTTGGGGGGGGGGGTTGACAAGCCATGTTTCTGGCCAGCTAGTGTGCAGTCTGGTATGCTATCAAGCTTTATAAAATTAGTATTTTTGGCCTTGGACAGAGACTTGAGGACTTTTTTTGGGGAGATTTGGGGAGATTAGATACAGTTATGTGCTCAGGGGACATATGAGTGGGGATGAAGTTTGAACCATATTTTTCTGCTAGGATGCTAGGATACTGGCTATGTACTTTGGGTTGAAGTATGTGATATCTTTACTATTAGCTCTGAGTAGCACTGGGCATTGCTTCTGTAGTTTCCAGCAAAGGCTTTCTAGTTATCCTTCCCCTAGGTGACTCTTTTTCCCTCATATCTGACTTTGGTTGATTTACTCAGAGTCCAGAGTTCCTTTTTAAGTTTAGCAAGAGCATTATTGGCATCTTAAGAGTAAATTTATTTCATTATCCCTGGTTGGAATGCTGATGAACTGGTCCAGAGAATTGCAATGATGAAGTCCAGAAAGCTATGGGCATATGTTTCAGGGTGTAGTAGTGTTTTTATACAATCAAACAACTGCTGTCCTATTACATGCATCATGTGGTCTGATTACACAATTGCATAATGCCTTTAAAATGGTCATAGGTTCATAGGCTGGTACTAGTTTATCAGCCCAAGGGCCTATACAAGCCTAGCCATAACAGTTCCCCGGCTATTTCTACCCAGGACATTTACTTCCATGGTCCCCTGTCTAGCAGGGTGACTGACGGGATCCCCAGGGTGAATTTCTCCCATCCAGTCATCAAGATCCCTTTTGAATAGGGCCAAAGAGGCTCTCTGTTTGACATGTATGGGTAGTCTATTCCAGAGTATGGGGAGTTTCTGGGACAGGAACCTATCCCTCCAGCATGTCTTGCTCATTGCGATGACAAGGTTTAGATCCCTGGAGTGTGTGTCTCTGAGGGACTGGGATTTCTTTAAGTGTAGTATATCCAACAGCTCTGGGTTTGACATGGCCTTGTATATTAAGCAGAGATTGCCTCTGAGTAGACGATATGCAGCAGAGTATAGCTGGAGTTTTTTTAGACGGTCAGCATAAGGCATCTACTTTAGGCCTGTGATTCTTTTAATGAGGTACTTCTGCGGCTTTTCCATCTGTTGCAGGTGTCTTGTGAGGTACATGCCAAATGGGGCGTTGTACTCTATAATGGGTCTAATAAGGGATGAGTACAGTGGTACAATGACCTCCTTTTTTTCTGGATGAAAAGCCTTTAATGATGAGGTATGCCATATAGAAGGATTTCCTGACTGTTGTGGTGATGTGGTTATCAAAGGTGAGACTACTGTCCACCTGTGTCCCTAAGTCCCTTATCAGACTTTTGGTGTTTAGTGTACTGCCACTTATGTGGTAATTCATGGGTACATGGTTTTTCCCAAAGGGGATAACTATACATTTCTTGGCATTGAGCTTGAGCCCATGGCTCTGGCACCAAGCATCTGTCTCTGTAAGGCCCATTTGTAGAATATCCACATCACTTGGGGATTCCATAATGGCTCTCAGTTTGCAGTCATCTGCGAACTTTGTTAGCCAGAGTCCCTTGCTGTTGGCCTGTACTTCGGATAAGTAGATGCCAAACAAGAGCAGTCCCAGGACTGAACCCTGTGGTACTCCACTTGTCAGTTGTTTGGAGCTGGATTTGGAGTTGGCTACTTTTACAGTGTGGGTTCTGTCAGTAAGCCAGTTTGCAACCCATCGAGTGATGTAGGGATTAATGCCCAGCTTAATAAGTTTATCTATGATTCCACAGTGGGGGATGGTGTCAAAGGCCTTGGTGAGGTCCAGGTAGGCTGTATGGACCATCTTACCCTCAACCACAGCTCTGGAGACTGATTCAAAGAAGTCAATCAGGTTGAGGAGACAAGATTGACCCTTCACAGAGCCAAACTGGGTGGGGTCCAGTGTTTGAAGGTTGCCAATGTCTTTGTTTATAAATTCCATGATAATGCATTCCATGGCTTTATAGATCAGGCTCGTCAGACTGATGGGACAATAGTTCCTGAGGTCCAAGGTGGATCCCCCCCTTGTGGAGTGGGATAACTGTAGCTGTGCGCCACTCATTGGGCACAAAGCCTGAGGTGAGGCTATGATTAAACATGACACTTAGGTGAGGTGCCAATTCATGTTGTAGTTCATGTAGTACACAACCATGTCATCTGGTCCTATGGATGCCATATTCTTAGCTTTGAAGAGTGCATTTTTTACCTGTGTGACGTGATTGCTGGTATTTGGCAATCTTTTAGTATTGAGATGGGCCCTTTAGGGGGTGCAAGGCGGGTGATGTTGGCACTGACTCGATCTGCCAGAATATTGGCAATATCCTTGGGATCAGTATATTTAGTGCCATTCTGTTGTAGGTCAGAGCATATCTGAGTATTGCCATTTAGATTCTTGACATAACTATAGAGTGCCTTGTGGTTGTCCTTAGAATCTTTGACAGTTTTATATTGTCATATTACAAAAATATTCTCAAGATTACCTGCAAGAAGTATTTGAAGACAGAAAGAAGTCTTTACATTTATTATTAAATGCAACAGCTTTACAAAGTATTCTTTATTTATTTATTATTTATTTATTTATTTATTTATTGACATTTGTTAACCGGGTTTGTCCAACTGGGCTTGTGGCCCATTTTCAGTGGAGACCCGAGGAGAAAAGCTCCAGTAGTACATTTTAAAACAAGTACAATTTTAAACAATACTGATATAATAGCAGTTATAGCAAAATGATTCACATATGTCGGGTTACATGCATAAAGTTAAAGTTGCATTAAAAAGAAGCTAAGTGACAATTTTACATTGATATAGTTCAATAGGTCAACAATAAACATTTTTTGTCTGTATAAAATTATGCAAATGCATAGTAGACACATTGGAGAGAGAGGTGTAATGAGGTACTAAGTATGGTCCTTTTGAGGGTACATAAAGGGAAGGAAGACTAGGTAGGGCCATGGCAAGGGCAGGTTCTGGAATTGAGAAACTAAGCTTTTAGTTCATTTTTAAAGTGTGAGGTGTGGGAGATTGAATATAAGTCAAGGGAAAGTTTGTTCCAAGCATGGGCAAGGGAGTGTTTGTAGAGTAGTTTGCCTACTGACCTTTTTGGGTGGTAGATATCAAGTAATTGTTGGTTAGAAGTACGGAGGGCTGGGATGGGATGTAGATGGAGACTAAGGAAGATAGAGATGGACAGAAGGAGGGTTTATAAAGAATAGAGTGTAGCATATGAAATTGATAAGATAGCAGAAATTGGGGAAGTTCAAGCCATTGAAGAGAGTTTAAAGAAATGCAGTGGTGTGAGTTGTATGGGGAGTTAGTAATGAATCTAGCCATTTTATGGTAAGTCTGTTGGAGTTTGTTTAGAGTGGAGGCCTGGATATTGGTAAGAACTGGGGTGGCGTATAAGAGGGAGGGGAGGAGGAGTGCTTGGATAAGTCTAGATTCAGGGGTTAGGAATATTTTGTTCCGATATAGCAGACCTAGTTTCTGGTTTGTTTTTTTTATACATTGGAATATGTGTAGGTTGCACTTGAGTTCGTCATCGATAATGAACCCTAGAAGTTTTGTGTGGGTGTCAGGTTGGATAGTTATATTGTTAGAAGATGTAATAAAAAAGGAGGTTTTGTGATGAGAAAGAGAACGGGGAGGGAAAAGTAGGAGTTTGGTCTTTTTGGGATTTAGGATCAATAGGTTGTGAGAGAGCCATTGTTCAGTGGATAGTAGGGCCTGTTGGGTCAGGGAGTATAATTCAGGAATGTTATTTGAGATGGATATAAGTGTGGAGTTGTCGGTATACTGAATAAGGGAGGATTCTTTGCATGAGATGTAAAGATCATTGGTGAAGATGTTAAACAAAAGGGGTCCCAAGATGGAGCCTTGGGGAACACCAGTGGAGATGGGAAGGAAAGGTGAGGAGGATGAGAGCCATTTGACAGATTGTTCCCTGCCAGATAGGTAACTATTAAACCAGGCAAGTGCAGAGGGGGATAGGTGGAGATTTGCAAGTTTGGATAGTAGTAGAGGATGAGAGACAGTATTGAAGGCTTTGGAGCAATCTAGGAAGAGACAGGAAATGAGTTTATTGTTGTCTAGGGCCTCTGCAATGATATGAGTGAAGGAGAGGAGGGCAGTGGTGGTGCTGTGGTGAGGACAAAATCCATGTTGGGTAGGGGTAAGTATGTGGTATGTGAGGAGGTGATTGAGAAGCTGTGAGTGAATACATTTTTCTAATATCTTGGAGAGGGGGGACAGAATGGCAATGGGTCAGTAGTTTGAGGGGTCAGTGGAGTTTCCACCTTTATGAAGAGGGATAGTGAAGAAAGATTTCCAAAGGTATTAAAAAAATGTAGTACTGAGTCTGGTAGCATTTGCTTTTTGAACACTTAATAAGCACTTAATGTATGTAAATGACTGATTTTTAGTAATAGTAGCCTTTTCTGCTTTATAGTTAATAATCACTTCAATTGTACCTTTCAGGCATTTACTAGTAGTGGTTATTTGTGTAACACACAGCAATGTCATTAATTTGCTATGTAGTAGCTAAAGTGTACCGTCCCCCAGTAAAAATACTCCCTCAGCACATTACTCCACATGGTCTGTTTAAATTGCTGTATGATCTTGTTAAACATGTCGTTCTGTATTTACGTATTCCTGCCTTCTCTGAATATGCCACAGTAATTCCGACTGATGAATTAGTTTTGTGGTTTTTCACTGACCTCATTAGTCTGGTATCATGTAATTGCATTATCACAGCTGAAGCAGAATGTTGCTGACAATCATTTGGTTAAAAGTGTACTGTTGCCAAAAGTGCTGCACCCACTCAGTCTGGTGTAAGAAGATGCAGCTTAGGAAAATAAAATAATTCTGCAGGTCAAAATGTGAAATTGTGAAATCTAAAAGTCACAGTAGGCTGAAATACAACAGCTATAACCTCCATGCATAAGATTTCTGGGTGAGAAACTATCGATTACTTTGTTGTTTATATACAAAAGACTCTGATGAGCACTGACTTACAGCGGCATTAAATCTAGTCAAGTTATGTACTATACTTGCATCATTTAAACTTTGAAGCCACTGTTTACTATTTGCAAGGAGAAGGTTGTGTCAGATATTCAGCAGAGGCTGAATCAAGGCACCAGTTCTGCTGGCGTGCTTATTCAGCTATACCCCTTGAAAGAATGGCATGTTCTTTTGTATGACTCTGAAAATCAAGAGGTTTAGCACTGTAAATTGCACAAGCTTTTTTTTGCCAGACATAATATACAGTATGTTTTTATAGATTGCTTTATATTAAGAAACCTAAACATCTATGGAAAGCCCGGATTTATAGGTAGTCAACAGATATTCAGTCCAGAAGGCCAATGAAGAGTCAAGCTCAATTTTCAAATCATCCCAGAGCATTATTTTGTTAAATGACCTAATCATAGTTGCACAGTGGGCAAATGGCGGCTAAGAGACTCAAACCTTGGCTCAATAACAGCTCATAGTCTTATGCTTCTGATAAAATTGCCACTGATAAGGAATCAGAACCTGTGGAAAAACAGAAATATATATTTGCTGACAGATGCTGACCACTTGGCCCTCCTACTGTATTCATTTTCCTAGTTAGTGGATGAAGTGCACATTCTTTTTAAGTAGCAGTTTATATTTCTCAGCCCTCATTTGAAATGCCTTATGATGGACCATACATTATTCAATAATCATATTTTTTGTTTCCCTTTCTTGAACACATATCCCTATCTTGAACACATATCCTCCTTAATATCACAGTAACACATTTCTTCCTGTCATCTTGGGGAGATGTATAGGACCCAGATCACGGCATGAATAAGCACATCCTTTCAAGGAGGACTGATCTCTTGCAGACCACTTTCAATAACAAAAGATGGAAATAAGAGGGAAGAGCCAGTTGTCTGCCTTTGGAAAATGCTGAAGACTATTTCATTTTTTCCTACCCCAAGGCTGCTCCTACGACCCAGACATGCAGTATGTTTAAATACGACCCAGACATGCAGTATGTATAAATAGTGGCCTGACCTTATTGGTGACTCTGCAGTCCATACTGCTCTCTTGTAATATGCTGTATTCTTGCAGGGTAAGGCAACACACTTTGTGTGCTTAGGGCTATCCACCTGGTGCCCACTTGTGGCTGATCTTCTGGCAGACAACTTCACTATGTCCACTGAGATAGAAGAACTAGCCATCAGCTTCCCGCTCTACTCATCCCAGTCATTTCCTCAGGAGATGGATTGCCACAGCCTTGATGCCAAGACATGCAGTTCCTGACCCAGCATTCTCTTCTAGAAAGTTTTTCTTTTATCCTTTCTGTAAAGAGTACATCCCTGTACCTATCTCATGCTGACCACACTGTATCTTCACAGTGCATCGTCTTTTCATCATACTTGAAACATAAATATGATCAATCCAAATGATGAGAAAGGCAAAAATGGAAATAAATTGATTGTAATAAAATAAAAACACTGGAAGTTAGCGCTTTGATCTTAAAAAATCAAAATACAGATAAAAAAAAAGACTTCATCAGACTTCTATGATACAGAAAAATATACCACACCCATCTTAAATTGTGTGTTTCACTGCAGCCTGCAAATAAAAGTTTGCTAAAAAGTTTTAAGTTTATTTAAGCAATTGAGTTTTATCCATATTTCATATGTTCACGATATATTTTGCTGATCAGAAGATTCTTATCTGTAGTTGTGTTTCATAACAAAAAACATACTTGCATTGTATTATTGTGCAGCAGATGGATACAAGGAAGCATATAATGTTTTTATTTAAATATCAGCCTTTGAGTACACTTAACTTCATTTTAACATTTTTACATCATGTTTTTAAATGTTGTGTGAGATATCTATTGTTTCTGTTGCTTGACATTTTAGATTTAGGTTAGGATTCAGAAACAAAGAGCACAATCCTTAAGGCAAAATTGTTTGATGAGCAGTTATATGCAGGGCAGGGGAGATTCAGAGACATGAGTATTATAGTTGTGCAAAGCTGGAAAATATTTTGATTGGCAAAGAACACAAAGGGTTTTATAATTAGAAATGAGCAACATTAGGATGATGAGGGTAATGTTCATAGGTTATAGGTTTATAGGTTCATACTAGGCTATCTGCCCGAGGGCATTTACAAGCCTAGCCCATAGTTTTGTGGCTTACGCCACCCCTTTAGTATGGGGAACTATACCCATTATTTTGCTGTGCATCTGTTGAGCAGTGAAACTGAGGTAATCCCTGGGGTATATCTGCGATCTCCCATCCATTGGTCAAGATTTCTCTTGAACAAGGCCAGCGAGGTGCTCTGCCTCACATATACCGGGATTTTATTCCACAGCATAGGGAGTCTTTGGGTGATGAATCTATCTCTCCAGCACGTCCTATTAATAGCCGTGTCGAGGTTTAAGTCTCCCGCCCTTGTGGCTCTGACGGATCTAGATTTTTTGAGGTGAAGCATATTCATCAAATCTGGGTTTGACATGGCCTTGTATGTTAGGCAAAGGTCACCTCTGAGCAGCGGTGGCGACTGAATAGAGCTGGAGTTCTTTCAGTCGGGCAGCATAGGACAGATGTTTGAGACCCTTTATCCTTTTGGTGAGGAACTTTTGTGGCCTCTCCAGCTGCTGCAAGTGTCGGGTCAGATACATTCCGCATGGGGCATTGTACTCAATCATTGGTCTGTTGAGTGATGAGTATAGGGTGTCTATGTCCTCCCTTGTTCTAGATGTGTATCCTTCATGATAAGGTGGGCAATGTAGAAGGTCTTCCTAACTACTTTAGCTACATGGGTGTCGAATGACAGACTACTATCAACCTGGGTCCCCAGGTCCCTGATAACTTCTTCTGTACTCAGTGGATTGCCACCTATTTGGTAGCTAGGGGTAACCTTGTTTTTCCCAAGGGTATGACTATGCATTTTTTGGCATTTAACTTTAGGCCATGGCTCTGGCACCAGTTATCCGTTTCTGTGAGACCCTTCTGAAGTATATCTGTGTCAGATGTGTTTTCTACTATGGCGCCCAGTTTGCAGTCATCTGCAAACTTTGTCAGCCATAACCCTCCTGTGTTTGCTTGTACTGGAAAAGTAGATGCCAAACAAGAGTGGGCCCAGGACTGAGCCCTGTGGTACACCACTTGTGACAGGCTTTGAGTCTGACATGGCGCCAGCAACTCTGACCCTGTGGGTTCTGTCACTCAGCCAGTTTGCAACCCATCTTGTGATGTATGGGTTAACATTTAAGCTGATGAGTTTTTCAATGATACCCGAGTGGGGTATTGTATCAAAGGCCTTAGCCAGATCGAGGTAGGCTGTATGGACTGCCTTTCCTCATCAATGGCTTTGGTGACTGTTTCAAAAGTCAACCAAGTTTAGAAGGCATGATCTGCCTTTGACAAAGCCAAACTGGGATGGATCCAAAGTCTGCAAATTCCTATGTCTTTATTTATGAGGTCCATTATGATCCTCTCCATGGCTTTGCAGATAAGGCTTGTCAAGCTAATGGGCCGGTAATTTCCAGGGTCGGTGGAGGCACCGCCTTTGTGAAGTGGGACCACACTTGCAGTGCGCCACCCCTGGGCAATGATCCAGAGGTAAGACTATGATTGAACAGCTGTCCTAGCTGTGGGTTTAATTCCTCGTTGAGTTAGTGGAGCACACAGCCGGGGACACCATCAGGTCCCATGGATGCTGTGTTTTTTGCATTGGAGAGAGCAGTTCTCACTTGGGCGTTGGAGATGTTTGGGGCTGCAACGCTGGTATAGATATCTCCTTTGAGGGGGGAGAAGTTTGCACTGAACCTGTCAGCCAGTATGTTGGCAATGTCTGTAGGATCAGTAATCTTCACATCATTTTGAACTAGTTTTGAGCATATCTGGGAGTTTCCTCCCAGGTTTCTAACATAGCTAAAGAAGGCCTTATGATTGTCTTTTGAGTCTTTAGCTATTTTTCTCTCAAAATTTGCTTTGGATGATTTTATGAGAGCTCTTACTTTTTACTTATAGTGATCAAGGGTGTCTTACCTTTTAAGGATTTTGCTCTATCTTGTAGTAGCTTCCTCCTTTGTTGTAGAGTTTGTTTATGGCTGGGGTCCACCAGAGTGGACGCTGCCTTTGGTACAAAGAGTCTTTGTTTTGCTTGGGATTGCCTTATCCATGCAGTCCTGCAGGTGCTGGTAGAAGGCATTTGTAAGTGATTCAGCTGCTTGAGTACTGTTTTCCTCGGCTCGGGGCCTTAAAGGAGACCACACTAGTCTTTAGAATTGTGAAGTCGGCTTTGAGAAGTTCTTTACTGTGGTCTTTTTATTTCAGGTGGGGTGGGATGAGGACCTCCAGCGAGATTAGTTTGTGATCTGATCTCACCAGTGAGGGGTATACTTCCGGTGTTGAACATTGTGCTCCCATGTTCGTGATGATGAGATCAAGTATGTTTTCTCCTCTTGTGGGGATGGTGACTAGTTGTTCCATGGCATTTGAGTTTATGAATTCCAGGAACTTTTGGGCTAGGGTGTTTGGGCTTGAGTAGTGTTCCCAGTCTATATTAGGGTAATTGAAGTCACCTAGTATGATGGTGTTTGGTGATACATTTATCCCTTCTAGTGTTTTCAGGAAGGCCATGTGAGGTTCCTGAGTTTGTGAGGGTGGCCTGTAACATGCTACAATTTGCAGAGCAGTCTTGCCTATGGTTAATTGCACCTGGATGGTCTCCGATGCATCGCGCGTTGCCACCAGTCTTGAGGTGTGGGTGTCTTTGATGAATATGGATACCCCCCCCTCCTTTCTTGGTATTGTCCGGATTTTGGGGCCGGAACGCATGATAAGAGGTAAAACCTGATAGTGCTGGGGTGCTCTCAGGAGCCTTGAACCAGGTTTCTGTCACTGCACAGACATTGATGTTCTCCATACTGAGAAGGGCCTCGAGTGCGTGCATTTTGAGATTTAGACTTCTGGCATTGAGCAGCATTACCCTTAGTTTTTTCCTTTTTGTGTTCTAGGGTGGTAGGTTTAGAATTTGAGCCTTGCCTAAAAAGGCACTATGGGGTGGCAAGAGCCTTTGCCAATATCCGAATCCCAGGGTGACAGGTGCAAGCCGTCCCTGCGAAGCAGCGTGGCTTGTCCAGCATGTCATCCCAGGCAGACAGACATTGATCCCCTTTGAATGACACCAGAGTTTAAGCCAATTGTTAAAGCTGATCATCTTATCTCTGTATTGTGGCATCATTCTTGGTGAAGGTAGGATACTGCTCAAGGTCAGGGTCATACCTGCCTGGGCTACATAATCAGAGAGCTCCTCAATGTCTCTTTTCATGTAGTCCAAGGAGGTACGTCTCAGGTCATTTACACCAGCGTGGACAATGACTGAGTCATATTTGTACCTGCTGTTGAGAGACCTGAGTGCTTGCTATCTGGATTCTAGCGCCCGACAGGCAGCTTACTGTGACCTTCTCCTTACTCAGTCTGGTGAGCGGGACGTCAGTGTGTCTGACTATGGAGTCACCAATGACTAGTGTGTCTGGCATTGTGTTTGGCCTTAAGGACTGTGACTGTTTGACACTCTGATTTTATGATTTGCAATGTGGCAAACAGCACAATGGAGCACTTCAGAAACATAGCAATTTGGAGATGAACTGTAATAACAACTATCATTGCAAATCATAAATTCATGTTGAGCAGACACTGTTACCATCCTAATAGGTTAGTGTAACTGTAACAACAACTGTCATTGCAAATCATAAAATCATGGTGAGCAGTGATACCATCCTAATAAGTTAGTGTAACTGTAACAACTATCATTTTAAATCATAGAATCATGGTGAACAGACAGTGATACCATCCTAATAAGTTAGTGTAACTGTAACAACAACTATCATTGTAAATCATAAAATCATGGGGAGCAGACACTGATACAATCCTAATAAGTTAGTGTAACTGTAACAAAATATCATTGTAAATCATAAATTCATGGTGAGCAGACAGTGATACCATCTTAATAAGTTAGTGTAACTGTAACAACAACTATCATTGTAAATCATAAATTCATGGTGAGCAGACAGTGATACCATCCTAATAAGTTAGTGTAACTGTAACAACAACTATAATTGTAAATCATAGAATCATGGTGAGCAGACACTGTTACCATCCTAATAGGTCAGTGTAACTGTAACAACAACTGTCATTGCAAATCATAAAATCATGGTGAGCAGTGATACCATCCTAATAAGTTAGTGTAACTGTAACAACTGTCATTTTAAATCATAGAATCATGGTGAGCAGACAGTGATACCATCCATGGCAGGTTCTGGAATTGAGAAACTAAGCTTTAGTTCATTTTTAAAGTGTGAGGTGTGGGAGATTGAATGTAAGTCAAGGGAAAGTTTGTTCCAAGCATGGGCAAGGGAGTGTTTGTAGAGTAGTTTGCCTACTGACCTTTTTGGTGGTAGATATCAAGTAATTGTTGGTTAGAAGCACGGAGGGCTGGGATGGGATGTAGATGGAGACTAAGGAAGATAGAGATGGACAGAAGGAGGGTTTATAAAGAATAGAGTGTAGCATATGAAATTGATAAGATAGCAGAAATTGTAAAGTTCAAGCCATTGAAGAGAGTTTAAAGAAATGCAGTGGTGTGAGTTGTATGGGGAGTTAGTAATGAATCTAGCCATTTTATGGTAAGTCTGTTGGAGTTTGTTTAGAGTGGAGGCCTGGATATTGGTAAGAACTGGGGCGGCGTATAAGAGGGAGGGGAGGAGGAGTGCCTGGCCTAGGGTAAGTCTAGATTCAGGGGTTAGGAACTTTTTGTTCCGATATAGCAGACCTAGTTTCTGGTTTGTTTTTTTTATACATTGGAATATGTGTAGGTTGAACTTGAGTTCGTCATCGATAATGAACCCTAGAAGTTTTGCGTGGGTGTCAGGTTGGATAGTTATATTGTTAGAAGATGTAATAAAAAAGGAGGTTTTGTGATGAGAAAGAGAACGGGGAGGGAAAAGTAGGAGTTTGGTCTTTTTGGGATTTAGGATCAATAGGTTGTGAGAGAGCCATTGTTCAGTGGATAGTAGGGCCTGTTGGGTCAGGGAGTGTAATTCAGGAATGTTATTTGAGATGGATATAAGTGTGGAGTTGTCGGTATACTGAATAAGGGAGGATTCTTTGCATGAGGTGTAAAGATCATTGGTGAAGATGTTAAACAAAAGGGGTCCCAAGATAGAGCCTTGGGGATGGGAAGGAAAGGTGAGGAGGATGAGAGCCATTTGACAGATTGTTCCCTGCCAGATAGGTAACTATTAAACCAGGCAAGTGCGGAGGGGGATAGATGGAGATTTGCAAGTTTGGATAGTAGTAGAGGATGAGAGACAGTATTGAAGGCTTTGGAGCGATCTAGGAAGAGACAGGAAATGAGTTTATTGTTGTCTAGGGCCTCTGCAATGATATGAGTGAAGGAGAGGAGGGCAGTGGTGGTGCTGTGGTGAGGACAAAATCCATGTTGGGTAGGGGTAAGTATGTGGTGTGTGAGGAGGTGATTGAGAAGCTGTGAGTGAATACATTTTTCTAATATCTTGGAGAGGGGGGACAGAATGGCAATGGGTCAGTAGTTTGAGGGGTCAGTGGAGTTTCCACCTTTATGAAGAGGGATAGTGAAGAAAGATTTCCAAAGTTATTAAAAAAATGTAGTACTGAGTCTGGTAGCATTTGCTTTTTGAACACTTAATAAGCACTTACTGTATGTAAATGACTGATTTTTAGTAATAGTAGCCTTTTCTGCTTTATAGTTAATAATCACTTCAATTGTACCTTTCAGGCATTTACTAGTAGTGGTTATTTGTGTAACACACAGCAATGTCATTAATTTGCTATGTAGTAGCTAAAGTGTACCGTCCCCCAGTAAAAATACTCCCTCAGCACATTACTCCACATGGTCTGTTTAAATTGCTGTATGATCTTGTTAAACATGTCGTTCTGTATTTACGTATTCCTGCCTTCTCTGAATATGCCACAGTAATTCCGACTGATGAATTAGTTTTGTGGTTCTTCACTGACCTCATTAATCTGGTATCATGTAATTGCATTATCACAGCTGAAGCAGAATGTTGCTGACAATCATTTGGTTAAAAGTGTACTGTTGCCAAAAGTACTGCACCCACTCAGTCTGGTGTAAGAAGATGCAGCTTAGGAAAATAAAATAATTCTGCAGGTCAAACTGTGAAATTGTGAAATCTAAAAGTCACAGTAGGCTGAAATACAACAGCTATAACCTCCATGCATAAGATTTCTGGGTGAGAAACTATCGATTACTTTGTTGTTTATATACAAAAGACTCTGATGAGCACTGACTTACAGCGGCATTAAATCTAGTCAAGTTATGTACTATACTTGCATCATTTAAACTTTGAAGCCACTGTTTACTATTTGCAAGGAGAAGGTTGTGTCAGATATTCAGCATAGGCTGAATCAAGGCACCAGTTCTGCTGGCGTGCTTATTCAGCTATACCCCTTGAAAGAATGGCATGTTCTTTTGTATGACTCTGAAAATCAAGAGGGTTAGCACTGTAAATTGCACAAGCTTTTTTTTGCCAGACATAATATACAGTATGTTTTTATAGATTGCTTTATATTAAGAAACCTAAACATCTATGGAAAGCCCGGATTTATAGGTAGTCAACAGATATTCAGTCCAGAAGGGCAATGAAGAGTCAAGCTCAATTTTCAAATCATCCCAGAGCATTATTTTGTTAAATGACCTAATCATAGTTGCACAGTGGGCAAATGGCGGCTAAGAGAATCAAACCTTGGCTCAATAACAGCTCATAGGGCCAGATTCAGGAAGCCTCCGTGTAAGAGTTATAACTCTTACACGGAGGCTGCAGTTAAACTGTGTGATGTCAGCATGTCATGCATATGCATGAGGTGCATGAGGCATGCTGAATCACACTAGTAACTCTTACATGGTCCGTAAGAGAGTAGGGGTGTGTCTGTAGGCTAAGCCCTGCAAGCGGACACGCCTCGAAGACTAGAATGGCTGAAAGTAAACAGCCACGCAGAGAGGCCATGGAAATGTGAATAAACACACTACACAACACATGCCCCGATAGACCATCAGTGTATAAAGTGAAGAGATGTTATAAAATTAAATTAAAACCTTTTTTAAACCCGTAAATGTTTGCTACTGTGTGCGCTTGTGTGGCGGGTGTGCTACTAGCGCAATCACAGTTAGCAGTCAGTGGAAAAGGATATAATAACTAAATATGCAAAGTAAGCCAAGATGTAATAGCTTAGGTAGAGTTGCGGCCTAAGAGTAGGCAGGCAGGGTTTGAGCCCCACAACAACCTTTTTTTTTGTAAATAAGCACTAAAAAGCCCCTGACAGTATTGTACAAATGTAAATGTATTCCCTTTTGTAAAATGGAATGAAATGGAGCATATATTCTGAAGTAACACAATAATAAAAATAGTCAGAAATGTACTGATAGCTAAGCTGCTGTGAGACGGAGTGCCCGTAGCTGAGTAGTGTTTAAAAGCTGCAACTGCGTGCCCGTTGCTAGGGCACCGGTTTAACAGGCTGAAACTGTTTGCAACTAGCTGTGCTCAGCTGA
Source organism: Protopterus annectens (assembly GCF_019279795.1). Lineage (NCBI taxonomy): Eukaryota > Metazoa > Chordata > Ceratodontiformes > Protopteridae > Protopterus > Protopterus annectens. The sequence continues at coordinate 78,571,696 of NC_056749.1, forward strand.
ACATGTGTGTCACGAGCCAATTAAGGTTTATCCCAGCACACACCGTTTGCACGCCGCTCCCACAAGCTAACTGCCAGTGCGCATGCTACTCTCCGCAAACGAGTGCAGACCTGGTTTTAAGTGCTTAAAAGTGCTTTTGGCATGTTTGATTGACAGGTCCTCAACTCATTTCTGTCAGGAAAATCAAAAGTCAGTTGTCAGAGTCGAACCCAGGATACCATGCACTAGAGTCAAGGTACTACACCACTAAGCCATGACAGCAATACCATGAAATGCAGAAATAGCATATATATGGGATAAAATCCAGAATGGAGCATGAGAAAGCATTTTCAGTGAAGTAGATACAATTCCAAAATAGCCAATCAGAGAAATGTGCGGGAAAAGTGGCATATATAAGCCCCATAGGCGGGAATACACAGCAGAAACGATTGTAGAACAGAGCTGCAGTCAGAATGAGTGGAGTAGGTGAGGGACGTTGCTTTTGAGCACAGCGTTGGGGCATTGAGGAGTCCAGATACATGGTCTGGCTCCTTGTCCATCATCACGAGGCCCAACTCATGCAGGGCCAGGTCTCATGGGGAGCATATAGGTCAGAGGCATGGGACCAGTTGGCTCGTGATCTGACCAGTGCTACTGGCATTCCACGCACTGGTGAGCAGGTCCGTCACCACCATGCGGACCTGAAGCGACGCAAGCAAGACCAGTTGACTGAATGGATCCAGGAGGCCCAGGATATGCCCAACGCCCCACTACTGAGTAAGTTACATTTTACTTATGTATGTAAGTGATTTCAACTGGCTGATACTATGGAGATGTGTAGTCCAATATTACTTCTTTCATATTACAGCTGCAGGTGTCCGCCTATGAACCGCGAGATGCATGGCCATAGGCTGCGGCTGCGCCACCATGCAGGTTAGTAACCCCACCCAGTACTTGTAAATAAATATTATACTGTAGCATGTATCAGAACACTGCAGTGTATTGATTAAAAGTAATATAATGTGCAAGCAAGATTTGAAAGTCTGCAGGTATGGCTGCAACAAGTTCATCAGTATGCAAGTGTAACTGGAAATATAATTGATAGAATTAAACAGTGCTGTAATACAGATGTCCCACCATTAATTCAAATAGTGTAACCTGCAGTAGTCTCAAGAGTACAGCTTCAGAATCTGAGGTAGTCACATGTGAGATATATCGCCTGTTGAAATGCTGAATCATGACAGAAGTGAGGCTGTTGGAAAGTGTTTGAATCACCACCAGTCTAACACGTGAACAAAGCCTAGAAGTAGCAACCTGAACTGTGAAGTTGCAGGATGTGTGAGAGTGACAGAAAGGGTCATGTATGAATAAATAAAGTAGAAATAACCCCTGAATATATTAGCCCCAGTGTGTTTCTACAGAACTAAATGCATGTGGGAAGTACAACTTAATATCCAAAACTGATTTGAGTGTGTCAGAATCTGGAATGTCTAGGCCAAATTCTGTATATGGTGATCACAGTAAACAATTTGCAGATAGAATGAATGATTATTTGACAGACTAAACAGCCATAGTTGTCCCCTGTCCTGTCATCAAAGTGTAGCAGGATGATGTATCTGATCAAATTCAAAATAAGTAGGATATTGATGTATTTGTAACAGGTCTAGCATGATAGTCAAATAAAAATTATTTTGAAACATCAGCTTCAACTCAGTTGTGTACCTATTACAAATGTAAATCAATGTGTAACATATGAATGTGTCATCACTTTCTATCTCCACCCAACCCTATAATTCCATATAACAATACCCACTAAATAATGGTATGTGAACATTTTATTAATCATGGACATTTGTCCGTTCCAAAAATATATGCATGTCTGTTCGTGCATGTGCCCTGTTCATACCTGCAAATTTGATGGCCTGTTGCCATTAATCAACCCTGCATGTTGTTTGACTGTTGATTTCTGTTCAAATAATGCATGTGATATTGATATGCCCCTTGTTCAATGGTGTTAATATCTGGGTGTTTGTTTGATGGGAATACCAATGCATGCTGTTACAACTAATCTGAATGGAATAAAATGCCACTAACCCAAACTAACATAACAACTCACAAACCTAGAACGCTTGGGAAGGCGGGTCCCAGCGGACCCACCTCTCCCACCTCAGCTGGCGCCTGCACCTGGCACTAGTGCCCAGGCCGGACCCCTCTGGTGGCCCTGTGCCACCTTCGGTGGAAGCTGCAGGATGGGGCCGTCCCCCTCTGCAAGTGTGGCCGGAGGGGTTCGCCCACTCACCCTCCAAGGTGTCCGTCTGTGGTGCAAGGGAGATCCAAGACTCGCTCTTGGGCCCCACGCCTGCTTGAGGCTCGTGTGGCACAGCTAACGCCCCCGGCCACTGCCCCCCCCACACAGCCCCAGCACAGCCCCGTCCTGGGCTGTGAAGGAACAGTGGCAACTGCCTATGGGTGGGGATATCAGTTCCACTGTTGCCATCTGTGGGCTCATGCATCTCGGATATCCCAACCTCCGTCCCTGTCAATTGTGTAACCCCCCCATGTGTGTCATACACCGCCCCTGTATGCGTCTTGTCTGTCTTGTCTGTTAACCTACCCAACCTACCTCCCCAGCTATACCGACTTCCTTCACCTGACATACCACTCTCACCTGAAAAAAAAAAAGGGCACTCTGTACCCACAAAAAAATTACGCCCCATACATAGCTGTCCATGTCGCACACATGTCTGCTTGACATTGAAAGTTAATTACAACTGGCTCTACAACAAATATTAATGTTGTCCTGACACCTCTTTCAGGGGTGAAAGGTTTCCAATGTCTCACCAAAATACATGGAAATGCACAGCTGTTGCTGCCAAAGACATGGGCATCTATGGGCCTTACCTACATCCCTCCTGCAAATCCCATGCTTGTTTCCCTACTGTCTTACCCTCTTTGTGACCCCTTTTCACCACTTTCCTGTCACCCCTTTTTCTTTTCTTTCAAAGAAATTAGCTGGTGTGCGTTGTGTTAGCGGAGCTCACCGCCAGTGCGCATGCGTGAGCTCCGCAAACGAGTGCAGACCTGGTTTAAAGTGCTTAAAAGTGCCTTTATGGCACTTTGATTGACAGGTCCTGTACTCAGTTTGAAAGTTTGCAAAGAAAAATAAATTCCCACTGTCAGTCGCGATCCCAGGACCTTGGTAACATTAGTCTGTATGACCTACCACTAGGCCATGCTTGCCTTACAAAATCACAGTGCTAAAATAAATATAACATATAATAGTAGGAATCAGTATAAAGGCAATATAGGAGGTGTACTATCCAAAGCATGTCAGGTAGAGTTTCAATGGCCAAATTACTGGATTCCCATACTAGTTCAGTGTTAACAGAAACAGCCCTGCTACTTGTTAGCTTGTACATAATAAAGTAAGGTAATGTACATATATGAAGGTATGTATATCTACACATACAGATATATAAATATATATTAATACATATGAAATATAGTTGTAGGTGTCAGTATCCATACACACTCACTACAGGAAACAGTGAAGATAAATGCAGCAACCAAAATCTGCAACACAGCCTGGCTCCTGTGAGACCTACTAACACCTTTAACTGCTTAAAGGTGCCTCCAGCACTTTGATTGATAGGCCCTATACTCAAGTCACAAGCAGAATATAAGCATACTAGTAGGCCCTACCCCAAGACCATTGTAACACTAGTCTGTATGACCTACCACTAAGCCATGACTCTCATACAGGAATATAGTGCTAAATAAGTGGAACATGTATTAGTAGGAATGAAGATAAAGGCAATATAGTATGACTACTAACTAAAGCATGTCAGGCAGACTTTTATAGTCCCAATTACTGGATTTTCCCATACTAGTGTAGTGTTAACAGAAACAGCCCTGCTAATTGTTAGCTTGTACCCAATAATGTCAGCTAATGTACATATATGAAAGTATGTATATGTACACAGATATATATATATATATTTATATAGCAATACATATGACATATAGTTGTAGGTGTCAGTATGCATACACACTCACTACAGGGAACAGGCAAGAGAAATGCAGCAACCTGAATCTACAACACAGCATGAAGCATGGGAGATGTACTAACCTTCACACTCACAGAACACTGTCAACAGCATACCAGCATAGTCCACGCCCTACAATCTGAAAGGGCAACACCTATCTCACATACCCTTTTATAGCAGTGTCCTGAAATCACAGTGAGACATGCAATTAGTACACACCTGGCTGCATGCAATTAGCAAATGCTGTCCTACAATTGGTGCAGAGGCCATCACATGGACCTATGCAGATACCTACAAAAGCAATGAGTACCCACACTACACTCATGCAATACATTCATTGCACAAAACTGACAGAGAAAGAGAGAGAGAGACAGAGAGAGAACAAAACAGAAATAAAGACAGCCAGCAGCAAAACCAGCAGCAGCAGCAGCAAACTTCAAGCAGCACCAGTGACACACCAACAGCTGCCACAAACACAGGTAATGCAAAGTAGCAGGTTAATACATGCTTACTGTGACACCTCCAAATGTATCATAGTTCACTATCTATAGGTATGTGCATGAGATAGGTTGTGTGTACATAGTCCTGAAATATAAACATATGTAATATTGCTGTACATGTTACCCATACTTAACACTTCCATAGCTTAGAACACAAGGCCAGTTGTACATATGATGCAGTAGTTCCCAGGGTCAGTAGAGGTTCCTCCTCAATGGTGTGGGACCACTGTGTATGTATGGCACTGTTCAGGTACATATCCTGTAGTATGGCCATGGATTAATATCAGTCTGTCATGTGGTGCTATGTCCTCCAGGGGTGAATGTAGCACACATCCAGGGATACCATTTCGTAACAGTGATGCTATGTGTTCTGCAATGATGAAGGTGGCTCTCACCTGGACATGTTAGAGGATACGGAGGTGACAGTCATTTGGGATAACTAATACCACATGTGTAGGAGAATGGGGGGGGGGACCTGCACCTAAACTGTCTGAAACAATGTTGCCAATATCTGTGCATGTGGTGAATGTGAAGCATCTTAACACTGCTGACCACAGATGCCTTGCTGTCATGTGAATCTGCCCTGTGCTGCAGTAGCCTCCTACTATTTTTATACAATATGCCTGTATCTCTACTCCACTGGACATGATTAATAAGTGGTGTGCAGTTGTTCTGGGTTAGATATGTGTGTGCACAGTACATGCAGTATGTGGGATGTCTGTGGTAAGCATATGCAAAGGTGCTGGCGGTGTGTGTTGTGGTTACCACTGGCACAATGGGCTGCATGGATAGCATCACTGTCATAAGTACTGAATAACTGTGTAATTAAATGCATACATAGCAAGGTAGTGTACTGTGCTTGTGGTGTTGTTCGGATATGTAAATCCAGGCTGAGTAATGTGCACATCACAGGGTTGGGTTGGATGGCAACACACATCCAGTATGTAGGGATGAACACCCAGAATGTGTCAGATGTGTAGCCTGTGCAGAAGTATCCGGCCATTACCTGTGCATTCCCCACAACACACACACATGCAACATATGGCAGAAGTACTATAGCAGTACACACATGTTCATAGGTTCATACTAGGCTATTTGCCCTAGGGCATTGGTAAGCCTAGTAGAATGTGTTTGTCTTTCACCACCCAATTACAAGTTATGCTGCTATGCCCTTGTCCGATGTTAGTATACTGTGCCTCTGTCTAACAGTGACATAGAAGTGATACCTGGGGTACAACTATGATCTACATCCAGTCATCCAGATTCCTATGGAAGAGAGTCAATGAGGGACTCTGCCTAACCTGTAGTGTCAGCTCATTACAGAGTGAAGGAGCCTCTCAGTCAGGAATATGCCCCTCCAGCATGTCCATGGATGTCAGTGCTGAGGTCCAGCTCTCCTGAGCATGTGGCTGTATGGGACTCTGATTGCCTGAGGTGCAGCATGTTCATTACTGCTGGGTAGGACATGGCTGTATATGGCACGCACAGATTGCCTCTGAACTGGCAATAAGCCACTGAGTCCAGTGGGATTTACTTTACCTGGGAAGCATATGACATCTGTGTGAGCCATTGCATCCCCTTGATGAGGTACTGTTGTCCTGTACCAGTTGCTGTGGGTGTCTGGTTAGGTACATCCCAAAAGGTGCATTGTACGCAATTATAGGCTTGATGATGGATGAGTAAAGAGGCACAATGACCTCCCCTGCCATACATGTGAATCCCTCATGATTAGCTGGGCTATATAACATGTCTTTCAATCCACATTGGCCATGTGGTTGACAAATGACAGACCACTACCATGTTTCTACCCCAGGTCCCCAACTACGTCTTCTGTACTCAATGGCCTAACACCTATGTTGTACTGTGCCACCAATGTGGAGGCGTGGGAATCTGCATTGAATACTGATACTCCCCCTCCTTTGTTCAAGTGTTGTGGCCGACAAGAATGGTAACAGCTATAACCTGGTAGTACTGGTGTGCTCCTGTGAAACCTGAAACAGGTTCATGTTACTGCACAGATATCGATGTCCAGCATGTCAAGTAGGGTTTTGAGTGTGTGCATCCTTAGGTCTAGACTTCTGGTGTTGAGTAGCATCACTCTCACTTCCTCATCCTTTGTGATACAAATGGATGTGGGTTTGCCTTATGAGTCTTGCCTAACACAGGCACTATGGGTGTAGCAAGAGTCTCTGCCAAATTCCAATGGGACAGGGGTGACAGGTGCAAGCTGTCCCTAGCAAAGCATACCACCCCAAGATGGCAGGCATTGGCACACCTGTGAATGACACCAGTATGTCAGTCAATTGTTGAAAGGGATCATCGTGCCTTGATATTGTGGCATGGTTCTAGGTGAGGGTAGGATGCTACTCAAGGTCAGGGTCAAACTGTCTTGGGCTACGTGCTCAGAGAGCTCTGTACTGTCTCATGTCATGTAGTCCAGGGAGGAATGTGTCAGGCCATTCACACCAGCATGGACAGTGACTGAGTCATACCTGTACTTGCCTTGGGGTTACCTGAGTGTTTGTGTTATGTGGCAGGTCATAGTGGCTGACAGGCTGCACACCGTGACCCTCACCTCATTAAGCCTGGTGAACGTGATGTTAGTGTGCCTGATGATAGAGGCACCTAGTACAGGTGTATGAGGTGTGTTGTTTACTGTTAATGGCTGTGAGTGTTCAGCACATTGGCTTTGTGTGATATGTGTTGCACATGTTCGTTTCCATGGTAGTGGTTGCATGGATGTCTGCTTAGGAGGTCTCTGCTGCATAGGCATAGCTGTGGTCCGAGCCTACAAGTATGTTTATGTGTGATCATGTGTTAGGTCCGCTGTTGTGGTAGGTCTATGTGAGACTGGAAGTGTAATGTGTGGTCTCCTTGGCCACCTGACTGGTTATGGCGGTATTGAGTAGACAGAGCCTAGCCTCCAGTTTGGTATATGGTTGCATCACTCACATGAGTTTGAATTTGTTGTTAGGAGGAGGGGATTGTCTGTGTACATGCATCTGTTCCAACATTGTCTCTGGAGTACCACACTCACCAGCTGGACTGGTGAGGGAACTGACAACTGACCTCTGGACATGCTAGAATACTATTCTGAATTCTGTAATAATTAATGATTGAAAACAAGGTACAGTGGGGAGTGAGGGTGTACTGACATTACCTACAACTGCTGACTGATATAAAAGCCAGTCAGCAAGTGCCAGGTAACCTAAGTGCAATGTGTCACAATTAAGTAAATGCAACAATGAGAAGCAGTCACTTGCTGTCATGTGTAACATGGAAATACGTACAGTAAGCAATGCAGATATCAGTAGTGAGTCACAGACGTGTTGACAAGCTGTGTACTATGTGGAAGTACCATACCAGTGAAATAACAAGCTAACAAATAACAAGCATATAAACAAAGGTAGATCCAGGAGGCCTGGATGTAGTGGTTGCTACAGCAAACAAGGTGTAGCAATGTCAGTAAGATACAGCTCAGATATGCAGGCACTATAAACCTGAAACCAGATGTCCCCAGCTATGAATGGCAGAGTACAGCCTATTGTCACACACGAGTGCAGACCACAAACCTTGTTAATGTTAAATAACTGGCCTGAAGGCCAACTGCCCATACCAGAACTAATACACTTGTACACTGGGCCCTCAATCAGCAGTGCCCAACATCAATGGATGAAAGATATGTGTCCTGCCACCACAGTGCTTGCCACCAACCTCCCTAATGTAAAACAACTGGTCTGAAGGCCAAGTGCTTAGTACAAATGACATAGAATGATAGCTACACTGTAATCAAGTTTTAACCAAGCAGTAATAAGTAGAAGTTAATACTCCCTGTATAGAATGTGTACCATGTATTGTTGAGATACTATGCTGATAACCTGTTTGTGTACCTTTCCAGCTTGACATGGCTCCAAAAAGGAACCCATCATATTCTGCTGCAGAGGATGACGTGATTCACCAGAGCCTGGTGTGTGACTATGCCATCCTGTTCTCACGCACCACCCAGAATCAGCAGGAGAGGTCTGCACTGTGGCAAAACCTCGTTAGCAGGATAAATGATGTTGGCATGCATGATAGGACATATGAGCAGGTGAGACATCACTGCAGTGATTTGATAAGAAATGTCCGCCAACGTGCTGCAGATATCCGCAGGCAACAGGTTGCCACAGGTGGGGGGGTGGCCACACATCCCCCCCTCACCAGACAGTAGGGGCTACTGCTAAGTGTTGTGGATCCAGCCCCAGAACAACAACAGCAACACCCATGCATCATGATGGAGGTTGGATCCACACGGCAGCAACACACTGAGCGTGCAGGTAAGATGCCATATTCATTTATTGTTATTACTTTTACATTTGTTGACCCAGATAGTCTAGCTGGACATATGTCCATGTTCAGTAGAGGCCTGTGGAGAAAAGCTCCACACATAACGTAATAAAGGCAGACAGACAAGTTGTTAATACAGACAGCCAACATGATAGAATTGTACACCAGCCTGTTAACTAAATCAACATACATGTAAGGAACTCAAACAGTTTAGAGTCATACACAATATACCGTTGGTTTAAAAGCAATCCTACCTAAAGCATAACAGTTATGCAATAAGGCAAAAGCCAGATACATAATAGTTAGGGCTCAGAAGGGTAGAGAAGTAGAAGGAGTATGAAAGATACAATGATATGGAAGAGGCAGGAGTCAAGAAGGGAAGTAAGGAAAAGAAGGAAGACAGTCAAGAGGATGTGGGAGGGATGGGAGAAGTAGGTCAGAGCATAGAAGGACATCAAGGTGAAAGAAACAGGGTAGAAGCTAGTTTCTATGCACAATGAGGGGTTAAAGGTAAAGATAGGGTAGGGAGAGGGACGTTAGCCTGTACTCCAAGAAGAACAAAGCCAGTGGTTTGGGAAGTACAGTTTGAGGTGTCGTTTGAAGAGAGGTAAGGGTGAGATTAGAGTTAACCCTTGGTATGTACATATGACTGTTCTGTACACTGTTACTTCATGCACGCATAAGGTGTGCATGTGGTATGTATCTGTCATCATGATATATATACAGACATTATGTGCAGCTGATGTGTATAAGGGAACTAGTGTACTACTGTACTGTATCATGTGCAAAACAAATGGCACACATGTGCCCACTGACATTACTCTCTTCACACTTCCAGGTCCCTCCCATCTAGCAACGAGGCAGGCCATACATGCTGGTGAGTCTTTTAACATTATCTGTAAAGCAATTTAGAAAACTAGGAAGAGTAGTGTAACTCTGTAGTAGACTTGCTGGTGACTGTGTTCACAATACCCGTAATACAGTTGTAGTTGATTGAGTAGTGTAACACAGTACTGATGTTTGTGTTTACTGTGGGGTGTGCATGTGTGCAAGCGTGCCTGTGCCCAAGTGTGCATGTGTGTTAGTGTCCATGAGTGCATGTGTCCATTTCTGAATGTGTGCATTAGTATTGAAATGCATCTCTGTCAAATATGTATGGAGACTGTAATCTGTGTTCCATGCTTTCCTCCTGTAGGTTCTGGTGCTGCTCTGGTGACCTGCAGCAGGGAACCTGAATCTTGTGCCCCAGGTACTGATGATGATGAAATGTCTGTAATGGTGCAGGAAGGTGTGTCTGGGTCCACCATTGGTCAGCCAATTGACAGTACACAGCTTTCAACCCCGTCAATGCGCACAGTCATCCTGCCATTACATCCTTTGTCACCATTGTCCCTAGGTGATGGACAGTCTGCAGTGGGCATAGATCAGGGTAATGTGGTACCTGTGGTACATGCATCCCCACAAGGCAGCCATGAGCAGGGGCCTCCAATGGTACCACGCAGACAGTCGCCCATGGGTTCTCGTGGGGCATCCGTGGTCGCATTGCCTCTGGCCGACGTGCCCAAGGAAGTATGTCAACCTCCACTATGTTTTTAACTGTCATGCAGGCACAGGCACGTATGGAAAGGTACACCAGACAGGGTCTGAGGGAGCTGAGAGAATGTCGCACAGCCATGACAGATGGCATGCGGACGCGAATGCTATCCGTAACTTCACAGATGTCATTGACAGACGTGGGGGCATAGAACAGCTGCTCCACAACCAGATGTCCATGGGCCAGGGCCATGGTGTGCGTTTGACGCCGACGCGGGTCAGATGCCAGCAACAGCACCAGCTGGCAGTGGCCGCGATCGACAACAGGCCCACTCAAGCTCAAGTGCCAGCACCAGCCCCAGCAATGCTGGGTCTGTGCCGTCATCAAGACACCCAGGAGACCACGTGCACGTGGCTCTGGACAGTCCCAACAGGGAACTGTGTCCAGTCAACACACCCCTGCTTCTGATGACAGTACCCAGTCTGGGTTAGTACCGGATACGCCCGTAGCACCCCTGCCAGGCACAGGTACCGTGTCCGTGCCCACAGACACTGATCTGGATGACCTGACAGGTGCAGTCTGTGGCTGTCCACAAAACCCTGTACATGGCAGCCATTATGTGGGACTGTGTGCGTGCTTACACACATGCAGAAACCTAAAACCTAGGGCAAACACATACACACACACACTGCACCAACAACGGTCCACCCTGTACTGCTGCCCCTCACAAACACACATACACACACATGTCAATTGGTGTTACCAGTGGCTGGCTTGGGCATACCTAACCCACACCCTGTGCATATGATGACACTGTGCCACCTCCTGCATACTACAACATCGGTGCAGGTAAAGGTAAACACGTTGCTGATGCACAGGGTGACTACATAGATGTGTATAAGTAGTAACATGTTGGTAACTGTTGACTGTTGCAGTATAATTGTGTGTATATCCCAGCAGTCCTGCTTCAGTAACTGTATGAATGTCCTCAATTGTTATCTGCACCCATACTACTTAACAAAGTGTACCAGCTGCACATCATCACATGCTAACATTGACTATGGCAATGCGCATCTTGTGCTGTTATGTAGATTCAGCTACATGTATCTGTTCTGTCACACATGCGTTTATACACACCCTGCTACCCACACACATGCACACGCTCACCTGCCATTCCCATTATTTATCACCCTACATGAGTAGCTGTTGATACATGACAGGTACACATTTCAGAAGTGCACTATGTTGTGTACTATTGGCATCCCCTTCTCTGCCTGTACTCACAGGGTGCAGGCAACCTCATCAGTTGAAAGATGTAATGTGCATCAGGTACTGTAGTACCCTGATTGCCACATCAAACATGTTTCCCATACGGAAATGCACACACAGACACATCCCACATCCACACACTTGCCACATTCAGGCTTCAGAACACTATCTAGGTATATTCGGGTACATGTGCGTGTTACAGTAGCATGTAACACTATACTGAGTACTGGCAGTTAGTTGTCTGTTGTCATGTTGTCTGTATAGAATAAAAGAATTGTTTGATTATCCTACTCCGTTTTGTGGACATTACTTGAAGAAGTGTTACCTTACATGTGTTATCAGTACCACCACCTTCTGTTTTGTAGTTTTGTTTGTATAGGGTGCTATCAACATCACTGCTTGTTAAGGGTAATGACCACCCTGCAGTGTATAGCCCCATGTGGCAAAAAGCCACATCCCACCCCATCATTGTGCACACACACTAACCCCACCAACAGTAAAACACATACTTTCCATTTGCAAGATTCAAACCCATACCTAACTGTGCAATGACAGTAGAAACAGACACATTAGCAGAGTGTGCTATTTGCAGTAGTTGGAGAAATCTTTAATAATGCTGTACTTAGAGGGTGCTGACATCATCTGTGTGTAGGAGGAGGGATGTCCACCCTGTAGTGTGTTCTCCCAGTTGGCAAAAGGCAGTTAACCCTCCCAGCATAGTGCACACACATAAACCACACTCATACTAACACACATACATTCCCTTTGCAGGATTCAAACCCCTACCTAACTACATTATGACACTGAAGAAAGACGCATTAGCAGAGCGCGCTATGCAAATTACTGGAGGACTTTACTACAGGTGATATAGTTATACAGTCCTGACATCATCAGTGTTTCAAAAGGGGTATCTGCATCCTGTACGATACTGTCACAGTTGCTAATAGGGACATTTCCCACACACACATCAATGTGTTGGAGGTTTGCATATGTGGGGGATCCAGAACTCCAGTGTGATTAGTATATGGTTTGATTGCAACAATGAGGGATATACTCCCAGTGGTGAGCAGTTTGTACTCATGTTTGTAAAGATCAGCTCTAGTATATCTGCCCTCTTGTGGGAAGGTTGGTTACCTGTTCCATAGCCAAAGAATGTCTGATCAATGGGAACCTTAGAGCTTGGGTATTGTGGCTTGTGTAATGTTCACAGTCTATGTTTGGGTAGCTGGCATCACCCAGTATGATGGTGTTTGCAGAGTAATCTAAACTCTCCTGTGTCAGCATGAAGGCTGTGTGGGAGTCCTGAGTTTGAGAGGGTGCTGTAAGAGCTCCTCTGTGTCTCTTTCCATGTGGTCCAGGGAGGTACATCTCAGGTTGTTTGCACCAGCATGGACAATGTCTGCCTCATAGCTGTACTTGCTGTGGAGTGACCTGTGTGCCTGTGTTATGTGGCACATTCTATCACCCAACAGGTAGCTGACTGTGACCCTCACCTTGCTCTGTCTGGAGGGCTGCACGCCTGTCAACAGCTCATGTCAAGCAAGTGCACACCCCTCATAAATGATGTGGAAACCTTCAAAGGCCCAAGGCCTGTTGAAAATATGGACCAGACTGCAGATACCTGTATAGAGGCATTCTGTGGACACATTCAGGAATGCATGGATCATGAAGCCACATATGAAAGCATGACCCAATTCTCCAAAGGCAGATGTCCTGGGCCGGACACCAGCCATAAACACACTATACAATAGAAGGATGACGCCACTACATGATACAACAACCTCCCAAAATGTGAAGGCACCACTGATGAGTATTGGAAGACAACTACAGGCACCCATATGATTGTCTAAGGCCATCTTTGAGAGAGGATTCCACAAGCCACTGAGGATAATCACAAGGCTGCCTGTAGTTATGTTAGTAACCTGGGTGGTACTACCCAGATATGCTCAGAGGTAATCCAATATGTCACACAAAATATAAAACACACAGACATTGCCATCATCCTAGTGGACAGGTTCAATGCTGCCTTCTCTCCACCACACCAAAAGGGCAAATATGTCTCGCAGCACAGTGCTTCCCCCCCTGACATCACAGATGCTCAGGTAAGAGATGCCCTTCCCAAAGCAATAAACACTGCATCAATGGGACCAGACAGTGTCCCAGGCTGTGTCCTACATGAACCACAAGAAGAGCTACACCCAGACATAACACCACTGTTCAATCCCAGCCTTAATACACGATATGTGGCCAGAGAGTGGCATACAGCAACAGTGGTCCCTCAACATTCAGGTGGTGCCATCACGGATCCTGGACACTACTCCCCATATGTCTGACTAGCTTTGTCTGCAAAGCTATGGCAAGGATCATCATGAACCTCACATATCTAGATATTGTGGACCTACAGACATGTCACCATACACAGTTTGGCTTTGTCAATGGCAAATCCTGCCTATCAAACCTGTTTGATTTCTTTGAAACAGTCACCAAGGCCACTGTCAAGGGGTAGGAGGTCCACACAGCCTACCTGGACCTTGCATAAGCCTTGGATACAATACCCCACTTGTGCATTCTAGGAAGCTCACCAGTGTACATATTAACCCCTATGTCACTATGGGTATTGCACAGTGGCTCAAGGGCAGAACACACATGGTAGAATTGCTGGAGCCATGTCAGCCTCCAACCTGGTACAAGTGGTGTCCCACAAGGCACAGCCCTAGGAGCTGTCATGTTCATTATATATTTGTCATAGGTACAGGCCAACATGGAAGTACTGTGGCTCAGCAAGTCGCAGGTGACTGCAGACCGAACACCATAATCAACTCACCAGCTAACACATGCATCCTCCAAAAGGGACTCTTGCAAACACGACTTGTGCCACAGCCATGGCCTCAACGTGAATGACAGAAAGAGTATAGTCATCCCCTTTGTCAAACACTAAGTGACCACAACGTACCACATATGTGTTAATCCAGTAAGTGCAGACCAAGGAATTCTGGACCTTGGGGTACGCAGGTTGATAGCATTCTACCATTTGACAACAACATGGACAAAGTGGTTAGGTAAGCATGTTATATGGGCCACATCATCATGGGATCCACATGTAGGCCAGGGAGGACATTGTGCCCCTTTACTCATCCCTCATCATGCCCATAATTGACTATGATGAACCTGTCGGCATGCACCTTACCAGACACCTGCAGCAACTGGAGCTACCACATATGTACCTCGACAAGGGGATCAAAGTGCTCAAACAGATGCCACATACTGACTGGTTACAGTAGCAGCAGCTCTACTCAGTGACATACTGCCTCTTCATAGGCAATCTGTGCCTGACATAGAAGGCCAGGTCATACCCTCACTTAATGGCCATGCTGCATCTCAGAATATCCAGATCCCACCAGGATACACGCTGGAAATACTTGAACCTCAGGAGTGATATACATAGGACATGCTGGAGGGCACATTCACAACTCACAGGCTCCCTTCATTCCTGATTATTATCCCAATAGAGGTTAGGCAGACTGACTCAGTGACTATCTTCAAGAGTGATATTAATGACTGGATGTGACATTGTAGGGTTACCCTGGGTATCACTTATGTGTCACTGTGAGAAAGAGGCACAGTATACTAACCTTGGAAAAGGGCATAGCAAGACAGATTCACAATGCATGTTGAAAGGCACACACATTCTGGCTAGGTGGATACATGCCCTGGGCAGATATCCCTGTACGAACCTATGGACCTATGTCTTTTTCACCATTGGCCCTATGTGCTGTCAATCACCAATGTAATCTCAATACTTCGGTAGCATGTGCAAAGGTCAGTTGTCAGTCACCTCTATGGTACAGTTGTGGAATATGTGTGTCATGTAGTAATGTCACAGCTGCCACATGTACACAGTCAACCCTATCCCCTACCCATTGATGTACATCACATGTATGAGATGGAAACACATGGCCAAACTGTAACAACAACATACAAGTCAGTCAGATGCATGGACACATATGACTCAGTCATTGTCCATGCCACCACAGCTGATGTGGGATGTCGCTCACTGGGATACATGATAGGGAACATGGAAGGGATCACTGAGCAAGTGACACAGGCTGGTAGACCCCTGACCTTGGTTGGCATCAGACCCTCACCAGGGATTCCGACAAATTACTGAATGCTAATGAATAAGTGTAGCTACAACACCCTAGCTGAATGGTTCTTAGCATGCAGTCACTGCATTGCTATGGAATACTGTCTTACCACTCCCACAACAGGTGAAAACATGCAGCTCCTGTACATCAACAACATGTAGACTTTATGCCCCAGACCAGGTGTGCATCCCTCACTACTAGGCTGATAGCATCTACATCTCACACTGTATATACACATCCCACATGCAGCACCTGCACAGAAGACCACGGTCATAATGTTACCCTGTGCAAATACCATGTATTCACATGTGGCAGGCATCACACATGGTAACTATTGAAAGTCACAGGTACATATGTGTATTTGGCACACACATACATCATGTGTGCATTGCCATAACCGGTGTAATCAATGTCATGCATTATTGTGAGGGACAACCCACACACATGGGCATTATGTGTGTGCACAACACACGTGGCATGTCTGTAATCAAAAGCCATACATAATTGTGATATAGTTTAGAAAGGGGTATGTGCATCCTGTAGTGTGTTTTCCCAGTTGCCAAAAGGAATATATCAATCATACACACTTACCCCCCTTCACACACACTTGCCACCTGCTGGATTCAAACCCCTACCTAACTATGTTATGACACTGGAGACGGACGCATTAGCACAGCGCGCTATTCGCATTACTGGGGGATTTCCTTTCCCCTGATATACTTATAGGGTGCTGACATCATCAGAGTTTAGAAAGTGGAATGATCATCCTGTGGTGTGTTTACCCAGTTGCCAAAAGGGATGTTTCTTTCATACACACTTACACACACACTTGCCACCTGCTGGATTCAAACCCCTACCTAGCTATGTTATGACACTAGAGACGGATGCATTAGCACAGCACGCTATTCGCATTACTGGGGGATTTTCTTTCCCCTGATATACTTATAGGGTGCTGACATCATCAGAGTTTAGAAAGTGGAATGATCATCCTGTGGTGTGTTTTCCCAGTTGCCAAAAGGGATGTTTCTTTCATACACACACACTTACCCCCTTCACACACACTTGCCACCTGCTGGATTCAAACCCCTACCTAGTTATGTTATGACACTAGAGATGGACGCATTAGCACAGCTCGCTATTCGCGTTACTGGGGGATTTCTTTCCCCTGATATACTTATAGGGTGCTGACATCATCAGAGTTTAGAAAGTGGAATGATCATCCTGTGGTGTGTTTTCCCAGTTGCCAAAAGGGATGTTTTTCATACACACTTCACACACACTTGCCACCTGCTGGATTCAAACCCCTACCTAACTATGTTATGACACTAGAGACGGACGCATTAGCACAGTGCGTTATTCGCATTACTGGGGATTTCCTTTCCCCTGATATACTTATAGGGTGCTGACATCATCAGAGTTTAGAAAGTGGAATGATCATCCTGTGGTGTGTTTTCCCAGTTGCCAAAAGGGATGTTTCTTTCATACACACTTACCCCCTTCACACACACTTGCCACCTGCTGGATTCAAACCCCTACCTAGCTATGTTATGACACTAGAGACGGACGCATTAGCACAGCGCGCTATTCGCATTACTGGGGGATTTCTTTTCCCCTGATATACTTATAGGGTGCTGACATCATCAGAGTTTAGAAAGTGGAATGATCATCCTGTGGTGTGTTTTCCCAGTTGCCAAAAGGGATGTTTCTTTCATACACACTTACCCCTTTACACACACTTGCCACCTGCTGGATTCAAACCCCTACCTAGCTATGTTATGACACTAGACACGGACGCATTAGCCCAGCGCGCTATTCGCATTACTGGGGGATTTTCTTTCCCCTGATATACTTATAGGGTGCTGACATCATCAGAGTTTAGAAAGTGGAATGATCATCCTGTGGTGTGTTTTCCCAGTTGCCAAAAGGGATGTTTCTTTCATACACACTTACACACACTTACCCCCTTCACACACACTTGCCACCTGCTGGATTCAAACCCCTACCTAGTTATGTTATGACACTAGAGATGGACGCATTAGCACAGCTCGCTATTCGCGTTACTGGGGGATTTCTTTTCCCCTGATATACTTATAGGGTGCTGACATCATCAGAGTTTAGAAAGTGGAATGATCATCCTGTGGTGTGTTTTCCCAGTTGCCAAAAGGGATGTTTTTTTCATACACACTTCACACACACTTGCCACCTGCTGGATTCAAACCCCTACCTAGTTATGTTATGACACTGGAGACAGACGCATTAGCGCAGCGTGCTATTCGCATTACTGGGGGATTTCCTTTCCCCTGATATACTTATAGGGTGCTGACATCATCAGAGTTTAGAAAGTGGAATGATCATCCTGTGGTGTGTTTTCCCAGTTGCCAAAAGGGATGTTTCTTTCATACACACTTACCCCCTTCACACACACTTACCCCCTGCTGGATTCAAACCCCTACCTAGCTAGGTTATGACACTAGAGACGGACGCATTAGCACAGTGCGCTATTCGCATTACTGGGGGATTTCTTTTCCCCTGATATACTTATAGGGTGCTGACATCATCAGAGTTTAGAAAGTGGAATGATCATCCTGTGGTGTGTTTTCCCAGTTGCCAAAAGGGATGTTTCTTTCATACACACTTACCCCCTTTACACACACTTGCCACCTGCTGGATTCAAATCCCTACCTAGCTATGTTATGACACTAGACACGGACGCATTAGCCCAGTGCGCTATTCGCATTACTGGGGGATTTTCTTTCCCCTGATATACTTATAGGGTGCTGACATCATCAGAGTTTAGAAAGTGGAATGATCATCCTGTGGTGTGTTTTCCCAGTTGCCAAAAGGGATGTTTCATTCATACACACTTGCACCCCTTCACACACTTGCTACCTGCTGGATTCAAACCCCTACCTAACTATGTCATGACACTACAGACGACGCATTAGCGCAGCGTGCTATTCGGATTACTGAGAGAATCCTTTTCTCCAATAAATTTATAGGGTGCTTACATGATCAGTGTCTAGAAAGGGGGATGAGCATCCTCTGGAGTGTTTTCACATTTGCTAGGAGTAAAATTTGGACCAAGTGTGTGAGCATGCCCAGTTCAGCCTTCCCATGGCATGTTGTGTGAAAGATGTCTCATTTATCTAAGTGTGTGAGCATGCCCAGTGTGGGCTTTACATATGTTGAACTCTGCAGCCCATCACATTTGTGGATGAGTGTGACCTTCAACAAATACCTCCAGTTTATGGTTGTGTGTTCTGTGCCATGTTGTGTAGTTACTGTCCAAATGCTTTTGTGTGAACAAAACAGGGAGTATACTGTGCCTGCAGGTTTTGCATGGGATACTTTGCACACAATTGTCACCATCCGCTCATACTGACCTAACACTGTAGCACTGTCTAGTGTAGTGTTTCAGTACTTTCACTGTGGTGGTCAGTATCCTGGGCTTTAGTCCTATCACTGCTTTACATTTCCATAGTGTGCACAACAGCCTGGTTAGGGTCCAGTTGTGCACATCTGCACAAAGGCAGTGCCTCTACAGACCCTGGTAATTGCTGCCCCATAAGCTTAACAAGTGTAGTCTGCAAATCTATGGAGAGGATCATAATTGAGCTCATAAACAAAGATATAGGGGACATGCAGACATTGTACCCATCCCATTTTGGCTTGGTCAGGGGCAGATCATGCCTTTTGTACTGGGTTGACATCTTCAAATTGGTCACTTAGGCCATTGTTGGGGAAAGGCAGTCCATACAGCCTACCTTGGCCTTGCAAACACTTTCAACACAATACCCCACTCAGGTATTGTGGAAAACCCTAACAACTGAAATGTAAACCCATATGTCACAAGATGGGTTGCAAACTGGCTGGCACTATGTTAGACTCCAGGCTGGTCACAGGTGGTGTCACACAGGGCTCAGTCCTTGGCCCCCATTGTTTGTCATGTACTTCCCAGAAGTACAGGCCAACATGGGAGGACTTTGGATGACAATGTTAGCAGATGACTGCACACTGGGCACCATAGTGGACAGTGCATCACACACAGATATCCTTCAGAATGGACTCACAGTAACTGATAGCTGGTGCCAGGGCCATGGCCTGAAGTCAAAGTGCACAACATGTGTAGACATACCCTTCAGGAAAAGCAAGGTGACCCCAAGCTACCATATAGGTGGCAATCCTCTAAGCACAGAGGAGGTTATCATGGACCTGGGGACCCAGGTTGACAGTCGCCGCTCTTCTGAGACTCACATTGCTAAAGTGGCTAGGAAGACCTTCTACATTGCCCACCTGATCAGGATGGGATTCACATCCAGATCTAGTGGGTCATTGTTCCCATGTACTCTTCACTTATCAGACCGGTGATCGAGTCAATGCCCTATTCTGGCTGTATCTCACCCAACATCTGCAGCAATTGGAGACACCCTGACTGTCCCCCACCTAAAGGATCAAGGAACCCCAACAGCTGTCATATGCTGCCAGATTGAAGACACTCACACTCTATTCACTCACATACCGTCTGCTTAGAGGTGACATGTGCCTGACATGCGAGGCCATGTCCAAACAGAGATTAATGGACATGCTCCACCTCAGACTCAGAAGATCCACCTGAACCACTAGTGCAGGTGACTTACACCATAGCAGGGATGTATGTTGGACATGTTGGAGGGATGGAGTTATCACCGGAGACTCCTATGCTGTGGAATACAATCCTGGTCCATTTGAGGCAGAGCACCTTGCTGGCTGTGTTCAAGAGGTATCTTGACCTAATGCTAGTCGGAGAGTGTGTTTGTCCATCAACACATTGTAAGTAGTTTGCCATGTCATATGTCTTGTTTAGTATACTGTGCCTCTGTCTACCTGTGACATAACATTGATACCCAGGGTAAACCTCCCATCTCCCATCCACTCATTAGGATTCCTGTTGAGGGACTCAACCAGTGTCTCTATGGACAACCTGTACTGGTAGTTTACTCATGTGTGGGGTGGCTTCTGTGTTTTGGATAATGCAGTACAGCCTGTCCTATATATGTCAGTGCTGGGGTTCAGGTCCCTCATGTGCATAGCTCCCTGCCATTCAGATTGTACAAGGTGCAGCATGTGCATTGATTCCAGCTTGGACATGGCTTTCTACATCAGGCACAGCTTGCATCTGGGTGGACAGCATGGCAGTGTGTGGAGCTGCACTCTGTTTAATCAGACTACACATTACATGTGTTCCAGCTCTGTCATACTCCTGGTGAGGTACTGTTGTGGACTTTACAGGTGCTGGATGTGTGTGCATGAGGTACACCCACAGGGGCTGTTGTGGTCATTTCTAATGCTGATGAAAGATAACTGCAGAACCAGAATGACCTCCCCTTAGCTAGATGTCAGACAGCATGGACCATACAATCACAACTGAAAACAGGACCCTCTCCACAAAGGGAAAGTGTCCTGTCTGGTGGACCCCAGCCATAAACAAACTGTATGACAGATGATGGTTACTAATGCAAGACAGAGCTACATCTCCAAAAGGGAAGACAGCTGTGATCAGCACTAGTAGAAAGCTACATTATCTCATAAAGACATGCAAGGTCAACTTGGGGACATAAATCACCAAAGACAATGAAGGTAACCACACTGCTTTCTTCAGTTATGTCAGACACCTGGTTGTGAACCCTCGGATATGCTCAGAGTTGGTACACAACAACATATATTCCAGTGACCTGACAAATATTGGCAACATTCCGGTAGTCAGCTTCAGTGCGATTTACCCCCTCCCTCACCCCCAAAACAAGATAGTTATCACTGCTGTATGTAATCTCACTGTCATCTTGGATGTCCATGTGAGAGCCACACTCAGCAAAGACAAGTACACAGCATCCATGGGACCTGCTGGTATCTCCAGTTGCATGCTATGTGAACTCCAGAAGGGGCTGGACCCATATATACAACTGCTATTTAACCTTAGTCTTGCTACAGGATATGTACCTGAACACTGGCATACGGCAACAGTGGTCCCACTCCACAATGGAGATGCCTCCACAGACCATGGCAACTATCACCACACAAGCTTAACCAGCCCTGTCTGCAAAGATATGGGAGGAGTCATGGAGCTCTTACACAGACACATTACTGACCTACGGACCCTTGTTCCCACCTAGTTCAGCTTTGTACAGGGCAGATCCTGCCTTTTGCACCTTTGCATCCGAAAAGTACCTACCATGAAGATCAGGGTTCTTCAACACATGTCATATGCTTCCAGAATAGAGGAAGTCCAGCTTTGTTCAGTGTCATACCGCATACTTACAGGTGACCTATGCCTGACATACAAGACCATGTCCAATCAGGATTTGGTGGACATGCTCCACTGCAAGCAATCCAAATCCACCAGAGCCATGAGAGCTGAGTATTTGAACCTCAGCACATACATGTATAGGACATGCTGGAGGGACAGAGTCATAACTCAGAGGCATCTCACACTCTAGCAGAGTATCCCAGTTCATGTTTGACAGAGTCCCTCACTGACTCTCTTCAGGAGACATCTGGACAACTGCATATGAGACGGAGGCACAGACTAGACAGAGACACAGTCATGTTATTCAATTACGTAAGGGGTCATAATGTGTCACTACTAAGTCAGAGGCACAATATTCAGAATCTATTCTGTACACTTATTACCACTATAAGGCTAGGCTTATACATGCACTAGGGCAGATAGCCTAGTAGTACACTATGACACTATGAAACACCGGTGTATGTGTAGCTATTGTCAATCAAACAGTATGATGTGGCTTGGGAGGCTTGATATCTCCCTGTATTCCAACATTGTTTTGTCTATTCCTTCTAGCATGTCTAGGGATCAGTTGCTAGTGTCCTCTCCTGCTCAGCTGGTGAACCTGGGAATATTGAGGCACTGTTACACTTGCCTCATGTACACTGACAACCCTCTCCTTCTGCCATAAAACACACATACATGTGAGAGATGCAACTATATAGCCAAAGTGGAGGCTGAGCTCTCTCAACATAGGACTAGCAAGACCAGAGAGAAGGTGAAGGTAACCACACACACATCACAAATCCAGTCTCACATGGCACTGTCACAACTTAAGATCATACACATAGACACACAGAGACACTCGGAGGCTCTGATCAGAAGTCTACCAGAATGGCAGTGGCCACCACAGCAGACACTCACACAACTGCCTCCACAGGGCACAGCACATGCAACACATTGAACACAGAGTCGGTGTGCCAAACAGTCACAGCCCTTAAGGCCAAACACAATGCCAGACACACTTGTCATAGGTGACTCCATAGTCAGACACACTGATGTCCCACTCACCAGATCAGGTACAGAGGAGGTCACAGTAAGCTGCCTATCGGGCACTGGAATCCACCACATAATGCAAGCACTCAGGTCACTAAACTGCAAGTACAGGTCTGACCCAGTCATAATCCATGCTGGTGTGAACGACCTGAGGTGTACCTCCCTGGACTACATGGAAAGAGACATAGAGGATCCCTCTGATTATGTAGGCCAGGCAGGTATGACCCTGACCTTCGGCAGTATCCTACCTTCACCAAGTATGATGCCACATAAACAGAGACAAGATGATCAGCTGTAATATTTTGCTTAGACTATGGTGTCATTCTAAGGGGGTCCAATGTCTGTCTGCCTGGGATGTCATGCTGGACAGGCCACGGTGATTTGCAAGGGACGGCTTGCACCTGTCACCCCTGGGCTTCCGGATTTCAGATGATGCTCTTGCCACCCCCATTGTGCCTTTTTATGCAAGATTCAGATTCTACACCTACCACCCTAGGACACAGTAAAGGAAAGACACTAAGGGTAATGCTGCTCAATGCCCAAGGTCTCAACCTCAAGCTGCACACACTCTATGCCCTTCTCAGTATGTAGCACATTGATGTCTGTGCTGTGCCTGAAACCTGGTTCACAGCTTCTGACAGCACCCGCACTATCGGGTGTTACCTCATATCATGCATTCCGCACCAGCATCCCGACAACACCAAGAAGGATGGTGGGTGTCCATATTCATCAAGGACACCCTCACCTCATGGTTGGTGGCAACACACGATGCATCGGAGACCATCCAGGTGCCAGTGACCGTAGGCAAGACTGCTCTGCAGTTTGTAGCATGTTACATGCCACCCTGAAACTCAGGTACCTCACACAGCTATCCTGCAAACACTGAAGGGGATAAATGTATCTCCAAACACCATCCTACTGGGTGATTCCAACTATCCACATATAGACTGGGATCACTAATCATGCCACAACACTCTAACACAAAGGTTCCAAGAGTTCATACACTGAAATGCCATGGAACAACTGGTCCCAATCCCTTCAAGTGGAGGCAACATACTAGAACACATCATCACGAACATGGGGTCACACTGTTCAACACCAGACGATACCCATCATTGGTGAGATCAGATCATGGACTACTCTCAGTGGGAGTCCACATCCCACCCACACCCCAGATGGGAAAAGAAACAGTGAAGACCTTCTCAAATGCCGACTTCACATTTCTGAGGACTGGTGTGGTCTCTTTCAAGGCCCCCAGGCCAGCGGACACCATTACCCAAGCCACTGTATCACTTAGAAATGCCTTCTACCAGCACCTCCAGGACTGCATGGATCAGGCAATCCCAAAATAAAAGACTCTTTGTACCACAGGCAAGCATCCAGTCTGGTGGACCCTAGCCATAAACAAGCTGTACAACACAAGGAAGGAGCTACTACGAGATAGAGCGTAATCTGTAGGAGGGAAGACACCCCTGCTCATTGTGAGTAAAACACTGGGTTCCCCCATACAATCATCCGAGGCAGGTTTTGAGAGTAAATCCACCAGGACTCCAGGGACAATCATGAGGCCTTTTACCTATGTTTGAGACCTGGGAGGGAACACCCAGATATGCAAACACTTAGTTCTGAATGATGTTGATATCACTGCACCTACATACATTGGCAACATACTGGCATACAGGTTCAGTGCAGATTTCTCCCTCCCCCAACTGGAGGGGTATGTACACCAGAGGATTGTAGCCCCACAAACATCTCCACTGCTGGGGTGGGAACTGCTCAATCCAAGGCAGAAAACACTTTATCCATGGGACCAGATGGTGTCCCCAGTTGTGTGCTCCATGAACTCAATGAGTAATTACACCCGCAGTTAGGCAGCTGTTTAATCTTAGCCTCATCTCAGGATATGTTCCCAAGGAGTGGCATACAGCAATGGTGGACCCACTTCACAAATGAGGTGCCTCCACCAACCCCGCAAACTACCATCCCATCAGCTTGACAAGCCTGTTCTGCTAAGCTATGGAGAGGATCATAATGGGAATTCTAAATGAAGACATAGGGGACTTGCAGACATTGGATCCAATCCAGTTTGGCTTTGTCAAGGGCAGATCATGCCTTTTAAACTTGGTTGACTTTTTCAAAACAGTCACCCAGGCCATTGACGGGCAAGGCAGTCCACACAGCCTACCTTGACCTGGCAAAGGCTTTCACACAATACCCCACTCAGGTATCATTGAAAACATCACCAGCTTAATTGTGAACCCATACATCACAGCATGGGTTGCAAACTGGCTAAGTGACGGAACACACAGGATCAAAGTTGCTGGTGCCAGTTCACACTCCAGAGCTGTCACAAGTGGTGTCCCACAGGGCTCAGTCCTGGGTCCACATTTGTTCAGTATCTACTTTTCAGAAGTACAAGCAAACACAGGAGGATTATGGCTGACAAAGTTTGAAGATGACTGCAAACTGGGAAGCATAGTTGGAAACCCATCTGACACAGACATCCTTCAGAAGGGTCTCATAGACACAGATAACTGGTGCCACAGCCATGGCCTTACATTAAACACTAAACAATGCATAGCCATACCCTTCAGGAAGAACAAGGTTACCACTACTTCCCATTTAGGTGGCAATCCTCTAAGCACAACGGAGGTTATCAGGGACCTGGGCACCCAGGTTGACAGTGACCTTTGTTTGACACTCACATTGCCAGGGTAGTTTGGAAGGCCTTCTACATTGGCCACCTCATCATGCAGTGATTCACATCTAGATCAAGGGAGGTCATTGTTCCCTGTACTCATCACTCATCAGACCAATGATTGCATACAATGCCCCATTCAGATTGTATGGGCCCACAAATTCCTCGACAGGAGGTGAAAGGGTCTCAAACATATTTCTTATGCTGCCCGACTGAAGGAATTCCAGCTGTATTCAGTCGCTTACCATCTGCTCAGAGGTGACCTGTGCCTGACATACAAGGCTATGTCCAACCCAGAATTATTGAACATGCTTCACCTCAAGACCTCTACATCCATCAGAACTACAAGGGCAGGAGACCTAAACCTCAACACAGATATTAATAGGATGTGCTGGGGGGACAGATTCATCACCCAGAGAGTCCATATGCTGTGGAACAACATCCTGGTACATGTGAGGCTGAGCACCTCACTGGCTTTGTTCAAGTGAGATCTTGACCAATGGATGGGAGATTGCAGGTATACCCCAGGGATAACCTCAGTATCACTGCTTGACAGAGGCACAGCAAAATAATGGGCATATTATCCATCAACTTGCAGGTGGCAGAAGCCACAAAGCTCTGGGCTAGGCTTATTAATGCCCTAGGGCAGATAGCCTAGTATGAACCTATGAACCTATGGACATAGGCCTGGGGCAGTTCCTGCTATTAGGACAGTGGTCTGCAGCAAGCTATATAGTAGTAGTCGGTTTTAGCCATTGGTTTTGACCATGGCTATTCCATGTTGCTTCTTGTTGTGGTACAAACATGGGTGTGTGGTTATCCATGCTATTTATTGCTAGTCACCCTCATTTTGTATCTTGTTCCATGTTTTTGCACATGTACATCACTGTATGACGTGCAGCTGTTTCCGCAGGGTCATATGCGTGGATATGGATGTTAGTTGGGGTCCTCAGGTGTGCATATTGTACATGATATTACATTACTTAACACATGGCATTCATGCCTCAGGTGGTGCTGCAGGGCCACCTCTGTTGGATACACATACTACACTCCCTGTACGTTTGGAAGCAGGTTGTGTCATGTTAGGCATCCCTGTTACTGTATGAGTGAGTCAGAGCGGTATCAGTCCCAGTGTTCCTACTGACCAAGCGTATGTGCTATGCGTTGCCTCTTTGCCAAGGCCAGGGCATACTGGGCACGCCTCCTTCTGCCTACTGGGACTAAGTCAGGTTGCTCCTCCTCCGAGTCACCCCCTGCCTGTGGTGGCCTTGGCAATGGTGGGGGGATGTTTGGCCCAGCCCTGTGCTGGTCCTGCTGCAGCTGTTTCCGCAGGATCATATTATGCAGCATAGCACATATCATGATCATTTGGGTACATGTAGTTGGTGTGTACTGCAAAGCTCCACCAGACGTGTCCAGACACCGGAACCGTGACTTGAGCAGCCCAAACACACGCTCTATGATATTACGTGTTTGTGCGTGTGCCTCATTATGGCGTTCCTGTTCAGGTGTGTGTGCATTTCTGATGGGTGTCATCAGCCACAGCTCAAGTGCATAACCTGCATCCCCCACTAGGTGTCCGTGTGGGAAGTCCCCATTGGCAAATGATTGGTACAGCTGCCAGATGCCAGATGTGGGAATCGTGGTAGCTCCCAGGGCAGCCAGCACACACATTCATTATTATGCCCTGGGCATCACACACCCACCTGGAAGTTGATGGAGGGGTATCCCTTGCGGTTAATGTAGGCTCTACCCGCCACCGGCTGGTGCTTTGATGCGTGTGCAAGGCAGTCTATTGCACCCAGCACCTCTGGGTATCCCGCTATTTGCTGGAAGAGACGCATATTGCTGGCCACAACCTCACGGTCATTAGGGACATATATATGATCACTGACATGTGGTGACATGGCATCCAGGAATTGGTGCAGTACTCTGGAGGCTGATGCCTGTGATATCCCCATCATATCACCAGTTGGTCTCTGGAAGGTACCTGTTGCTAGTATTCTTAGGCCAACACATACCTTGGTTTCTACTGGGATGGGTTCCCCTCTGTTGGTTCTGTGTGTGAGATGTGGCCTGCACAGCTCAACAATCTGCTGCAGAAGGTCTCTGTCCACTCTGTAGCGCTCTACTATCTCCAGCTCATGTAACCCATGGTAGGTGACCCTGGGCCTGTATACTCTTCTCCTTCTCCTCACTCTGGGTTTTCTGTCAGCGTCTGCATTGTCACCACCCTCAGCAATTCGCCTATGCCTGATTATAATAGCCATGGCAGCCCCTAGCATTTCTGCTCTGAGTTCAGCTTTTTTCAGTTTTCAATTCTGATAGCTTAGTTTCTGGCAGTATCTCTTGTGAGAAACAGCCTGCACTGCTCTTTGCAGTGTTTTAAGTGCTGGGTTGGGTTTCTAGTCTGCCTGTGTAATTGCCTGCTTTGAATTGTTTCCACCAATTAACTCTAGTAGTAGCTTCTGTCAGTTTCCCCTGGATTTTAGTTGTTTCCTGTTTCCTCTCTGTTTCCTGAGGGGGAGCAATGTGCACACCAGCTTAAACACGCTTACAGTCACTTAAACACGCGCACACATCCTTACACGGTGTTACACGCACACATCCTTACACGGTGTGAGCTAGGCTGATTCATGCTAAAACGCCAAGACACTGCCTTTACACACATGCACGCCACAGAAACCATTGTAAACGGTTTGCAACACGCCCCACATGTTGAACCTGCCTTACACGCCGCGACACGCCAAGATGCACGTATATCAAGAAACTTTGAGTGTAGGGATAGCGTATACCCTCAATTTCTTGACTTTCCTAGTGTTCTGTTGGGACACACCTCCCTCCCTGATGTCTGTCTGTCATCTGTTACCTTACATTGCCCTCCAATCTGGTACATTTATTGCTATCATCCCCCCCATGATGTCACCTACCTCTTACTCTGTTCCTCCCCCTTCTCTAAGTCTTACACTACTCAGAAAGTGCTCATTACCTATGTGGCAGTGTGATTCAGTATTGTAACCCTCATTTGCATAGGATTGCCTAGTAATGACTAGTTACATGTCTTACACGGAGCTTCCCCCCCTTGACAACCACTACACGGAGGCCATATTGTTTTTGGTCTGCAAGTCCCTCCATTGACATTCAATGTACTACATAAATCCCACAATTGTGGGCTTATAAGCTTCGGTTTTTAGTTTTAGGTAGCGCACCCGCTTATGCTGGTGTGCGCTGCAGTTAAACCCAGAAATCCCGTGGAAAAAAAAAAAGTTATATAACTTATTTTTGCAACACTTTTTCATGCCAATGGCCACATATTTGGCCATTGGCATGCTTAATGAAACATATGCACCCTTTATTTGGAGCTGACATAGCTCCGTTTTTAATTTTGCAGAAATGTACTCAGTTGTCAGCTGAGTACATTTCTGTTGTTAACACGTCCGCTACACGGACTGGTTTTGGTTGCGGATTGCTCAAATACCTCATTTGC
The DNA here is from genome assembly GCF_019279795.1 of Protopterus annectens. NCBI lineage: Eukaryota > Metazoa > Chordata > Ceratodontiformes > Protopteridae > Protopterus > Protopterus annectens. Next base: position 78,600,995 of record NC_056749.1, read on the forward strand.
ATATCTTGGAGCTGCAAATGAGGTATTGAGCATTTCCACGCCCAGTCCGTGTAAGAGACGTGTTAGCTGTCTCTTACACGGAGATTTGGGCTGTTCCTGAATCAGGAGGCTTACACGGAGGCTTACACTACTCTTGAACTCCGTGTAAGCCTTCCTGAATCTGGCCCATAGTCTTATGCTTCTGATAAAATTGCCACTGATAAGGAATCAGAACCTGTGGAAAAACAGAAATATATATTTGCTGACAGATGCTGACCACTTGGCCCTCCTACTGTATTCATTTTCCTAGTTAGTGGATGAAGTGCACATTCTTTTTAAGTAGCAGTTTATATTTCTCAGCCCTCATTTGAAATGCCTTATGATGGACCACACATTCTTCAATAATCATATTTTTTGTTTCCCTTTCTTGAACACATATCCTCCTTAATATCACAGTAACACATTTCTTCCTGACATCTTGGGGAGATGTATAGGACCCAGATCACGGCATGAATAAGCACATCCTTTCAAGGAGGACTGATCTCTTGCAGACCACTTTCAATAACAAAAGATGGAAATAAGAGGGAAGAGCCAGCTGTCTGCCTTTGGAAAATGCTGAAGACTATTTCATTTTTTCCTACCCCAAGGCTGCTCCTACGACCCAGACATGCAGTATGTTTAAATAGTGACCTGACCTTATTGGTGACTCTGCAGTCCATACTGCTCTCTTGTAATATAGTAAGACAATTGTATCTTCCGCTCGGAGTTAATGCTCCGTTGTAAATAGCAAAAATAAAATAAATTAAAAAAGTACACAGGAGCAAAACAATGAAGGAGTGTAAAAAACTGTGTCCCATAAACAGATCCACTCGCAAAAAGAAGTAATCCAAAGCTCTCGAATAAGGAATTGTAGATATATTTATTAATGCATTGCAGGTTAGCGCTTTCGCTATTAAGCTTCTTCAGACCTTATACAAAAACTTTTCTAAAAAGCAGCTTTAAATACACAAAAAGGCGCCAAGTTCAAAACCTAAAACACGCCTACCTCATTAATTATTACAATTCATATAACAAGAATATCAGCTAACAATAGTTAAAATTTCTATTATTAAAACCAATACTTTAGTTAGTTAAAATAACAATAAAAATATATGTACTCCTAAATTTAATATATAATATTTATGAGCATAGTTCAATGAATGCAAAAATTAATATGTGTGTATATACACAAAAATGCAAGTGTGTATGATGAAAGTACATATATAAATACATATATAAATAATGTTTATATAAAAAGCACAATAATTTCTCTGCAGTTAATGTAAACCAAATACAATGCTGTTTAGTTGACAGAGAAATGTGTCAGAAAGGCATCATTAAAATATATACCATTATTTATTATGTTTCAAACTTCTCAATTTCAATAATGGTTTCAAAGGGACCTTACCATTAAGTCCTGGTGGCATATCAGATCTGAGTTTAATGATCCATTGTGTCTCCCTAGCCTCTGTATAATTATCAGTATCACCTCTCCTATGTGTGGTGTAAATCTGTTCCAGAATCCTAAAGACAAAGGAGTGATTTGTAACTTCATCATGAACATGCTTCGCTAATGCATTTTTTAAATTTCCTTTTCTAATGTGGTAGATGTGTTCACGAATCCTGTCTCTAAGACAGCGATTCGTTTTTCCTATGTAGAATGCTTGACAGATTCCGCACGTTGCCATATATACCACATTCCTAGTCATACAATTCCCACTTGCCCTCATTGTAAAATCACCTAGGCCTAATGGGTGTGTAAATATGGATTCTATTGAGATGTAAGAGCAAAAATTACACATATTACAAGCTTCAGTATTAAACTGATCCATATATTGATTGCTCCTGTCTAATTTAGGGTAGCATAATAAGCTCTTCAAGTTCTTTTTATTCTTATAGACAAACTTAGGTTTGTCTCCAGTTATTCTTTTAATTTTCGGGTCCACTGATAAAACATGCCAGTGCTTAGTAAATATATCTTTGATCTGACCTATATCTTTAGTATAATATACTGGGAACAACACTTGATGAGGGGTCCTACATAATTCTTCATTAATCATGATGTCATCCATACAATTGACACCTTGTTCTTCTGTATTATTAGAAAAGTAGGGTTTAGCTTTCATAGCCCTTAAACCTGGCATATCTTCTGTGATTGACTGGAAATCATTTGTATTATAACATCTTTCACTTAACATTTCTTTAAGTACGTTAAAATCCTTCTCATAGGTCGCATCTATAGGAGTGTACCTAGATAAACGTATTGCTTGTCCTCTCACTATGTTTTTATACACATAGCCGGGATGCATACTATATCTATGCAGCAATGTATTTTTATAACATGGTTTACGGTATAGTCCTGTGTTGATCATACCATTAGCCATTTTCTCAACATAGATATCTAAAAATGAGATATAATGATCCGACCATTCAAATGTAAATCTCAGAAATTCTGTGAATGCATTGATCTCTTCCATAAACATTTCTAGTTCTGTGGATGTACCTTTCCAAATAAGGAAAAGGTCATCCACAAAACGTCTATAGAAGGAAACATGTTCCTTGTACAATGCACTCTGAAACAAGAACCTATCTTCCCATTCAGCCATGACAAGATTGGCGTAGCTATTGGCACATGAAGTGCCCATAGCTACGCCATCTCGCTGAAGGAAAATCTTATCCTGAAAACAGAATATATTTGAACGCAATACTGTCTCCAACAAATTAAGAAGTAATCCAATGTTCATATTAGTAGTTGAATCAAGTCTCCTCAAGTAACTACCTATCATAGCTATACCTTCCATATTTGGTATTACTGTAAATAATGATTGGACGTCCATGGTGACAAATAAAATTTCATCAAAATTAAAAGATGGACCAATATGTTGGTATAGATCCAACAAAAACTGCTTGGTGTCCCTAAGAATATAACAGTTAGAGTCTACCACTGGTCTTAAAAGACTCTCAATATAGATGGACAGGGGTTCAGTGGACCACCCTCTCCCTGCCACTATAGGTCTCATTGGTGGTTGGGTAGGATTCTTATGCACCTTCGGAAGTCCCTGAATGACGGGTAACAATGGATGTTGTACAAATAAAAAATCAAATAGGGACTGATCAATAGTGTCTTCTCTATGGAGAGTTCTCAACTTAGTTTGTATGTTCATTATTATAGAATCCACTCTTGCATTAGTAATTAATTCATAAAATCTTAAATCTCCTAGCATCATAAACATATCCTGTTGGTATCTATGACTATCAAATATTACTATTCCACCTCCCTTGTCTGCAGGGCGAATGACTATATCCTGTCTATTGCGTAGACAATTTAAAGCTATTCTTTGTTTATAGTTTAAGTTATATCTGTTCTTATTATTGACAGTGTAACGGCCCTTCATTTTGTAGAGATCATCCTCTACCAATTTACTGTACGCAGCAACTAAGGGATGTGTCATAGGTATAAATGTGCTTGGTTTCCTGAAAGAAGGTTGAGAAGAAACTTCCCCTCCATCAAATGCTATCTTCAAAGACAAATTCCTAATGAATAACTTAAAGTCCCTAAGTGTTTCTTCATATCTACTATATGTGGTAGGAATGAAGGTGAGTCCCTTGGATAAGACAAGTAGTTCGTCCTGACTCAATTCATAACTAGATAAATTGAAAATTAAGTTATTTTCCTCCCTTCCCACATTTTCTTTATATTCCTGTTGGACTGCCTGTCCATGGATATCTTCCGTTTCTGGCACCCCCTGCTGACGGAGCACGTTCTCCCTTCTCTCACCAATGTCCTGATAGGGAAAGGGTTTTTGCTGTTAAAGGCTTGTTCAAAACTCAAGCTCACTGGACTGGTAGTATTATTACTATCAATATTGGTATCTACATTCATTCTCACTGTAGACTGGTTTGTAGTTTTTCTCCTAACAACTACTTCTGACTGTAGAGGCTCCTGTATAGCAACTGCCCCTACATTATTCACATTAATCTGAGCTGTTGAAATCGGAACATTATCATCATTTACATTTTGATTCAGAACAATCACATTATCACTGGGTTCATCACTCCCTCTATCAAGTGTCATATTGGAAACATTTCCATTCTCATTCACATTAGTAGAAATACCATCATTATTCATTGCATTAATGTCCGTATTAACTGTGAAAGCTGTTTCTCTACTAATATTTACAGTGCCCCTAGGCCAAGTGAATATATGGCCTAATTTAAAATCGTTGCTGTCCCTCTGTAATTTCGCCCTCTTCTGATTAAGAAGGCGTTTCTCAAATTGTAAGACATTGTCCAACAATACATTACATGCTTGGTCAACAACCAGAACAGGATATTTAGCATAAATATCCAAGCGTTGTTTCTGTATCTCTTGTCTTAGCGTGTCCTCAATAGGACTGAAAAACCTGTTAAGCAACCTCGGGATAAGTCCACGCTGTATGCATACCTCAAAGTGCTGTCTTTGGGTTTGCATTCGCTTCAGTTTGATCAAATCTTATTAATTTTTGCATTCATTGAACTATGCTCACAAATATTATATATTAAATTTAGGAGTACATATATTTTTATTGTTATTTTAACTAACTAAAGTATTGGTTTTAATAATAGAAATTTTAACTATTGTTAGTTGATATTCATGTTATATGAATTGTAATAATTAATGAGGTAGGCGTGTTTTAGGTTTTGAACTTGGCGCCTTTTTGTGTATTTAAAGCTGCTTTTTAGAAAATTTTTTGTATAAGGTCTGAAGAAGCTTAATAGCGAAAGTGCTAACCTGCAATGCATTAATAAATATATCTACAATTCCTTATTCGAGAGCTTTGGATTACTTCTTTTTGCGAGTGGATCTGTTTATGGGACACAGTTTTTTACACTCCTTCATTGTTTTGCTCCTGTGTACTTTTTTAATTTCTCTTGTAATATGCTGTATTCTTGCAGGGTAAGGCAACACACTTTGTGTGCTTAGGGCTATCCACCTGGTGCCCACTTGTGGCTGATCTTCTGGCAGACAACTTCACTATGTCCACTAAGATAGAAGAATCATGGTGAGCATCAGCTTCCCGCTCTACTCATCCCAGTCATTTCCTCAGGAGATGGATTGCCACAGCCTTGATGCCAAGACATGCAGTTCCTGACCCGGCATTCTCTTCTAGAAAGTTTTTCTTTTATCCTTTCTGTAAAGAGTACATCCCTGTACCTATCTCATGCTGACCACACTGTATCTTCACAGTGCATCGTCTTTTCATCATACTTGAAACATAAATATGATCAATCCAAATGATGAGAAAGGCAAAAATGGAAATAAATTGATTGTAATAAAATAAAAACACTGGAAGTTAGCGCTTTGATCTTAAAAAATCAAAATACAGATAAAAAAAAGACTTCATCAGACTTCTACGATACAGAAAAATATACCACACCCATCTTAAATTGTGTGTTTCACTGCAGCCTGCAAATAAAAGTTTGCTAAAAAGTTTTAAGTTTATTTAAGCAATTGAGTTTTATCCATATTTCATATGTTCACAATATATTTTGCTGATCAGAAGATTCTTATCTGTAGTTGTGTTTCATAACAAAAAACATACTTGCATTGTATTATTGTGCAGCAGATGGATACAAGGAAGCATATAATGTTTTTATTTAAATATCAGCCTTTGAGTACACTTAACTTCATTTTAACATTTTTACATCATGTTTTTAAATGTTGTGTGAGATATCTATTGTTTCTGTTGCTTGACATTTTAGATTTAGGTTAGGATTCAGAAACAAAGAGCACAATCCTTAAGGCAAAATTGTTTGATGAGCAGTTATATGCAGGGCAGGGGAGATTCAGAGACATGAGTATTATAGTTGTGCAAAGCTGGAAAATATTTTGATTGGCAAAGAACACAAAGGGTTTTATAATTAGAAATGAGCAACATTAGGATGATGAGGGTAATGTCAAATACAAATGTGGTAAACAGCACAATGGAGCACTTCAGAAACATAGCAATTTGGAGATGAACTGTAATAACAACTATCATTGCAAATCATAAATTCATGTTGAGCAGACACTGTTACCATCCTAATAGGTTAGTGTAACTGTAACAACAACTGTCATTGCAAATCATAAAATCATGGTGAGCAGTGATACCATCCTAATAAGTTAGTGTAACTGTAACAACAACTATCATTGTAAATCATAAAATCATGGGGAGCAGACACTGATACAATCCTAATAAGTTAGTGTAACTGTAACAAAATATCATTGTAAATCATAAATTCATGGTGAGCAGACAGTGATACCATCCTAATAAGTTAGTGTAACTGTAACAACAACTATCATTGTAAATCATAGAATCATGGTGAGCAGACAGTGATACCATCTTAATAAGTTAGTGTAACTGTAACAACAACTATCATTGTAAATCATAAATTCATGGTGAGCAGACAGTGATACCATCCTAATAAGTTAGTGTAACTGTAACAACAACTATCATTGTAAATCATAGAATCATGGTGAGCAGACACTGTTACCATCCTAATAGGTTAGTGTAACTGTAACAACAACTGTCATTGCAAATCATAAAATCATGGTGAGCAGTGATACCATCCTAATAAGTTAGTGTAACTGTAACAACTATCATTTTAAATCATAGAATCATGGTGAGCAGACAGTGATACCATCCTAATAAGTTAGTGTAACTGTAACAACAACTATCATTGTAAATCATAAAATCATGGTGAGCAGACACTGATACCATCCTAATAAGTTTGTGTAACTGTAACAACAACTATCATTGTAAATCATAAAATCATGGTGAGCAGACACTGATACCATCCCAATAAGTTAGTGTAACTGTAACAACTATCATTGTAAATCATAAAATCATAGTGAGCAGACACTGATACCATCCCAATAAGTTAGTGTAACTGTAGCAACTATCATTGCAAATCATAAAATCATAGTGAGCAGACACTGATACCATCCTAATAAGTTAGTGTAACTGTAACAACAACTATCATTGTAAATCATAAAATCATAGTGAGCAGACACTGATACCATCCCAATAAGTTAGTGTAACTGTAACAACTATCATTGCAAATCATAAAATCATAGTGAGCAGACAGTGATACCATCCTACTAAGTTTGTGTTAGCAGCAGCATTAACAGAAATGCATATATCTGGGGACATCCACTCAGACACTACCTATCATAGTGCAATTTTTGCTCTCTGCATTGACAAAAGATTCATTCATGTCTAACTTTTCATCGCACTATGACAGAAATAATTGACCACTACCATGTGAACAGATTCACCATGCAAGAGCTGGCATAGATGTGCTGCCCACACATACAGGCTTCTGGGATACACAGAATATTCATTTACTGGACATCAAAGACATTTGTCTCATTGACAACTGTGGTTAAGGACTTTCTTACTAATAGGAACATGGTGGGTTCACTCCGGTATCTGTCTCCCAGATACTACTCCAGTTTGCTGATGTCATGTTGCACTATGTGAAGAATCATATGTTGTTTTCATGTACTGCAGAAAAGAGAAGTACCATGTGGACGTTTTACGACATATCCTATTTTTTCTAAGGAACATGTTGCCATTGGCTGTACCCATGTTGCCATCTAAAGTTCAGCTGGGACACAAGATCAGTGGTATATCATCTGCAAGGGATACTCCCTCACTGTCAAGTGGTCTACAATGCAAAGGTCATACTCAGTGAAATCTTGTTAGAAATGTAAATGCTGTCAATGCCCACAGCTTGGTTATTATGTCTAATCTGACCAATTGTTGTGAAACAGACACTGCATGTTAGCCAGTGCCACTGCATACACTGTTCGCATGGTCATCACCTGCAGCCAGGTCCTCCATAAACTGCTCAACACTCCTCTCCTACACTGCAGGTTCTGGCACATTGTCTATCTTGATGGCAATACCCTGCTGTATCTGTATGCTGTGAAACACTGCTTACAAGGCAAAATTTTCTTTGAAGGTTTATGCAGCATTATTCAGTGTACCCCCTGAGGCACATCTAACAGAAGTGGGCTCTCATGAGTAAAACAAACATTGTTTGATGTTTCAGGTCTGGGATGTGTGATGCTCCATGCATTCTCTGCTATGGACTAATGAGGCATTGTGGTGCTCCATGCATTCTCTGCTATGGATTGTGAGGCATTGTATGGGAGCAATTAGCCACTGATGCCGGGCATGACAGAAATCAAAGCACACAAATGCCTCATGTGTTGGACATAAGCTCGATGAGGGAATCATGGGCAATGCTTGGGTGGTGCACTGACCCATTGTATATTTGGGCAGTGCCTGGGTGGTACACTAACCCACTGTATATTTGGGCAGTGCCTGGGTGATGCACTGACCCACTGTATATTGCTGCATGCAAAGACTATAAGCCCACTTACCCTGACCAGACACCTGTAGCAGATGAAGCTCTACAGTCCCTGTAGGGATAATATGAACATATTTAGTACATGAATGGTTCTGCCCCTATGCATGGTGGTTTGTGCAGGTCTGCTCCAATGTCAGGTCCTCCTTTGGCTATGATGGTGTGTTCTGTCAACCCAGATAGAAATGGCAGCAACATCTCCATGATTGTTGATGATGTCTATATAGGTGGACCCCACCCATGAGCATCCTCTCGCATGCAAGGCTGGTTGAATTGATGGACCATAATGAATCATGCTGCTAATGCCACAGCACATTTGATGCAGTGATCTACTAAAGGGAATTGACAGCATTTACATCTGTAACAAGATACTACAATACCTAGCTACAAAAGGCTCAGTAGTTCTTCTCAGGAGTATCCTCTAACCATGTCAGTCTATGACTGGCACAACATCTCCATTCATTTACATTCTATTGGAACACTCTTGGTATGCAAATGTTACAATAAACATATGGCAACCAACTGGCCACTATTTTTTTTTCCATGACCACCATACAGTTCTCCAACCCACAGTCTAACAATGACCACAGACTGTGCAAAACCCAACCCAAACAGAGGCACAAGCCAATTGAAAATGTTGCTGCTGCAGGTAAGCTGCCTGTAGCCAGTTGCAGGAAATGTCCACCAGAGAACCTGCTGTGGCAGAATTTGTGTGGATGACACTATCCACACATGTGGTCCATGTAGTATGCCCCCAAAGCATCACATATATGGCCTCCACTACACATGGATGGTTATAGCTCTCTGTACCTATATCATGCCCTTGTCAGTAGTCTGTAGCATCTGTTAACTATGTGTGTGTCTCCATTTTATTATCTGCCCCCCCTCCACCAGACAATCAATATCAAACAAACAACCAGTGTGGTGACAGTATGACCACTATCTAGTGCTCTCTGCTCCCTGGCCTTTTGTAAGTGTTCAGCACAATAAGGGGTGAGGGCTCATTGCAAGCCATCCCTGAGTATGCCATATGCAACCTCTGTGGTGACCCCTTGTAGAGTGGTACAAGTAAATGTCATTAAGACAACCCAACCTCTCCTGGGCCACTACAGTATGCTGCATGTTCTCTGCCTCCATCAAAGATAAGTTTGCCATCAGTAAAGCACTGCAACAACAGACTGCACAGCTGAGTATCAAGCTGCCATGTGGGCTGCCCACTCAATAATCAGATGTTGAACAATCCCACCAGCAACAGCCACAACAACAGCAAAATAGAATTCATGCCACGTACACATTTCTCCACATATCCCCCAGACCCTTACCCCAGCAGCTGTTGATCCTGTATCATAATAGTCAGCAGTCTTCAAATGCTTTACATTGCAGCAGCATCATTCATTAGTGCAGTGAGCTCTAGCTTGCTGTGGCTGCATTAACTCATTCATTAGTGCAGTGAGCTCTAGCTTGCTGTGGCTGCATTAACTCATTCATTAGTGCAGTGAGCTCTAGCTTGCTGTGGCTGCATTAACTCATTCATTAGTGCAGTGAGCTCTAGCTTGCTGTGGCTGCATTAACTCATTCATTAGTGCAGTGAGCTCTAGCTTGCTGTGGCTGCATTAACTCATTCATTAGTGCAGTGAGCTCTAGCTTGCTGTGGCTGCATTGACTCATTCATTAGTGCAGTGAGCTCTAGCTTGCTGTGGCTGCATTAACTCATTCATTAGTGCAGTGAGCTCTAGCTTGCTGTGGCTGCATTAACTCATTCATTAGTGCAGTGAGCTCTAGCTTGCTGTGGCTGCATTAACTCATTCATTAGTGCAGTGAGCTCTAGCTTGCTGTGGCTGCATTAACTCATTCATTAGTGCAGTGAGCTCTAGCTTGCTGTGGCTGCATTAACTGCACAGTTTCAAAGCTCTTTGCATTGTAACTGGGCTAATGAGACATGCAAAGCTTACTGTCTCAAAACTGCATGTTTTATGCAATGTGTACTGGACCAAGGCAATGCTATGAAGCTTGTTTTTGACTGTGACCACACACGGAAGACTGCAAAGAACATTATACTTGTTTGGTCACTAGCTGGGTCACTCACCATTGTGGGGATGCAGGTATGTTAACCTATGTTGTGGCCCCAGAGGTGGTATAGAGCAATCACTGGTTACATGGCATACATGCACATTTCCATACGAACACCACACTGGCACACCAGGCATTTATGTGCCACTCTGTGGTGGCAATGAGCACTGTCATGTTGACTTGGTTCCTATCATGTTAAATCATTTGATGCCTGCAACATGTGAGAACATGAATGTGCTACCAGTTTCCTTGATGTTGTAACCTGTGAATTGGGAATGGTTTCTCAGGGCATTGATTGTTTCAGGATTCTCCAGTGGTCTCTAAAGTTGCAGAAATTATTTCTGTACACAGAAATCACTGGACATGCCTGCTGTGGACTTCATATGAGGGTCACTAGTACAAGATGAATATCTGGGGCTGCTTTGCCAGGGCAGTAAGTGCTGCCATGGGCATCAGGCATCATTACAGTGACTTAAAGAGGCTCCATATTAACTTATTTCATCATTGGGAAGGGGATGTTTTGTGTAAAGTAGACTGCACTCTAAGTTAGTCGTAACTGCACAGGTAAAAGCTAGACATTTGATTCATCCGGAATCTCTTTTCCTTTTCTTTTTTGATTCTTGGGAGATCAAGGACAATAAGCTGACATTTTGGAGGCATATAGAATGGGTTTTCAAACAAAGGGGGTATGCATGTATCAGGAATATTATAGCTGCATATATGTTTGATGCTAGCAGGATAGTGTATTATTACATTGATGCTGGTAGTGGAAACCGCTCTTACTGGTAATACCTGCCTTCTGACCCATAAGCCCTGTACCAACAGTCTGCCTTGCTGTCCCAAACACTTTGTCTCTGTGAAGGGCCATTGCTTATTTGGTAGTGATTAGTGGCCTGTCTCTGGATGTCCCTCCAGCATGCTTTGTGCCATAATGTTTACCATACATGTAGGGATTTGCTCCCAACATTGATATGGCCATGAACATAGTTCAACAATCCATGCAAGGTGTACTAGTCTGGCTGGCTAGCATATGGCATTTACTATGCCTTGCAAGCTTCCTGCCAGAGCCAGTTCTATCCAGCATACCCTGGGTATGCCACGTGGTAGCATACTCTGTAATGTACAGCAGCAGATTCTACTGACTTGTTTTTTGCAGGCACCCCCTGAACTTATATAAGCCAGCTTTGAGATTGTAACAAAAGGAGGTAATGCCAGTACAGCTAGCTGGAAATTTTTAAATAATTACATGTCATCTGTGAATATCAAACTAATTTATATAAGATGCTGGTGTTATAAATCTATTAGAACTGTATGTCATATAAGATGCTTGTGTTACAAATGCATTAGAACTGTAGATCATGTATATATCAAACTGCTTTGTACAGGTGTTTGTGTTCAAAAGATATTTGTAAAGTGCTTGTGCTTAAAATGTATCCATGGTATGCCCTACTAGAAGAGAAAAGAAATGTACATGCAGTATTGTAACTGTTTAAATGCATATGTTAACAGAGGAAACTGGAAGGTTAACCTCAGTCCATCAAACTTTAGAAAAATATTTGAAATTAAATTGCTTTATAGGCAAGGCTCTCTCTCAAGTTTCAATGCAGCTAGACACAAAGTTTGTACTAGGAAGCTTTCTGAATTGTCTTTAGGGTAAACTAATTGCTACTCTGAAAGCATGAAAGAATGCAATTGTTTTATGACTTCCAGCATCTAACAAAGATTTGAGGAAAAGCCCTTGTATGAGTATTTTCCAGGTAGATGTTAAATACTGCCAGCATCAGCAATGGGGATTTTACCTGGGAACTAGAAGTCAGATGACCAGAAATTACATCCTTCTGCAAGCTATCCCAGCAGTAATATTTTAGATATTATTTTGAGAAATCTTTCAGTGGGGCAGAGCATTCTGCATTCTGTCTTAAACCTGACAACAGCAAGAAGAACTATTCACCACATTTGCCTTGCTCTAGAAGTAAGTTACTAGGGAATAGTATAATTCTCTTAGATTCAGTCAGGAATATGGTGAAACTTATTTTATATGCTTTTCCTTTATTTTTGTGAGCCTGTACTTCAATGTTAGTTTAAATATTTCCTGTGGTTTTGAACTGTCGTGTCACTGTGAAAATATATTAGTATTGTCTTGTTCTTTTATTATTTATTATTAAATATGTTTAAACCTTTCATTGTGGCTGCTCTGTGTAGAGATATTTACATTTTGAGGGTTTGTTCATATTTATTTGGTGACTCTGTGTGGGCCACTCCTAATAGCCTTGCTCTTGGTCAAACTACCATTTGTATTAATATTAATTTCACACAGTAAAACTGGACACCCTTTGTTACGGGCCTTAAAGTAACTATCGAAGAGTGACTGGTGGCAGTGGTAACTATTTTATAGTCTGGACAAAAAGGGGCATAGCTAGTAAACCTGTGCCAGCCTTTCCCAAGTGTATGTGTGTGCATAAATCAAACCTCAAAGAGTGTGTGTGTCAACTACATGGGCAGGGACATGAAGCACTGGTTAGATAAAGAGGGTGCTCAAAGTCTTGGCTTGGTCACTAAGTTGAGATCTCAACTCTATAGCTGTGCCAGTAGGGAGTCTTATTAGGGATCTGGAGAAAGAGGAAGAACCAGCCCTGGACTGACTGTGGTCTCTGTGTTCTCTTAAGGGAAAATGCACTTGATGCAGAGAGCTGCATCTGAAAATACTGTATGTGCACCTGTTATTAACCTGTTATCCTCTCAGTGAACATCTCCCACTGTTGCCAGTGGTGAGGATTGAGGCTCCTTGATTACTGGTTGGCAGTGGTGGGTCATCACATATTAACTGACTGGCAGTGATGGGATCACCACATCACATATTGGGATACAGTGGTGTGGATATTTTACTCCTGTAGCCTGTAAACAGTGGCCACTAAAGAAGATGTTTGTAATGTCAAGCAACCACACAGTGAACATTCAGAGTTTCATATCACAATAGTTTTATTTATTTTTTGTTAGCTTAGTTATTCAGGGAGAGCGGGCAAGTTTGTCAGCAGAGGAGTATGGCAAGCTGAAAAAGAGCCAGTTGGCTGAGATGTGCCAAGCCAAAGGACTGTGGAATGCCAATCTGACTAAAGCAGAAATGATTGCAGCCTTAGTCACATCACAGTCCAGCAACCAGGAAGACTGCTTGACTGGCCTTGGGGATGTACAGCTCTCAGAAAATGGACAGTTCAACTTTTCCTCAGAAGACTTAAAAATCCTTCCGGTGTTAAAAATACTTGAACTGGAGGCCAACCTTTTGGAACTAGAATCAGCAGAGAGCCTGCAGCACTTGGAGGTCAAAGCAGAGTCAGCAGAGGGACTGCATCATTTGGAATTGGAATCAGCAATGAGATTGAGGCATCTGGAAGCCGAAGAAAATGAGAGGCAGAGGCAACATGAAAAGGATATGCTGAGTTTTCTCCAGGCCAGGGTCATTGAGGTAATGGGGAAAGGAATAACTGAACCCCAGAAGCAATAAAGGTAACTAAATTTCTTCCATAATTTACAAAGAGTGATAATTTGACAGTTTTATTCATATATCTGAAAGGGTATGTAAACAGTATAATGTTGACCAAGGGCTCTGGGTACAGTTCCTGACCACCTTACTCCATGGTAAAGCTGTAACTGTTGTTTCTAAATTGTCTGATACTAATTGCTTAAAATATTATACAGTTAAAAATTGTTTATTAAAGTTTTTTAAGTTAACACCAGAAGCTTTCAGAAAAAACTTTCCATGAAATAGACGCAAGGCAGATGAAAGTGAGTATGATTATATTGCAGGGTTAAGCATTTATTTTCATAGTGGGTGAGTAGGTGTCACCACTTTTGAAGGGCTGGCTGACCTTTCGGTTAGGGAATAAACCCTTAGCACTTTGCCCAAGGGCATGAGAATCTGGTTGGCAGATAGGGAATGAAATACTGCAGATGAGTTGCAGGAAAAGTGAGACCAATACCTAGCAAGCAGGGCATCACTACACAGGAAAGGCATACCCAATGCTTCACATGGGTATAAGGGAACCCATTGTAGGTAGTCTATAACACTCCAACAGATTCTGCCAGTAAAAGGGGAATCTACAAGTTTAGGTATACATCCAAGATTAAGGGTTAAATGTTTTACATGTAACCAGTGGGAACAAGTAGCATATAGATACCCATGGAGACAAGGTGGGGAACAAAATGTGGGGGAGCCAGCAAGTGGGAGTAACAGAATGCCTGTGGTAAGTTGTCTGGAGACAACAAGGGTACCAAACTACCACAAGAGCTTATATTCTTAGTAAATGGAAAACAGGCTACTGCTAAGAGAGGCACAGCCTCTGACCTAACCATTGTGAAGCCTACAATGATTAAAGCAGAGCACTACTTGCTTTAAGAGGGACCCCATTCCAAATACCTTTGGCTAGTTTTCATCTCAAGTGAGATGGTGGAAAAGTAAGCAGACAAGTAGGTGTGTTGAGAATATCTCTGCAGATGTCCTGATAGGGAATAATTCTGATAATGCAGTACCTTGTGAGCATGCAGTGACATGCAGTCAGGCTTGGAGACAAGCATGTGGGTCTGGCAGCCTGGGAGGGACCCAGACAGACTGTACACTTGAAGCCAGGACTGGTGTGGTGGTTACTTCAGGGAGGGAGCTACCCTATAGCAGTGAGACTGAAGGTGAGCCACAGCTGCTTGTGGGTACTGATGTTCTCTTGGACAGAGTGACTGCAAGGGCAGAGGCGAGTAGTAGTACCCAGGCTGACAGTGAGACACTGCTGTCAGACGATACCAGACTTCCTGTGGAAGCGAGTTGGGAAGGGTTACAAAGAGACAGTTGAGACAGGCTCATCTCTTAGACCCTAAATTACAATACCTGAGGGAGGTAGCCAGTGAGGCACCTGATTCTCAAGGAAAGGGGGAATCTGTATAGTTGGACAAAGGGTTACTGTAAAGAGAGTGGACCCTTGAGGGAGGGCTAGAGGGTGAGAGAATACGATAGTTGGTAGTGCCCAGAGACTACCATATGTCACTTTTAGCCATAGCCCATGATATTCCCTTTGCAGGTCATATGGGCATAAAGTGTACAAAGAGACATATTATGCAGAACCTTTATTAGCCTGGGATTTCCAGAGTTGTAACAGGGTACTGCAGGACCTGTGAGCAGTGCCAAAAGGTAGGCAAAGTAGGAGACAAGGTCAAAGCTCCTTTTGTGCCTTTGCTCGTGATTGAGGAGTCATTTCAGAGGGTAGCTATGGATATTGTGGGGCCTCTGAGTACCCCAGGTTCCACAGGGAAGAAGTATACCTAGTGGTAGTATATTATGCTACTAGATACCCTGAGGCAGTGGCTCTGTCCTCCAATGAGGCAGAAAAGGTGGCAAATGTTTTGTTAGAGATTTTCAGCAGGGTAGGTTTCCCAAACAAAATACTGACTGACAGAAGAATCAGTTTCATGTCAGTTTCATGTCAGACCTGCTGGCTTGTCTGTGGAAGCACTGTGGGTTGAATCCCCTAAAGACCACACCCTAATATCCCCAGACTATTTATCTGGTGGAGATGTTAAACTCTACACTAAAGACCATGCTATGGGCACTTGCAGACCAGTTTAAGAGGGAGTGGGACAAATATTTGACCCATCTGTTGTTTGCTTACAGAGAGGTACCCCAGGAATTCATAGTTCTTTCTACCTTTGAGTTGCTGTATGGGTATAGGGTGAGGGACCACTAGATTTTATTCGTGATGAGTGGGAGAGTGAGTGTGAATTCCACAATGTGTCTGTTGTGGCATATGTCCTAAATCTCAGGACAAGGCTCAGGGAACTCATGGGCTTGGCCAAAGAGTGCCTGCCAGAAGCCCAACAGCAGAAAAATGTCTGATATGACAGAAATGCTCAAACTAGAGAGTATGCTGAAGGATAGCAGGTTATGGTTCTCATTCCTGTCAGACATAACAAGCTACAGGCAGCTTATGAAGGACCCTCTAAAGTGGTAGGTAAGGTCAGTGATGTTAACTACATGTTAGAACTGCTAGTCAGGGGCACAAACTGTACCATGTGAACATGATGAAGCCTTACCATGAGAGGGAGGCCCTGGTGATAAGTATTTGCAGTAGAAAGCAGGAGGAGTTGGAGGGAGATATATGACTACAGGGAGACAACCAGAAAAATCCCAAGTTACTATGGTGTAGCCTAGGATTGCAGGCATATGGTATGGCAGTGCTGCACTGTACTGAAGTCAGCAATGCAAAGGCAGCTGGGATCTCAAGACAGGAAATGAGGTATGGTATTCCCAGATAAGCTCATTCCTCTCAAGCAACATTTCTCAAGGGTCACTTGAAAAACTATCTTGTGTCTTTGAGGGATAAAGAGGTGTGACAAAAGGAGATACTGCCAGACCAGTTAGCTGTAATTTTGTAAATAATTATATGGTCATTTGCAAATATCAACCTGATTTGTACAGGTGTGTAATTATATGTAATTGGTGAATATGGAAATGATTTGTGTGAGATACTTGTGTTACAAATTTATTAGAACTGTATTCCGTATGTATATCAAACCAGGCTTGTACACGCATTTGTTGAAAAGATATTTTATACAGTGCTTGTGCTTAAAATGTAACCACAGCATGCCCTACTGGAATAGAAGTGAAATGTACATGCAATATTGTAGCTGTTTAAATTTATATATTTTAACAATGGAAACTGGAACACAATAGGTTAACTTCGGTCCACAAAAACTTCAGAAAAATATCTGAAATTAAATTACTTTATGGCTATGCAATGAAATATATCTTTCAGTTTCCATGCATCAAGAAGACACAATATCTGTACTAGAGAGTTTACTGTATTTTGTTGGAAGTGTTTTATTGTTTTATGACTTTCAGCACTTGCCAAAGATCTGAGGAAAAGCCTTTGTCAATGTATTTTTACAGGTAGATGCTAAATGTTACCAGCTACCATCAATGGTTGTTTTGGGCCTGGGGACTAGAAGTCAGATGACAAGAAATTATGTCATTCTGCAAGTTAACCCAGCAGTAATATTTGAGATATTAATTAGAGAGGTCTCTGAGTGAGACACAGCATTCTCTATTCTGTCTTGGAATTGACAACATCAAACTCCACTCATGACATCTGCCTTGCTCTGATGAAGTAAGTTATTAGGGTATAGTAATTCTCTTAGATATAGTCAGGAATATAGCAAAGCTTAGCTTAGATATTTTTCTTTATTTATTTGAGACTGTCTTGCAATGTTGTTTTAAATATTTCCTATGATTTTCATTGTAGCTGATCTGTGTAGAGATATTTAAGTTCTGAGAGTACTTGCATATTTATTTGCAACTTTGCAAAAATGCAGAACTTTTACTGGCCTAGTATGTCCAGTGATGTACCAGGGTACTGCAGGACCTGTGAGAAGTGCCAAAGAGTAGGCAAGGCAGGAGACAAGGCCAAAGCTCATATGATGCATTTGCCTGTGATTGTGTAGCCATTTCAGAGGGTAGCTATGGATATTGTGGAACCTCTGAGCACTCCATGTTCCACAAGGAAGAAGTATAGCCTAGTGGTAGTAGATTATGCTACCACACAGCCTGAAGTGGTGGCCCTGTCCTCCATTGAGGCAGAAAAGGTGGCAAAAGCTTTGTTAGAGATTTTCAGCAGGGTACATTCTCAAAAGAACCAGAGATGCCAATTTCATGTCAGACCTGCTGGCTTGTTTGTGAAAGCACTGTAATGTGAAGCACATAAAGACCACCCCCACTATCACCAGACTAATGATCTGGTGAAGATGCTAAACTCTACACTAAAGACCATGCTACGGGCATTTGCAGACCAGTTTAAGAGGGAGTGGGATAAATATTTGCCAGATCTGTTGTTTGCTTACAGAGAGTTGCCCCAGGAATCCACAGGTTTTTCATCCTTTGAGTTGCTGTATGGACATAGGGAGAGGGCAGCTCTAGATTTGATTCATGAGTGGGAGGGTGAGTGTGAATCCCACAAGCAGTCTGTTGTGGCATATGTCATAAACCTCAGGACAAGGCTCAGAGAAGACCTGGGCTTTTCCCAGGAGAACCTGGCAGAAGCCCTATGACACCACACCAGTGGACCAGTAATCAAGTAGTCTCAATCCTCACCATTGACAACAGTGGGGGGATGCACATTGGGAGGAGTACAAGTACACACACTGTAATTCCAGATGCAGCTCTCCGCATCAAGTGCAAATTCCCTTAAGAGCTCACAGATACCACAGTCAGTCCAGGGCTGGTTTCTCCCTCTTTCTTCAGCTCCCCAATAAGACTCCCCACTGCTACAACTATAGAGCTGAGTCCTTAGCCAGAGTTCCAAGCCAAATCCTCCAACAATCTCTCTGTCCAACCAGTGCTTCGTGTCCCTGCCCAAATAGCTGACACACAATCTTGAAGATTTGTTTTGCACACACAAAAACACACACACACACACACACACACACACACACACACACACACACACACACACACACACACACACATACACCTGGGAAAGGCTGGCACAGATTTTCTAGCTATGCCCCCCTTCTGCCCAGATTATAAAGTAGTTATCACTGCCACCAGAACCCCTTATCAGCTACTTTAAGGCCCATAACAAAGGTTACCCAATCTTACTGTGTAATGTTACTATTAATACAAATGGTAGTCTGAGCAAGAGCAAGGCTATTAGAAGTGGTCTACAAAGTATAACCAAATGAATATGCAAGTATTCTCAGAGCTTAAATATCTCGAACTATGTTTAATAATAATATAAGAACAAGACAATACTAAATATATATTTACAGTGATATCAGAGTTCAAAATCACATGAAAGATTTAAAACAACATTGTAGGACAGTCTCAAATAAATAAAGAAAAATATCTAAGGTAAGCTAAGCTTTGTTATATTCCTAACTACATCTAAGAGAATTACTATGCCCTAATAAATTACTTCATCAGAGCAAGGCAGATGTGGTGAGTAAATCTTGATGTTGTCAGATCCACGACATAATACAGAATGCTGTGTCTCACTCAGAAACCTTTCAAATTAATATGTTAAATATTACTGCTGGGATAGCTTGCAGTATGACATAATTTCTTGTCATCTGCCTATTAGTACCAAGGCCCAAAACAATCATTGATGGCAGCTGGTAGCATTTGCCATCTACCTGTAAAAATACATAGACAAGGGATTTTCCTCAGATCTTTGGTAAATGCATGCTGGAAGTCATAAAACAACAAAACAATCCAAAGACAATACAGACAACTCCCTAGTACAGGCATTGTGTCTCCTTGCTGCATGGAAACTGAAAGATATCCCCGGGATTTAATAAAATCCATGTAGGCATAGTGTAGAACCTGCATGGAATGGTACCATGTCTATGTACATGGTTCCTCATTGGCAGCATGCCATGCACATTAATCATGACATGTTGCCAAGAGAGTGCTGAGGAACACAGTTATTGGATCAGTGCAGGGCATGTAGTGTTAACTGTGTCCGCAGACTCCCTGCACACTCCCTGCACTGTCCAATTGCAGTATATCAATGTATTTTTTTTAATTTTAAAACATGTTTGTTAAGTGCAGGGAGGAGTGCAGCAATGCTTATGTATTGCCAAGACACCTGCCAGACATTGAAAAATATAAATCGGATGCATTTAATTATTTACTTAAATTTCAGGTTTAAGTGTAGCTGATTGAATTTGCGTGGCTCGGTGCAATGCTCAACAGTGCTTATACTTAGCTCAGAGTTGTAAATAAAGGTATAGCAGAATTTCACATATCCATGTAGCCAAATGGGTACGGTTATGGCCTCATTTACAGTAGGTGCAGAGTTTGAATGCATGGAAGGAAAATGAGCATTTAGTGTTGAAATAGAAATTATGCTAATTATTTTAAAATTCTGGCTCACTGTGCTCTGCTAAGCTCTGCTAAGACCTGCTAAGACCTGCTAAGCACCACATAAACAAAATAACAGCTAAAAATGTTTATGCACTGCTCTGCTCTGCTTAGCTGGTTTGCACACTGCTAAGCACTGCTAAGCATACATATTTTGGGGTTTTAGGACTGCTCAGCTGAGCTGCACTGGTTTGCATACTGCTAAGCAATTCAGTGCATTTTTAAATATTGCCCAATGGTGTGTAAGGGTGGGAAAACAGTCTATATTAAGCCAAGAGGTGGGAACGGAGCATAATCCAGTGTAGTTCTGCCTCTGAAGATACTATGGTGGGCATTGGTGAGGGTTCACACTTTTGAGAACAGCATCGAGGCATCCTGGAGTCCAGGGTCTTGGTGGGACTCCTTGTAAAAAACACAAAGGCTGGCTTCTGCAGGGAGGTTACCAGGGCTCAGAGTGCAAGGCGGAGGCCTGAGATCGGCTAGCAAGGGACCTCAGCAGTACAACTGGTATCCTACACATGGGTAAGCAGTGTCATCACCACTACAATGACCTGAAGAGACATAAGGGGGATCTCTTGGACACCTGAGTCCAAGAACTTTGGGCAGGGGATGTCCTACATGTATGTAAGTACTTTCCCTATGTGCCACTAATATCTAATCTAAATGTTTGCTAAACTGGTATGCATAATGGTGTTCTTCTCTTCTAACAGCTGCAGAGGAGAGGACTCACAACCTCAAGGTGTATGCCCGGTGCTTGGCCAGGTTGCATCTTGAATATGATAAGTATGGCTGTATTATGCTAACTATAGTCAAATAAGCAAGAAAGAGTAAAGCATTAACTGCAATTAGGTATATACAGTAAAAATTGTATTGCAATGAATGTGGACTAAGAGCAGTACTGCAATAAGTGAATGCTGCCAACTGTAGTGCACTAAACAGGGAAGAGTAAAACATTAACTGTAAGAAAGTATTTACAAAAAAGTTTCTAGTGCAATAAGTGTGGTGTTACAGCTACACCTGCATAATCACAACTGTTATGCAATAAAAACTTGAAACTATTCCAGGAATTGCATTAAGGTATTTCCAGTAAAGTATGTTATGCAATAAGTGTGATAGTAGAACTGTTTTGCAAGAAATGAATTATGACAACTGTTGTGTAATAAAAATACAGAACAATACCAGCACCTACGTGAAGGTATATCCAATAAAGTCTGTTGTGCAATAAGTGTGGATTTAGAGCTACATAATGCACACATTTTTCTTTCCGGTCAAGGCTGATTCTAGGCCACCATTGTTCACATAATGCTCTGTCATCCACAAACAGCAAGTAAGGAAGGTATATTCATGAGGAAGCCCATGCCATGATCTGATATTGTTTGTTGACTCCACAGATATATAATCCCAATAACAATATACTGTGTACACTTGCAGCCTATATGGTAATGTATAGGTTATTTACTATCCCTGTCATGCTTGTACTTCATGCATGTGTGTTCTACTGTCACTGCAGGCTTGTATAAAACTGTAGTTTTAAGACAAACCCACCACCTTAAATAGCACAAGTAACAAAAAACTAAGGGTAATGCTACTCAACACCAGATGCCTAAATCTCAAAATGCATGCACTTGAGGCGCTCCTCAGTATGGAGAACATCTGTGCAGTAACAGAAACCTGGTTTAAGGCTCCAGGGAGCACCCCAGCACTACCAGGCTATAACTCATACCATACTTTTCGGCCACAGAACCCAGACCGGAACACAAAAGGTGGGGGTGTATCCATATTCATCAAGGATACCCACACCTCCAGTTAGTGGTGCAGCACAATACCTCAGAGATCATCCATGTGCAACTAACAATTGGCAAAACTGCAATTCAAATTGTAGCTTACTACAGATCACCCACCATGACCCAGGACCCCTATTCCGCATTTCTGGAGACACTGGAAAATATGAAGGTCCTACCAAATGCCCTAATATTGGGTGATTTCAATTACACAAACATTAACTGGGAGAACTACTAAAGTGCTAACTCCCTTGCCCAACACTTTCTAAAATTTATAAACACAAATGCCCTAAATCAACTAGTCAACACCCCCACCAGAGGTGACAATATTAGACCTGGTAATCAGCAACATGGTGACCAGTGTTCTACACTGGAGGTCAACCCCTCGCTGGTTAGATCAGACCATAGAATAATCACGCTTGATATTCACATTTAGCCCCCACCCCCAGTCAAGGAAACCACAGTGAAAAACTTTTCAAAAGCTAACTTCACGTTACTTAAGACCGAGGTGGAAAGGTTCACAGCCCCCATGCTAAAGGGCAATGCTGTCCAAGCTGCTGAATCCTTTACAAAGGCACTCTATGAACACCTGCAAGAGTGCATGGATTGTGCTATCCCAAGCAAAACCAAGACTCACTCCTCCAAGAAAAGGAAACCAGTCTGGTGGACACCGGCCATAAACAAACTATGCAATAGAAGGAGGAAACTAGTACAGAAAAAGAGTAAATCCCAAAAAGGAAAGACATCCCTGATCAGTATCAGCAAGAAGCTATGATCCCTCATAAAATCATCCAAGGCTAGCTTCGAAAGACAAATTGCCAAGGACTCCAAAGATAACCACAAAGAGTTCTTTAGCAATGTCAAGAACCTAAGTGGAAACTCTCAGATCTGCTCTGAGTTAGTGCAGAATGGCACAAAATACACTGAACCAACTGATATTGCCAACATTCTGGCAGACAGGTTTAGTGCAAACTTCAGCCCCCCCCCCCACCCCCTAAAGGGCCCATAACCATACCAGAAGAATGTAGAGCCCCGGCAATCACTAACACACAGGTTAAAACAGCCTTATCCAAAGCCAAAAACACAGCTTCAGTGGGACCGGACGGTGTCCCAGGCTATGTCTTACATGAACTCCAAAATGCACTAACCCTTCACCTAAACAGACTGTTCAAACTCAACCTCTCTACAGGCTATGTACCCATAGAGTGGCGCATAGCAACAGTTATCTGGCTCCACAAAGGTGGAGCCACAATGGACCCTGGAAACTATCACCCTATAAGCCTGACTAGCCTGGTCTGCAAGGCTATGGAGCACAGCATCATGGAACTCATTAACAGAGATATTGGAAACCTCCAAACATTGGACCCTACTCAGTTTGGCTTTGATAAGGGCAGATCATGCCTCATAAACCTGGTGGACTTCTTTGAGACAGTTACCAAGGCTTTAGATGAGGGAAAGGAGGTTCACACAGCCTACCTAGACCTCGCAATGGCTTTCAACACCATTCCCCATTTTGGTATTATAGACAAGCTCACCAGACTGAACATAAACCCCTGCGTCACAAGATGGGTTGCCAATTGGCTTATGGATAGAACCCACACAGTGAGAGTTGCAGGCTCTAGGTCCGACTCTAAACCAGTTACAAGTGGTGTCCCCCAGGGCTCAGTCCTGGGACCCCTCCTGTTTGGTATATACATCTCAGGGGTACAGGCAATCACAGGAAGACTACGGCTAACCAAGTTCACAGATGACTGCAAACTGGTGGCCATAATTGACTGTCCAGCTGATACAGACATCCTTCAGAAGGGTCTCACTGAGACAGATACATAGTGTCAAAATCATGGCCTCAAGCTAAATGCCAAAAAGTGCATAGTCGTCCCCTTTGGAAAAAAAAAAAGTACCCATGAACTACCACATACGTGGTAGTCCCCTAAATACAGAAAATGTAATAAGGGATCTGGGGACCCAAGTAGATAGTAATAGCTCCTTTGATAATCATATCACCAAGGTGGTTAGAAAATCCTTCTATGTGGCCCACCTAATCACAAAAGGGTTCACATCTAGAACAAAAGAGGTTATTGTGCCCCTCTACTCATCACTCATTAGACCCATCATAGAGTACAATGCCCCATTTGGGATGTACCTTGCAACCAAGACACTTGCAACAGCTGGAAAGACCACAGAAGTACCTCACCAAGAGGATTACTGGCCTCAAACAGATGCCCTATGCAGCCCGACTGAAGAAACTCCAGCTGTACTCGGTTGCATACCGCTTACTCAGAGGTGATTTCTGCCTGACATACAAGGCCACGTCCAACCCAGAATTGATGGACATGCTCCACCTAAAAAAAAAATCTCCAAGATCCACACACTCTAGGGATCTAAACCTCACCACACCGATAAATAAGACTTGCTGGCAGGATAGATTCCTGTCCCAGAGACTCCCCATGCTTTGGAACAGGATTCCAATCTACATTAGGCAGAGCCCCTCACTAACACTCTTCAAGATAAACTTTGATGAGTGGAAGAAAATTTACCCCTGGGATCACTGCAGTGGTTCTGCTTGACAGAGGCACAGGGAACTAATGACTCTGCTGGACAGAGGCACATGGAACTAATCTAAGGGGGCGGCAAAAGCCAACACGTTCTAGCTGGGCTTACAGATGCCCTCGGGCAGATAGCCTTGTACTTACCTATGAACCTAGTATTACCACCAGGTCATATTTTGTTTCCAGGTAAGCTGTAGGCAAACAGCAGTCAATTAATAACCAGCAGTGACTCAGTAGCTCAGTTTGTTAAATGCACTGTATAAAGTACATTTTGGCACACACAGACCAGGGTTTGAATCCAGTGCTAAGTTTCACTACATAATGCTCACAACTTTCCTTTCCCCAGGAGCTACAGGTAAATGTGTGAGGTAGCCCATATTATCAATAAATAATTGTGTGTTGAGATGTCATAGACTGTTTGAATCATTAGCAAGAATGTGAAAATACAGCCAAAAATAAAGGAAATAAATATTATAATAATAAAATAAAGTGGAACATGTAACGTGCATTCTTAGTATTGCTGTATGCTTGGGGTGTCTGTAAAAATGTTGCTGCAGCCAGTTCATACATGCCATTCAGATTTCCTCTGCAGTCACTGCTGTTGGGTTCTATCCTCATGCCTGCCAAGCAAGACATGATAGTTGTTTAGTTTCTATACTGTACACATACATGTCGCTCAAGTGTCATGCTGTCACATAAAAGGAAACAGCTCCAGTACTTATTTTTAATGCCCACCCCCCCAGTAGTGTGTAATCCCTCTGTCACGTTTATCCTCAACATGATTACCTAAATAGCAAAGTATCAATACATCAGCCTACAGTACACCTTTGTAGGTGATGTGCATGTCTTCTGTGCAGTTGTGTACCTGCAGTTCTTACTGCTTGGCCCATACTGTCCCATGCGGATAGCTTGAGAGGTATGTATGTGCTACAACAGCTATAGGGGACGTGTACACATAAAAAAGGACAGACCTGTAGAGTGGGTAGTAGTACTGTTGTCAGGTATATAGCGAAGCCCTGGTTTTCCCTCTGTCTTCCCACCCCTTATCTTCATTTATTTATTAATGTTATTCATTGGTTATAGTTCACTATTAACATATGTTGGTACATTAAACTGTATTTTAGGGCCTGTGTTTATTATTATGTGTTATAATGGTTGCATATTAACATATCTTTTTGAATTACCTGTTTTGTTGGGCTTATGCTATAACTGTTACTGGTGTACTGTTATTATACTGACTGTTCTGTCATTTATTGCTGTGTTTCACATAACATGCATTGTTATGTACTTGTGTTATTTCCAGCATTTTAGCATGCTTTTATTACTAACAATATGTTTTATTCATAACTAACCTAAAATTATTGCTATACCTCCATCACCACAACACATAAGGGAAGGCCAGTTCCCAGTGATACACCTACTCTATCTCTACTGGCCATGGCACCGAGGCCTAGCACATCTGAGACTCAGGCCATTGGTGTCCCCTCCACTGACCCTGCACCACCGGTGGCACTGGGTGGAACCATCTCAGGGGACAGGGCCTGGCCTACCCCTGGGAGCAGTGGCGGAGGTGTGGTAGTCACCCAGCAGCAACTACCAGCTATGGTGCACAGCATTTCTGTGTTGGAGGGAAACCTTCTAGTTTATTAGTGGGACTGGTAATCACTAGGTAGCATATCTACCAAAAGAGGGGTGGTTTCTGGCCCAGAAATTGTAGTTTATTGGCTGTTTGGGCAGGTTTTTCATCTTTTTCAACTTTCTGGTTCAAAAGCCTGCATTTGAGCTTGTTTCCCACCTTTTCTGTAAGTAGTCTAGTCCAGATACAGACTTTCTGTATCCATGACTGTCTGTATGCTTCTAAGCCCTCCAAGCCTTTCTGTGTTGGAGGAAGGTCTTCTATCTTGTCAGTGTGAGTGGTAAGCACTCGGTAGTCTACCAGAAAAGAGTGGTTTCTGGCCTCAAAATTGTAGTTTATTGGCTGGTTGGGAAGTTTTTCCATCGTTTTCAACTTTCTGGTTTATAAGCCACTATTTGTGCTTATTTCCTGCCTTTCATGTAACTAGTCTAGTCCAGATACAGATTTGCTGTATCCAGGACTGTTTGTAAGCTTCTGAGCAGTGCCAACAATGCTGTCATTTAAGTTTCCCTTAGATCTGCTAGTTCTCTTCTCCTGCACTTTTACTAGCTTATTAGTCTAGCACTTTACCAGACTTCTTGTAGCAATTACTGTAGCACACAAAAGTGCTACCAGCACTAAATGTTCTAAAAGGAAACAGCTCCAGTACTTATTTTTAATGCCCAGGCATGTAAAAAGTCAGTTCCCTGTGATTTCTCTTATTAAGTTGGTGAACTTGAGCATCCTGAGGCAATGTAGCAACTGCCTCATGTACACTGACAACCCTCTCCTTTTACTTCCCAACACTCAGACTTGTGAGAGATTCACTTATATATCCAAATTGGAAGCCACCACTCTCCAGCCAAGACTGGAATAGCTGGTCAAGAGGAGAAGGTCAACACTTGCACCACACCACATGGAACACATAGCCCTTTAGAACACACACCAGCACTGCCACAAACCACACACCCACCTTCACAGTGGCTCTAAAAAAAAATCTACCCAAACATCAGAGACCTCCAAGGCAGAAACGCACTCGGCCACCACAACACAACACTAATCACGAGACACATAACTCTCCTAAACAGTGTGCCACTCAACCAAAGCCCCTACGGCAAAAGAGCATGCCTAACATACCAGTCATAGGTGACTCGATAGTGAGGCACACTGATGTCCCACTCACTATGTTGATATGTTGAATAAGGAGAAAGTAACAGTCAGCTGCCTGTCAGGTGCCAGGATCCACCACATAATGTATACACTCAGGTCCCTCAACAACGGGTACAAATACAACTCTGTCATTGTACATGTGTGTGTGAATGACCTGAGATGAACCTCCCTGGACTACATGAAAAGAGACTTGGAGGAGCTCTTGGATTATGTAGCCCAGGGGGTATGACTTTAGCCCTGAGCAGCCTGCTATCATCACCCAGAATGCTACCACAGTACAAGGAGAAAATGACTGATATCAACAATTGCCTAAGTTTTTGGTGTCATTCTAAGGGGATCCAGTATCTGTCTGCTTGGGATAACATGATTGACAGACCTCGATGCTTTGCCAGAGATGGCCTGCATCTGTCACCACTGCGCATCCGGATACTTGCCAAGACTCTTGCTTCCCCTATGGTGCCCTTTTTAGGCAGTGTTCCAAAGACCAAATTACCACAGTAACATCTACAAACAAATGTAATCTGAGGGTCATGCTGCTCAATGCTAGAAGTTTAAATCTCAAAATTCACTCTCTCGAAGCACTCCTTAAAATGGAGAACATCGACATTTGTGCTGTAACAGAGACCTGATTCAAGACAGCAAAAAGCACCCATGTACTACCAGGCTATAACTCATTCCACACCTTTCGGCCCCAGAACTTGGACTGAAGCTCCAAAGTCAGTGGTGTTCCCATATTCATAAAGGATGTGCACATCTTCAGACTGGTAGCCCAACATAACGCATCAGAGAAACTTCAGGTGCAGCTAACATTGGTTAAGACAAAGATTCCAAGTTGTAGCATGCTATAGGTCCACAACCATGCCCCAAGGCTCACACTGCACATTCCTAAGCACCCTGGAGAATATTAGGGTCCAGCCTAACACTCTCATACTGGATGACTTCAACTACCCATTCATTAACTGGGAAACTACTCATGTACCAATACACTTGCCCAGCATTTCCTGGAATTCATTAATTCCAATGTCCTGGGCCAGCTCATTCTTACTCCCACTAGAGGTAGCAACATTCTTGACCTGGGCATTACTAACATGAGCGATCATTGCTCTACACTAATAGTCAACTCCTCCCTAGTTAGATCCGACCACAAACGAATCACCTTGGAAATCCCCCCCCCCCAAGAAGGTAACCACCAGGAAAAAAATTCTCCAAAGCTAACTTTGGGCTCATAAAAACAGAAGTGGCTAACTTCATGGCCCCATGCAAATGGAGAACAGTTGCATGACCACCAAATCATACACTAATGCCCTGTATGAACACATACACAAATGCATAAATCTCGCCATACCCATTAAAACCAAGATGCTCTCCTCCAAAAAAGAAAGCCAATCTTGTAGTCCCCTGTCATAAACAAAGTCTACAACAGAAGGAGGAAAACTGATGCAGAATAAGGTGAAGTCCCAAGACTGGAAAAAATCCCTTATCAGCCTCAACAAAATGTTGAGATCCCTCATCAAATCCTGTAATGATAGCTATGAAAACAGAATTGCAGCAGATATTAAAGACAACCCCAAGGCCCTCTATAATTATGTAAAGACTCTCCAGATTTCCTTGAGCTACTGCACAATGGTACCTCCTTATACCAAGCCAAAAGATATTGCCAATATACTAGCCGACAGATTCAGTTGGTGCACCGGTTAGCATTGCCGCCTCACAGCAAGAGGTTCTCCTGTTCGATCCTCAGTTGGGGTGCCTTCTGTGTGGAGTCTGCATGTCCTCCCTGCGATCTCGTGGGTTTCCTCTGGGTGCTCCGGTTTCCTCTCACATCCCAAAGACATGCTGTAGGTGGATTGGACACTCTAAATTGGCCCTAGGTGTGAGTGTGTGCATGTGTGTGCCTTCTGTGGAAGGTTGGGTGCCAGGCTGGCAACTTGACACTGTAAAACTACACTGCCAATCATGAGCAGACAGGTGAGCCGCTGTGGCAGCCCCTAACCGGGAAAAGCCAAAAGAGAACAAGACTAGCCGACAGATTCAGTGCCAACTTTACCCCTCTCCCCTCCACCAAAGGCCCTCTATCACAATACCAGTAGATTGCCAGCACCCAGTATTACTGCTGCACAGGTTAAAACAACACTGTCCAAGACCAAGAATACAGCTTCTATGGGACCTGACAATATCCCTGGCTGTGTTCTACATGTACTACAGAGTGAACTGGCACCTCACCTGTGTGTCCTGTTCAATCACAGCCTCACCTCAGGCTTTGTCCCTGCTGAATGGAACACTGCTACAGTCATTCTTCTCCACAAAGGAGCGACTACAAACCCTGGGAACTATAACGCCATTAGCCTGATGAGTCTGATATGCAAAGCTATGGAATGCATCATCATGGACCTACTAAACAAGGATATAGGGAATCTCCAAACTCTGGATCCCACACAGTTTGGTTTTGTGAAGGGTAGACCATGCCTGCTTAACCTGGTTGACTTCTTTGAGTCAGTCACCAGAGTTGTGGATGAAGGAAAGGTGGTTCATACAGCCTACCTTGATCTGGGCATGACCTTTGGTACCATTCCCCACCCAGGAATCATAGAAAAACTCACTATGCATCAACCCCATATATCACTAGGTGAGTTGCAAACTGGCTCACAGATAGAACCAACACTGTGAAAATAGCTGACTCCAAGTCAGACTGTGGACCAGTCACGAGTGGAGTCCCACAGAGTTTGGCCTGGGTCCTCTCCTGTTTGGTATCTACTTCTTTGAAGTCCAGGCCAACATGAAGGGACTCTGGCTGACAAATTATGCAGACAATTACAAGTTGGGAGCTATTATTAACTCCACAAGTGATGTTGACACCCTACAGAAAGGTCTCACTGAGACCAACAACCAGTGTCAGAACCATGGCCTTAAGGTCAATGCCAACAAATGTGTCATCATCCCTTTAGGGAAAAACCCAGTTCCCGTGAATTACCACATCGATGGTGATCCACTGAACACAGACGGCATTATAAGAGATCTGGGAACACAGGTTGACAGTGACCTCTCTTTTGACCACCACATTGCCACTGTGGTCAGAAAGTCCTTCTATGTGGCACATCTCATTACTAAAGGTTTTGCATCCAAGAAGAAAGATGTCATTGTCTCCCTTTATTCTTCCCTCATTAGGCCAATCATCAAGTCAATGCCCCATTTGTCATGTACCTCACTAGACACCTGAAACAACTGGAGAGGCCACAAAAGTACCCACAATGAGGATCTTAGGCCTTAAACACTTGTCCTATATGGACAGACTCAAAAATCTCCAACTATTCTCTGTCTCATATTGCCTACTTAGAGGCAATCTCTGCTTGATTTACAAAGCCATGTCTGACCCAGCTCTGTTAGAAATGCTACAGCTAAAGAAATCCCTATTGCTCTGCTCCACATGCTCCAGAGACCTCAACCTCATTACCACAATCAACAGAACAAGCTGGCGGGATAGGTTCATAACCCAGAGACTGCCCATGCTATGGAATAGACTTCCCATACATGTGAAACAAAGCTCCTTACTGGCCCTCTTCAAGAGAAGTTTTAATGAGTGGATGGGAAATAGAAAATTCACCCCAGGGATTAATCCAGGGGCTCTACTTGACAAAGGCACTGGGAAATAAGGTCGGGTGGCACGATGCCAGGGTAATTCTATGGGCTAGGTTTGTAAAAGCTCCAGGTCATTAGCCTAGTACAGACCTATGAACCTGTGAGCTACGGACATTGCCTGCACCAGACTGAAGGCTTACTGGCCAACCTGGTGGGGCAGGCTGCCCTGGCACCCAGTTTCCAGCAAAGCCACCTTCGGGGCAGTAAAGGAGCAGTGTTGACTGCTTATAGGTGGGGAACTCAGTCATGCTGCTGCCATCTGGAGTCACATGCTTCTCTGATTTCACAACACCCTCCCAATCCAAGGTGTTTACCCCCTCATGTATCACACACCACACCTGTCTGCTGTCTTTTCTGTCTTGTCTGACTGCTATTGCATCCTCTCCTACCAAACTGACTTTTACACATGTACCTATGTCCCTTCCCCAACATTCCATGCTCCCATTAAAAAAAAAGACACCTGTCCCACAAAACAAATATCAACGTGTACATAGCTCTACATTTTACACGTGTCCACTGGACACAACTAATGTGGTCCAGTTGGCTTGACAACACATTTATGAGATAGAAGAGAAAATTAATGGTTCGGCTGCATGGAATAGTGTTTTCTAGAGTGGAAAAGATGTATCAGGCATGAAATTATTTATTCATGAGAAGGTTTTTTATTGGGAGATTTGAATTAATTGTTTTACACCAATTAATATATATAATGGGCGTGAATTTTTATTTGTTGTCTGAAGAAGTCTGTGTGTTAGATGAAAAACTTGTGTATTTTCATTACGTTTTATGTAAATAAACTTTGGATTTTATCCTGAGCTGTCCGGTGCATTGCTTCTCCTTGTTGCAGTGCTTTTGGAGGTTACTTGTTTTCTCTGCACTGTTGTTCCTTGTCTGTGTTTACTAACCCTCCCCCATGTGTTGCAGTCTGTGGCATACATAGCTGTATGTAAAGGTAGCTGCTACAGACCTACCATACCTCCCAGCCCCCCTAGAGCAAGGGATCTGGACACAGCCATACTTACTGGAGGGGGGGGGGGGCAAAGGGCCAGAGATAAGGACATGTCATACCTCTCAACCTGTTAGAACTAGAAATCAGGGCAAAGCCATACTTAATGGTGGGGAAAAAGGCCAAACTCAGTGACAGAGTATATATATTGCCCGTACAATGTAGGAATGTGAGTAGACTAGCACATATTACTTTAGCATAACTGTTTTCTGAGGGGTATGACATGCGACTCAGAATCTTACTGTATAGTCTGACATCAACCATCAATGAATGGCCAACCATTTGTCAGACATCCACAGGCTGGTGTGAATAAGACCATATGTATGAGGCAAACATCTTGACATTCTGCAAACATCTGTATAGTTGACAGGTATGATGCCTACAGGTAACATACTACAGCAGGTTTGCATTGCTTTCTGTCATTTTGGCACACTGGTGTTGCTGGATTGTCCCCATATAGTTGTAATTTGTCTGACAGTGGCCATATGACATAGTGGGAATTTGCCCATAGGGGACATACCACAGTAGACTGCAGTGATGGGTGTAGGGACATACAGCAGAATCTGTCTTTGCACACAGGGACATAACCCAATATTACTACTATCTTGGTGATATCCACACATGTAGTATATTTCCAGACTGTGGGGTATGACATGTGAGGGAGCAGTGGGAATTGCTTGCCATTATGGGTGTGCAGGATCTGTACATAATGAACATCAATGTATCTGGTCCTGTAATGTTGTCCCCTCTTGTTATCTTTCAGGAACCATGTATTGCAGGAGACATCCACCATTCACAACTGCAGAGAATGATGTAATACTGGATGGCCTCAGGCACCACCATCACATCCTGCTTAGCAGGGCTTGGGACAATCATGAACAGTGGGCAGCATTGTGGGCAGACCTTATTCTGGCTGTTAATCAGATTAGCCAATAGGACAGGACCTATGAGCAGGTCTGACAAACAGATATGATGAATGCTGCATATCATAGGGCAGCTGCTGTTTCCAGGGATCATACTGCTGGAGAGCCAGCAATGGAACAACCATTCTTGGCCACAGTGGAATTTCTGGCAAACCTAGGATCAGCCAACAGCTCCCAGGCATCCAGCATGCCATATATCCTGGAGGTGATTGCCACATCATCCACAGAAGAGGAGCATCCAGATAAGTTTACTTCATTCACCAATGTAATACTGTATCATTGTGCAGTCTGTACATACCAGTACATGGGTGTCAGGTCTAGCTGCTCTGGGGAGGGTTGAGTTTTATGTGCAGTTGTGCAACCATACTCAGAATGTGCAATAAAGCCATTATCACAGTAGCAACTGCACATGTGGATATATGCACATATTACCTTGTAGCGCTGCAGCATTTGGTGATGCTGACAATACCTCTCCCTCACCTTTTCATAGGTCTGTCAGGTGTGGCAGAAGCCAGTGGTCCTGTACCAGGTAAGTGTGATACTGTTGTTTTATGGATCATATATGCCCTAAGAAAGTTAAAAGCTGCTATTTCACCCTAGGTACAACTGTTGTGCTTAGCCAGTACACAGCCTGCTATACATGAGGCAATTACTCCAACATGCCTGTTCAAACACAATAGGGAGATGGTACATACCAAAGGTGGTGATACTACAACTGGCATGTCATTCTCAAGATAGGTGTACTGAGTGTTATGTGTAGTTCTATCGTATACACTGTCATATTGCATACCTCACAGGTGTATTGTACTGGCAACATTAACTGGATGCAGCTGAAGTGCATATTATAAAGGGCCTGCTAACTTGTCTGTGTATGTTGTAAGTTTGTCTGTTGTACATGGGAGCAGAGATGAGAAGATGTAGTACATGTAATGCAGGTGTGGATGCGCATCTGTTATAGTGCAGGTAGTAATGTACTGCTTTCGTCTTGGTTCACACAGGTGAATGGGGGGTTGGCGTCTGTCCCCATCACAACCTGATGCCAGTGTCTCATTGGACCTTGAGGATGATGGTGGCCATAGTGAGGCACAGGTGGGGTTGTGAGGGGCTGAATCTGTCCCAGAGGTTGATATTCCTCTTCTGCACCCATTGTCCCTGCACTCAGTCAGTATGTCCACAAATACCCAGTCCCCAGAGGCCACAGATATTGAACAGTCAAAGGGTGATGACATTGCACAGGACAGTGTGACAACTATGGCATCAGTGAGTGTAGACACTGGTCATTGCTAGAGAGCTGGCAATGTCCCACACAGGCAGATTGACAAGGGTGCTTGAAAGAGGGCTGCTGCCAATCGACCACCTGTTGCAGGTGTCACATCAAGGGTTACTTACCACATGTTTTGGGCCATCAAGGAGGCACAGGCACATTCTGAATGCAACACCAGATGGATGCTTAAGGTTATGGATGTAGCACAGTCTGGCATCCATGACTGCCTCCACTGCAGTTAACAGGTAACAACCTGGAGGGGCTCAATGATGTAGTGGGCAGACAGTGGGCTTAGACAGTTTCTGTCTTTGACCATAAATTGTCTGTTCTGGAACATCTGGTTGGAGTTGGGCATCAGCATGTGGGTGTAGGCCAGCAACACCATCTGCTGAAAGTCCACATGGGTGTGCACACTCATGCTTCTAAAGTGGCAATACCTCCAGCACACACTACAACATGGCAGGCCATGGGCAGATGGTCCTGGGTAGTCTTGTGGGGGACATGGGCCCAGCAGACAGCAGTCACCATCAGGTACTAACACCACATCTGACCTTGGACATGGTGGTGCCAGTGCTACTCCTGGTGAAGCCAGTTCCCATGTTTGTGGCTGGGGATGGTGAATTGTCCTCTCTACCATGTACAGTCCACAGCTGTCCACCATACATATGTAGGGCCAGCACTGGGCTTAACTGTGTACATGCACACACTTCAAAACCACATCCCATGCAGGTCACCAGCAGACACACATGGCACCTTTGCATGGCCCATCTAACCAGCACCCCTTTCTGACTCACACACATACTGTCAACTGTTTGACACATCCTAGTCCTCTGGAAACCTCACACCACACCCTGTGCATGTGGTGATACCTGTGCCACATCACTGCCATCCATGCTATCAATGCAGGAACCTGAAATATGAGTCTGATTCACAGGGCGACTATAGTAATTTACATGCGTTTGTGTAGTGCAGTAGTGTTATGCCATGGCAGTTGTTCTGGGTCACAACAGGTACTGTATGCTGGCATGCATCATGACTACACATCAAACTTCATGTATCTTTGCTGCCTGATGGTACACTGGTGGTAGTGTTACAGAATGACAGGTGTGTCATGGAACTGTGTATGATTTTGTTCCAGGAGTCTGAATGGTTAAACTATGGACACGTGGCAACAATATAGTGGCACAGGATGGCAAGGCAGCACAGCAGAAATATGACATTAGCAAGGTATGCCAGTATATGTGCATGTCTTCCTAGGTACATATGTGTAGAACAGTGTGTCAGAGACAACAGGGACAGTCAGCGCCAACATGCTTTCATACCCTGTGAGAAGCTCTGCTACCCTTGATATGTATCACCTGGGTAGTCTGCGCGTACAAGTCTAGATGGTGGCAAATATCAATTATGCTTATGTAGATGAGAGTAATTTAGGGCCAGCGGCTAGTCACAAGACCATAAAATGCATAATCATTGCACAGAGACAGACATGTCTCTAGTGTGGTAACAGGGTGCATTTATGCACACAAATTGGATGCTGTGAGATTAGAATCCCTATCTATAATACACAATATAGCTTGTAGTACTTACCACATGAACCACAGAGCTTATCAGATATCAAAGTGTCAGACAGCGGCCTTAAAATGCATGACATCAGCATGCCTTGTAAAGTAAGCCAATGCTGAGGCCAGCAGCTAGTCACTGGGCCTCAAAATGCATAACCATAGCACAGTGATGGGCCAGATGGGCATGTCTGTAGTGCCACAAGGGGATATATGTACATACACAAGTTGGATGATGTGAGATTAGAACCCCTAACTACCTACTGTTACACACTACAGTTTGCAGTACTTATTGCATGTGCCACAGACTTTATCTGTTATCAGTCAGCCAGTGCACTTAAGGTGGATGACATCAGCAGGCCTTGCAGAGGAGGAAATGTAGAGTCACAGGAGCATAAAATGCATACCATTATATGGAGACAGCCCATACAGGCATGTCCATAGTGTTGTGGGGATATATTGATGCACAAACAGAATTGGATGACGTGAGATTAGAACCCCTACTTATCTAAAATTAGACACTACAGCTCACAATACTTGTTGCACATGCCACAGGTTATGTCTGTTGTATATGTTGATGCAGGTACAGTGCTTGTGGAGTACATAAAGTGGCCTTGTGTTAGACAGCATGTGTGGCCTGCAGAATGGTACTGCTTGGTACTGTTATTGTATCTAGTGTCCTAGGGGTGGGATACCTGGTAATATCCCTTTTATGTGTGTACACTTGCCAGTCTGGCCATATGTGGCTGTTTGTAGTTTGATAGGCAGACATGTGGCCAGGGACAATATGACCTGTCCAAGGCATGTGTTACAGCCATTGTACATTACACCACCTGTGTACCTGTGTCTGTCTACAGGGTGACAGTCTGCAGGCACAGGGGTTTGTGGGTGAGTGGTTTACATACTGTTGCAGCCTTGGTCTGGTTCCATCAGACAAAATGTGGTTATGTGTAAGTGCAGATAACCCCAGCATTCTTGGATATGTGGGGACATTCATACATCCCCACCCATATCTATATAAATGTGTATAAAAGGGATGTCTCCTTAAGTGTTGTATGTGTACATTATGTAAATGTGTTCTGTAGATATACGTGGAGAGTCTATGTATCATTGTACTTTATATAGCTAGATATACATCTTGTTATCATATATATATATATATATATATATATATATATATATATATATATATATATATTGATAGATACACTCATCAAGTGTGAGGGGGATAGGGAGAGACAGATATGTATATGTAGCTGTATGTATGTACAGATATATTTCCACATAGCATGTCTTTGGGCGGTATAGATGCAATAGACTCGGGCTCAAGTTAGCTAAGTGTAGAAGCATGCCCAGTGTGACTGTTAGTACTTACAAGGTGACTCCAGGCCAGAGCTACCTGTACTCCAGTCTAGGATTATGTGTGCTGCAGATCACTGGCTGCTGACCTGTTACCACAGTACTGCACTTCCCTGATATTGTTCAAGGCATTCCCTGCCTTTTTGCTGACCTTAATATGTGACTCATACCTCACACCTATACAGAGATTCACAGACTGTCCAGCATTTTGCCTCATATGTTTGGTCCGTTGTACATAGAATTGTAGTTTTCTGGCAAATTATTGGCAAATCAGTGAAGATTGAAGTCAATAAATAATGACAGACATTTAAGTTTCAGATTCAATGCACATCAGGCGATTCATGCAAATCCAAGACCTGTTATTATAATGACATTCTACATTTATAAGAGCAAATATTTAAAACATTTCTCTATTTGTGGACCTTGGTCTCACATTTATTCATGGATTTGGCCAGATTTCCTGCTCTAAGAGGTTGAGAGGTATGCTGTGACTGGGGAATATGTTGTAACCCCACACACAGGGTGACACTGCATACCTCACCCTGTACATGATTTTGCAGAATGTCCAGCATTTCGCCCTATATGTCTGCTATGTTCCTCATGCACTTGCGGTTTTCCGGTACTATACTGTAGATAGCAGTCAATGAATTATAACTACTGACACATTTCAGGGATGGCTTTTACATCCTGCAGCTAATCTGACCTGATGCATCCTGCTGTTATACTAGCCACCTGCTAGGTTACTCAGATCATGTATAATGTCTGTCTGTAGGCATGGCCCTTTGTCCCCCAATTCACTCTGGCTTTGTCCAGATTTGTTGCAGTAATAGATTGAGGGGTTATGACAGTCTGTAGGGAATACCACCATATGAGTAGATCACATGCAAAAGATGATGGATGCTGCCAGATTTGAACCATCAACACCATTGTCCATGCTACTGTCCCTGACCCAGTGAGACACACCAGCCAACAGACAGAGAGGTTTCATTCCTCAGACTATCAACAACATTCAGAAATTGCCTGGTCTGCTGGTATATCACTACAGACTTTCTGTTACAGCAGTTGTATGGGAATACTAATGTGTTTGAGGTGGAGGACAACCAGCCCATGTTCTGCTGGCACAGACAGTTGTGCAACTGTCCTTTGACCCCACTGTTTGGCATCTCTCTTGAATAATTTTGTGGAGTTTCCAGCCATGTGGCCTAGTGGATATCATGTACTACTAAACAAAGTACCTGTTCTCCCAAGTGGCTGTTACATCTGTAGAAGTAGCCCAGTAGCCCACTACAGATCTCTGCAAGTAGCCCAGTAGCACACTATATATTTTCCACTATATTCCCTTGCATATATGCGGCAGGTCTATATATATGCTACCATATTGTAGTACACCTTACAATTGGTGTATAGGAGAGAGGATTACCTTACAAATGCAGCAGGTAGCAGACCTGTATTTCTGGGCTACCTCTGTCTGATGCACACAGTACACAGCCAATCCATGGTGAGGCACAGGTTGTGTGGCCCAAGGCCAGGATATATTGAACATGTCTATTTCTGCCTACAGGGACAGCCTCAGGGGGTTCCTCCTCCCAGTCCCCCTGTTGGTATGGCTGTGGTGACAGGTGACCTAGGCACTGGTGGGGGGCTGTATATCAATTCTCTTTGCTGATCCTGCTCCAGCTGTTTCTGCAGGATCATACTGTGTAGCATAGGACTTACTGTGAACATATGTGCACATGTGGCTGGAGAGTACTGCAGGACTCCACCAGATATAGCAAGGCACTGGAACCATGACTTCAACAGCTCAA
Source organism: Protopterus annectens (assembly GCF_019279795.1). Lineage (NCBI taxonomy): Eukaryota > Metazoa > Chordata > Ceratodontiformes > Protopteridae > Protopterus > Protopterus annectens. The sequence goes on from NC_056749.1 coordinate 78,640,042, forward strand.
ACACATGCTGTATGATGTTCCTAGTCTGCGCGTGTGCCTCATTATGGCATTATTTGGTGGGTGGGTGTGCATTTCTGATGAGTGTCATCATCCACAGTTCCAGTGCATAGCCATCATCCCCCAGTAAATGGCCATGTGGGATGTCCCCCTAGCAAACATCTGGTACAGCTGTGATGCATGCCAGATATGTGAGTTATGATAACTGCCAGGTCTACCAGCAAACACATTCAGGATATTGCCCTGGGCATTGCACATGACCTGGCAGTTGATGGAGCGGTACCCCTTGTGGTTGATGTAGAGTCTACCCTCCTCACTGGGTGGTGTCTTAATGTACACATGAGTGCAATCTATGGCACCCAGTACTTCAGGGTAGTGTGCTATATAGTAGAAGAGCGACATACTGCTGGCCCTCTCCTCTGGGGTTTGGGGGAAATAAATGTGCTCACTGCCATGTGGTAGCATGACATCCAGGAACTGGTGGAGTACCCTGGAAGTATATGCCTGTGAGACCCCCATCATGTTCCCAGTTGGTCTTTGGAAACTACCTGTAGCTAGTATCCTAATGGCTACACATACCTTTGTTTCCACTGGGATTGTTTCCCCTCTGTTGGCTCTGGGTCTGAGTTGAAGTTGACAGAGCTCAGTGAGTTCTTGTAGTATGTTCCTGTCTAACATGTAGCGCTCTATAATCTTCAGCTCATGTAGCTGCTGGTAGGTTACCCTGGGCCTGAACACTCTTCTCCTTCTCAATCTAGGCCTATGGTCAGCATCAGCAGCACTGCATTGATCTCAGCATCTGGCATATACATATGTAGCAGACCTGCAGCAGCCCCTAGCATTCTCTAGGTTAAAATCCCCAAGTCTGTACTCCAATAGTGCAGAGTATGGTGGACAAATCAGATTGTAGGGTGTAGCATATTTTATAGTGTTCTGCTGTAGGTGTAGCATGTGACTGGCTAGCTATGATGCCTTCTGCCTGCCAAGTACATCATTAAAGGGTTTTAAACACCGTAAGTTAAGTGAAAAAGGGCTCATCAGTAATTAAAATATCACTGGCTTTCTCAGCCAATTTTTTGACCGCCTCCCTTGCTGAGGCCTGTGGCATGCCGCACAAACCCATGCCTCAAAGATAAACAGAGCTTACCAGTGCATAGACACAGCCCCATGGAAGGTCATGCTCTGCATGGCAGCACACCATGCAAACATGTGTAAACACAATGAAACATCATGTGTCAGAGGTAAACACATCTTATAGTCAGTGTACACACACCCCCTGTTCAGATCAATGGAGCACAGTCCAAACAGGTGCAGCTGAGCTCCAGTGAGGTTACAAGCAATCTGATACACCCCCCTTTGATGTCAGCTACGTCTTCTGTGTACACCAACACAGTTCTGTGAATACACAGATGGGATCTGCGGACACAGATACCAGTTTGTGCTATTCAGTAACCCCAGCTCATTTGCATACAGATCCGTGCACAGAACCTGGAAACTACACAGTTCCAGGCCCTGCCTCATTAGCAACCATATCTGTTTAACATTGTACATACTTCAAACAGGGTCCTATAATGCATTACTGTTACAAACTCACAAATTCTGTTTTTTACACTCTTTTTATAATTTTTCCATAACAGCATGTTTGCACACTGTGGTGTGCACCGCAAACATACCCAGGGTATTAAAAAACTAAAATTATTTTACATTATTTTCCATACAGTTTTGAACACATGGTACATACCTGTGTCCACTATGCTATTTCTGACACTCTTAAGTACACTTTTATAGCCCCTGGTGTCATTTTAACATCCTGCACATAGAATTTTTCCATGTACATTACAGACACCAACATGGGGTCTGCAGGACTGCCGATCTGCTTGCTGGATCTCTCCACCACTCTAATTTGCATGCATTTCGCCTGCTTATGAGGTGATTTGCATGCCATGGACACTTCTGTGTTTGCACACTCGGGCATGCCCCACAGCTCCGTTTACCAGATCTCACATCTTCTTACTTTCGTGTAATCAGTGTGCCACTATGCCTACATGGAAAATAAGTCAGTGTAGGCTGTATTAAATTCCCCCCATCATCTTTTATTGCGTAGCCATAAAGTAATTTAATTTCAGCTATTTTTCTGAAGTTTTGCTTTACTGAACTTAACCTCCTGTGTTCTAGTTTCCACTGTTAAAATATATTTATTTAAACAGCTACAGTAGTGCATGTACATTTCTGTTCTATTCCAGTAGGGCATGCTGTGGTTACATTTTAAGCACAAGCACTTTATAAAATAGTGTTTCAGCACACGTCTGTACAAACCTAGTTTGTTATACACATGATATGCAGCTCTAATTCATTTGTAACACAAGCATCTTACACAAATCATTTCTATATTCACCAATGACATATAATTATTTACAAAATTCTAGATAGCTGTGCTGACAGTATCGCCCTTTGTCACACTTATATATAAATCAGGCTGATATTCACAAATGACATAGAATTATTTACAAAATTCCAGCTAGCTGGGCTGGCAGTATCTCCTTTCCTCACAAGCCCAACAGCTTGAAAAAGGTCTGGTATGATAGGAATGCTCAAGCCAGAGAGTATGCTGTGGAGCAGCAAGTTATGGTTCTCATTCCTGTCAGACACAATAAGCTGCAGGCAGCTTGAGAGGGACCCTTCAAAATGGTAAGGAAGGTCAGTGATGTTAACTACATGGTAGAACTGCTAGGCAGGAGGCAGGGACACTAATTGTACCATGTTAACATGATGAAACCTTACCGTGATTGAGAAGCCCTTGTGTTGAGTATTTGCAGTGGATGGCTGGAGGAGTCTGAGGAGGATCTGGTCATTGATCTCCTCAGTGAGGCTTGGACTGACACCTCTGTGGAAGGGGTAGCAATATCCCAGCAGCTATCCCCTACCTAGATTCAAGAAATCTGAGCAGTGTTACAAGAGTTTGGGGGTATGTTCACTGGGAAACCAGGGTGCACCCACCTGGTGCAGCACCATGTGGATACAGGACCACAGAGGCCTATCAAGCAGGTCCCTTATAGGGTGCCTGAGAGAGTCAAACAGACTCTGAGGGAGGAGATAGAGGAAATGTTGGAACGGGGTAATTCAGGAGTCCATCAGTCCCTGGGCCTCCCTAGTTGTGCTGGTAACAAAGAAGGATGTCAGCACCAAGTTCAGTGTGGACTACAGGAAGCTAAATAGCTACACAGACTCAGATGCTTACCCCATGCCTAGGACAGATGCAACCCTAGAACAGCTGGGTGGGGCTAAGTATCCTACCACTACTGGTAGATGCCCTTGGCTCCCAATGCTACAGAGAGGTTAGCCTTTGTGACTCCTTTCGGCTTGTATGAGTTCATTATGATGCCTTATGGGATGAAAAATACCCCACTGACTTTCCAGAGGCTGGTAGATCATATTCTAGCAGAAGCAGGAGATTTTGCCCTTACTTACCAGGATGATATTGCCATCTACAGCCATTCCTGGCAAGAGTACCTTCAGCATGTCAGGGAGGTGCTGGGCAGACTACGGAGGGCAGGGTTGATCATTAAGCCTAGTAAGTGTCAGGTGGGTATGGCAGAGGTGTTCTACCTGGGACATAGAGTGGGGAGTGGTAAGATCAGGTCAGCAACTGCCAAAGTAGAAGCCATTCAGGCATGGCCTGCCCCTGTTACCAAAAAGCAAGTGAGGGCATTCTTAAGGACAGCAGGGTACTACAGAAAGTTTGTCCCCAATTATAGTACCATAGCTGCTCCCCTCACAGGCCTGACACAGAAAAACAGGCCAGATAAGGTAGTGTGGATCCCAGCATGTGAAGAGGTGTTCCAGAAGCTTAAAGGAGCTTTGGGAGGATGCCCTGTGTTAGCCAGTCCAGATTACAGCAAAGATGTTGTGCAGATGGATGCCTGAAACCATTGGGAGGGGGGGTCTATACTCAGCCAGGTTTCCTCAGAAGGAGAAGAGCACTCAATGGTATGGCTCAGTTGTAGGCTCCAACCCAGGGAAGAATGCTATGTAGCTGTAGGAAAGGAATATCTAGCCATAGTATGGGCACTGCAGAAACTTCAGCCTTATCTTTATGGAAGGAAATTCACTGTAGTTACACACCACAATCCCTTAACAAGGCTACAGTGCACCAGCCAGCAAAATGCCAAGTAACTAAGGTGGAGCCTAGGCTTGCAGGCATATGATATGACAATGCAGCACCACAGTGGGTTTAGCAATGCCAACACAGATGGGGTCTCAAGACAGGGAATGGGGTAAGGTATTCCCAGATAGGCTCATTCCTCTGAAGCAACGTTTCTCAAGGGCACTTGAAAAACTTGCTTGAGTCTTCGAACGGGGGAAGAAGTGTGACAAAAGGAGGTACTGCCAGCACAGCTAGCTGGAATTTTATACATAATTATATGCCATTTGTGAAGATAAAACTAATTTATACAAGATGCTTGTGTTACAAATGTATGCCAGGTGTATATCAAACTGCTTTGTACAGATGTTTGTGTTAAAAAGGATTTGCAAAGTCCTTCTGCTTGAAAATGTATCCACAGTGTGCCCTACTGGAAGAGAACAGAAATGTACATGCACTATTGTAAGTGTTTAAATGTATATATTAACAGAGGAAACTGGAGGGATAACCTCAGTCCAGCAAACTTTAGAAAAATATTTGGAATTAAATCACTTTATAAGCTAGGCTATAAAGAGGCTATCTCTCAGGTTTCAATGCATCTAGAAACACAATGTCTGTACTATAAAACTTTCTGTATTGTCTTTGGGGTGGACTAATTGCTACTTTGGAAGCATGAAAAAATGCAATTGTTTTATGACTTTCAGTATCTGCCAAAGATCTCAGCAAAAGCCCTTGCATGAGTACTTTTACAGGTAGATGGTAAATACTGTCATCTTCAGCAATGGGGGTTTTGCCTGGGAGATAGATATCAGATGACCAGAAGTGATGTCATTCTACAAGCTATCCCAGCACTAAAATCTTAGATATTATTTTGAGAAATCTCTTAGTGGTACAGGGCATGCTGCATTCTGTCTTGGACCTGACAATAACAAAAAGAACCATTCATCACATCTGCCTTGGTCTAGAAGTTAGTTACTAGAAAACAGTATAATTCTCTTAGATTCAGTCAGGAATATAGTGAAGCTTAGCTTAGATGTTTTTCTTTATTTGTGTGAGTCTGTACTGCAATGTCATTTTAAATATTCCCTGTGGTTTTGAACTCTGATGTCACTATGAATATATATTTAGTATTGCCTTGTTCTTTTATTATTTATTATTAAATACATTTGAACCTTTCAATGTCGCTAATCTATGTAGAGATATTTAAGTTTTGAGAGTACTTGCATATTTATTTGGTGACACTGTGTGGGCCACTCCTAATAGCCTAGGTCTTGGTCAAACTACCATTTGTATTAATACTAATTTCACACAGTAAAATTGGACACCCTTTGTTAAGCGTCTTAAAGTGTCTGTTGAGGAGTGACTGGTGGCAGTGGTAACACCTTATAGTCTGGGCAGAAGGGGACATAGCTAGTAAACCTGTGTCAGTCTTTCCCAGGTGAGTGAGTGTGTGTGTGTGTCTGTGTGTGTGTGTGTGTGTGTGTGTGTGTGTGTGTGTGTGTGTGTCTGTGTGTGAATCAAACCTAAAAGATTGTGTTTGTCAGCTACTTGGGTAGGGACAAGAAGCACTGGTTGGACAAAGAAAGTACTGTAGATCTTGGCTTGGTCACTCAGCTGAGATTGCAACTCTATAGCTGTGCCAGTGGAGAGTCTTATTGTGGATCTGGAGAAAGATGGAGAAACCAGCTGTGGACTGACTGTGGTCTCTGTGTTCTCTTAAGGGAAATTGCACTTGATGCAGAGAGCTGCATCTGGAAATACTGTGTCTGCACTTGTTATCCTCTCAGTGAACATCCCCGCTGTTGCCAGTGATGAGGACTGAGGCTCATTGATTACTGGTTGGCAGTGGTGGGTCATCACAGAGATATCCATACCTTGCAGAAAAGAGAATATTCCAAAGAAATGACCACCTTGCACTTAATATATGTAAGTCCTTTTTATTCGGCCACTCAGTTTCCATATTATAGGACTCAGTGAAGTGGGTCCCAGCATTTTATTTGGTTACCAAACTATCATCACCCTAAACTGAAATGATGGGAAAGGAGCAAGATGAGGCTATGGCACCATCTGTTTTCTGTGAACATCACCCGTTCCATGTCAGCTCCATCCCTGCTGCACGGGTATTGCCGCCACATTTAACATCAGAGGTATGCACTGATTGCAAGGTGCAAAGACTCAAAATAAGGGAGAGCCAAGTAGGAGACCATTTCCATACTGCCTCTAGGACATTCCCATATCTGGGTGTGACCCTTGACACATTCAGCCACTAATCACAAAATGTCAAAAATGTCAGTGTCCTGTGTAGCCTACATGGTGAAATACAGCAATTGCAGGGACAATAGTACATGAATGCTGAGTGGTGGGGCATATAGGGACCTGGATTTCCCACACCTGTTGGGGGCACTGGTGATCCAAGTGGCAGTCACTAGTACAGCCTTGATGATGTGGACAGCTAGCCACACTGGCCATATAATGCATGGACGCACTTTGCACAATTGTGCTCCAGCTTTTGCAGACAGTACATACCATTCTGGTGACAGCTTCACTGTCCACAGTGTCCATGGCTACCTTCTTTCCAGGAAGAGGATACCATGGGCACACCCAACAGACAAGCCAATCAGCATTTCAGAGTTCAACACTGTAATATTCTCATGTAACCCTACAATTAGCAACCCATTGCCAGTTTATGTAGTCATAGAAGCCAACAGTCTAATAAAACACCACATGAGGGTTCCTATACATGCTTTTGATGGGATAACCATGCTATAGACAAGGTTCCAGTTCTGACAGTGTGGTGCCACATGGTATGCCCAGCCAGCCTTCCACTCATGGAGTCTCCACTCCATTCCTAGATAATGTGGCCCTGACTCCCTCCAATTTCCTTGCCATATGTAACTCCAAAACAGATGTCCATAAACATATACTTATTATCAAAGGCACCCCCTTATATCAGGGAAAAATGAACAGAAACTTTCAATAAAATTCTGAAGTCCTTGTTAAAAAAATGAAGTCTTTGTTAAGGAAAGTTATTAATGAAGTTGATTAAATTGGGACCAGTTTTTACGCAACTATTTATTTATTTTATTTATTTATTTGCAGTTTGTTTTCCAGGATAGTCCATTGGGCTACAAGGAGCCCATTTTCAATGGAGTCCTGGGGAGAAAAGCTCCAGAGAAATACAAATATATAGTATAGAAAGAACACATTTATTAACTTTATTTATTTTTATTTATTTGACATTTGTTGACCGGGTTAGTCCAATTGGACAGAAGCCCCATTTTAGCAGAGGCCCGAGGAGAAAAGCTCAAAATAGTAATCTTATGGCAGAGTTTATAACTAAACTAAACTTATAAAATTACAATATGTCTAACAGTAAGAAGAAACAATATGCTAGAAATGGTTAATAAATTAAACATAATAAAGTACAGAGTCATATACAATAGTCAGAAGAATACTAAAAATATAGACAAGTTTGCAAAACAGAAAGAACAAATAAATTATGTTGAATATGTACAGGAGATAATCCCTATGCAAAAGCCAATTTCCAAGCCTACAGCTCTGGAAGCTGTAAAAACTAGTGAATATTAGTAGACCTTTTGGAAGCAGAGGCAGAAGAGAGGAGGGAGGAATGGTTGCTGCAGTATTATTAGAGAAGAGAAGGTGGATTAAGTTAGGTCATCTTACTTTAACTTCTAAGCCATGCGCCACAGACTTCAAATGGGTTTTTGCCCATTTAAACTCCTGTATATCAGGTATCTTAGAGGACTATTTGACATTTTTAAGGAGACGTATAGTGAAGAAAGAATTATTTTAAAAGTTTGATTGGATACTTCAGTAATTTTCAGGAAAAACGAAGCTGGTGATGTCCACAGTAAAGGAGCACATACAGAGAGTCTATGAAATACAGCAATGAGTTTATTGTAAAAATACTCACATTTCAGAATTTAAGCCAGGTGTTTGGGTATTAGTGCCATATATATATATGGATATTATACCTTTCTGCCCTTTGTGTTAGTGTCTTCTACAGAAAAAAACATTTCTGACCAAGTAGTGGGAGCCAATTGAGGTGACTGACAGAATAAATGTAGCAAGTGATAACATTAGACTGCCAGGAAAGATAAAGACTGAGAAAATGTATCATATTAAAGTATTGAAGTCATGGAAAGAAGCAGAAGCATCTCCAATAAGTGTTCAACATGAAGTTCATAGAGACAAGGGAACCTCTACCTGAAGTGCCTTTAGAGGAATCTTATTCAAAAGTACAAAAGAAGGAAGAGAATTTGTTAAAAATGGACTATTGGTAGACATAATTTGAAAAACACAATAGCTAGATCATAACACAGTGTATCAGGATCACAAAACCAATTAATAAGGGAAGAAATTCAAAATATGCCCAAGTTAGATGTGATTGGAGAGTCAAATGTGAATGGAAGATCCTAATAGTGTGAGTTTCTACACCCGATGGAAGTATAATGACTTATCAAACTTTCGCCCCATAGCACTTCTATCACCTCCAGCTAAAATTATGGAAAAATGTATCCATAAACAACTACTTAACCACCTTCTCCATAACAACCTACTTGCTAACTGTCAGCATGGATTCAGACCTTCCCACAGTACTACCACTGCTTTACTCTCCTTTACCGACTCTATCAACTACAACCGCAACAACAATTATCTATCATCTTCAGTCTTCACTGACTTATCTAAAGCTTTCGATATAGTTAATCATAAACTTCTTCTGCACATACTAAAATCTCTCTCACTTGATTCCCCTTCCTTAACTTGGTTTACATCTTACCTAGAAAACCGTCAGCAGGCAGTACTCTGGAAAAATTTGCTATCTAATCTCCATCCTATCTCTTTATGTGTACCTCAAGGCTCTATCCTAGGCCCCCTTCTATTTTCTATCTTTATTAATGACCTCCAATCAGCTATCCCTAACACTACCTGCATACAATATGCAGATGATTCTACTATAATCTGCTGTGTTACCTCTCAAACTGAACTCCAGTCTCTTACCCAAAAAGCTTTTACCACTGTTGAACAATGGTTCTCAGACCATTGCCTTCTCCTCAACCCCAAGAAAACCAAACTGTTACTGTTCTCACCTACCCATAAATCTACCCCACTTAACTTCACTCTCACTTCCACTGATAGCACTCTCATTTCTCCAGATTCAACTACAAAATTACTAGGAATAACTGTTGACAATAATCTAAACTTTGACTCTCACATCAAAAACACAATAAAATTAGTTAACAAAAAAATTGGATCCCGTTACAGAATTAAACCCTTCCTTACACCTGAAGCAAGAACCACCTTAGCCAGATCTCATCTTATCTCTACTCTTCTATATGCTTCCCCCATTTACACTAATCTCTCCAAAAACAACCTCAAGAAACTTGCTACATCTTACTATAAAATTGCTAGATTTGCTACAGGATCCCAGTTTAGAACTCACCACTGCCTGAACCTAAGACAACTAGGTTGGCTTGAACTTCCCAACAAACTAATACTTCAACAGCTCTTAATAGCTCACAAAATTCTATATCAACCAACTAAAATACCAATACTCTCTAACCTCATTTCACCATACAATAACATGAAACACCTACGTTCTTCAAACAAACTACTGCTTTATACTTCCAAACCAAATAACTTTGCAGGTGACTGCCTCTTTTCCAACTCTGTTGGAAAAATGTGGAACAAACTACCCTCTGATATTTTATCTTTGTCTGCACTACCACTTTTTAAAAGACAACTGAAAATGCATCTCAATAATCACTGGCTTTGCTCCTGTACCAACCCAGATTAACTTTCCTTCTTCCTCTAC
>NC_056749.1:78650515-78682227 GCF_019279795.1 Protopterus annectens
TAGATTTTGCTTCTTATTTTTGGTGTGTTCCTCCTAAAATATGTGGTTTTCTGGCAAATCATTTAGAAATGAAGTCACTAAATAATGACAGACTTTGAGTTTCAGACTTCATAACCTTCAGAAAAATGCATTGTAAACCAAGACCTGTTATTCTATCAACTAAGCTTATACAAGATAAATGTTTAGTACTGTTTGTATGTTCCCCAATATATTTGGCCTTGTCCAGATTTCCTGCATTAAGAGGTTGAGAGGTACATGCAAATAAATCGCTTTATAGAATTAGGCATATCCAAACCTCACAACTGTCCCCGATTTTGGCTCATAATGTTGCTCTCCCCCTAATAATCCCTCCGCAAAATAGCAATTTTGGAATAAAACGTGGAGGGTTTACAATTATAAATAACTGTAGTGATCAGAGTTATAGATTATTTTATTTCAGAAATGCATGTAGATTCTCTTATTTTGTCAGCTGTTCAAGTTAACAGTACTAATACTAAAAAAGTATCCCTTTGACAGGTTCCCAGCTGTATTGTGTGGCAATTTTATATTTTTGCATCACATTTTTGGTCCCTTTTTCATACAATTGTGTTTTTTCTGTTAAATCATTAAAGACTGAAGTTAGAAAATAATGACAGACATCTGAGTTTCAGATTTCATACCCTTCAGAAAATTCATACTGATGCAAGACCTACTACTATTCTATTATCTTTCTAAGTGTATAAGAGCAATATTTAAAAATGGTCCTTATTTTTGGGCCTTTGTCCCACTTCTATGTATGGGTTTGTCCAGATTTCTTGCTCTGAGGTTGAGAGGTATGACAAATGTGTCAGAGCCATCACTATCAGCCAGAGACATTTCAAATTGTGACATACTTGTTGCACCCCACTCCCCTATGCAGTGACTCTGGATGTGTCCAAGCAAGGCAAAGAGCAGTTATGCAGCAGTCATGCAGTGTAAGTATGCAGAGTTTTCCCCCCATCCAAGGTAGACACAAGTATGACAGTGGCTTTTCATCTGTCCTTGATTTTGCAGAATGTTCTGGTTTTCTGTCATATTTTATACTGTTGATTTATGCGTCTTTGTATTCAGAAAATGCATGCTGTTGCAGTGCCCTGTTGCTCTGTGTTTAAGTAGCAATGCTTTAATGACCATCAGGTAAGCTTGTCTGAGATTGTAAGATGCAAGTAAGCTTTAATAAGCATACTGTTAAAGAATTACTAACATTGAAAGCCTTTTTGTTGCTGCTATGCAGAGAATATTTACATAACTAAATAACGTATAAGCCTTAGATATTGAAATGCATGTGACAGTATTTGTAATAAAGGACAGGATTACAGTATTTTCAGAAGCTCATTACATTTATTGGAGACTTGCAGTCATCTTTGCAGGTGTTACCCGTAAACTAAACATAATGCCAATCTATCATGTGTGGTCCATAACCTGTGCAGTAATCCTTTAAGCAATTTATCTTAAGCTTGTTTCTTGTTTGTTGTTCATTTTTCACTTTGATCATGTTTTCCCCATGAAACAAATAGATAGTTGTTGTCAGGCAGCAGGTCTTTTTTGGATAAGAAACATTTTTACAAGTGGGGTAATACAGAGATTGCTACTTTCAGCATGTTACTTGATATTTTTTATAAAGGTGAATAAAAATTAGAATTAGGACTGCACTGCAAGGAGAAGTGGTTTGAGTTGAGTACTGCTTGTTTTTTTTTTTTTTTTTTTTTTTATACTTGATTTTGACTGGCATTCCAGTAAAGTATTTAAAAAGTAATTTAGTAATTTATTTTTTCATGCCTCACAACCTTTTTGTTTCCATCTAGCTATTAAGTAAGCTGTTATGTAGCCAATGCATTGAAATATTTTTTTCTTCTACACTTCATTTTGTCTTGATTGGACTCTCATAATGACGGTTTGGCACCCAGGGCAGCATATTTAATTGAAGTTCCAGTTGTTCTGGTTTGGGCATAGACCCATCCCTTTCTTGTTGGCCACACCCCCTTCTCATTGGCCCCACCCATTCAGCTATCTCATGCAGCCCCCCTTTGAGTTGAAGTCACCAGCTGCCACTGCTTCTCCCCCACATTCAAATCACCCAAAATCACTCCACCTTCAAGACCATGTTCCATTCCCATCCCTCTTCTCACTGGGAATGCTCATGTTCTAACCCCACCTGACTCCCTCTATATCTTTTCTGCTACCCCATCTTTTTTTTTCTCCTTTCTTAAAACTCACCCTAGTGACTCCCTTCATTTCATTTTCACCTCCTCTCCCGTTTTTTCCTTTCTCATACTCAACCTATTCACCTTTCACTGTTCTACTCTCTTGCTCTATTTCTTCCTACCTTTCACCTCATGAAACTTTGAGTGCATAAGTGGCTGCACTCCAAATTATACTTATGTACTCCAAAATACTTACATTTTAATTTAATTCAATGCTTTGTTACAACACCTTGGTCAAATGTTATTATTCTGTCTTCTATATTACTGTATTTTTAGTAGTTTTGAAAATTGTATTGTACTTAACTGTGTTGATATTAGCTTTGTAATAATTGTATAAGGAGCTTATCTCCCTGGGCCTCCATCGCAAACTGGCTTGTTTTGCCCCAATGGACTTTCCCAGCTAATTACTTGCAAATAAATAAATAAAATTTACTGAAAGCTCACTTCACTGAAAACTCATTTGACTGAAACTCATTTCATCTAAACAGGTATATGCCTTGGATTCTTACAAGTCAAATGAATAACTCTTTCCAGTAAATAATATACACCCAAATTATGTGGGGGGCTATGCTGTGCCCCCCCACACCCCCTAACTATATATATATATATATATATATATATATATATATATATATATATATATATATATATGTGTGTGTGTGTGTGTGTATACTAACTCCAGGATCACACTACAGTGGGGAACAGAGCATATACTTGTTTTGACGAAATGTGTTTAAGTCAAATGAGATTTCAGTGAAGTGAGCTTTCAGTGAATTCTGCTCAGGCTATTTATTTTCAACGAAATGAGGCTTCGACTAAATGAGTTTCAGTGAAATGTGTTTTCTATCAAACAAAGTAGACCCCATAAAACACCTCAGATCATACAGCTTTTCTTCCACAGGAAAACATAGATATTCTAGGTCTAGTTCTAAGGTTTTCCACCCAGACATCTATCACTGCTTGGGAATATCTGAGGATTTTGGGTCTTGTGACATTTATGATACTTATGAAATCCCTGGCAAGACTCCACATCAGAAAGATACAGTGGTGTCTGAAATCTCTTTGGTCCCAGCATCAACACCTTTTATCTTTCAAACTCCAGAGTTTGGGTTTATCAGAAGATAAATATTTTGGTGGAGACAACAGATGTCCTTAAATCCAGGTTTTCCCTTCTCCCTCCCTGCTTCAAAGCAGTCAGTTACCACATATGGTTCAGAAATTGCTTTGGTAACAGTTTCAGGAGTGATAAAAGTGCAGGGGTTGTGGGAAACCAAGGACAGATGCAAGCACATAGATATCAAGGAGACACTTTCCCTTATCAAGGCAGTGAACCCTCTGAATCATCTTTAGTTCCTGGAACCTCTTCAAGTGGTTACAGACAATACCACAGTCATGTGGTACATCAACATTGATGGGGAACTAGGTCATAACCCCTTTGCAGACTAGCCATGTTAGTTTGGGATATAGCTTCATAGTACAATCTCATTGTACAAGCATCCTACATTCCCACAGACACAAAAGTGTGTGGCAAGGAAGCCGATCGGGGTAGGCCCTCATGGATGGAAACTAGATCAGGGAGTCTTCTGAGATTTTATCCATCTGTTGGGAGTTCCTCAAGCAGACCTGTGTGTCCCTTTTCTGAGCAATAACATATCAAGTTTCTGTTCCAGGACTCTCCTGCAAGAAGGCCTGAAAGACAGATGCCTTTATGTATCCTTGGACAGGAATGTTCCTGTATGTTTGTTAACCCTTTCCATTAATATTCAGGGTAGTTCTGATGATTCAGAAGGAATCTCCCAAAATCATTGCATTGACTCCATTCTGGCTCAGGCTACTATCATTTTCCATTCTTTTGGAAATGGCCAGGAGCAATTGTCACAAGCTTCCTCACAGCCAGGATCTACTCACTCAAGAACAGGGTATTTGATACATCCCAAAATCAACAAATTAAATTGATTGTCTGGATGATAGGGTCTTAATTTCTTTTAGGCACCTGTTTATTGAGGACGTGCAGCAGGTACAAATGGAGGCAAGAAAGCCTGCTACTGGAAAATCATATATTAACAAATGGAAAAGGTTTTCTAGCTGGTGCCGACAACATAACCAGCTGCCATTAAGGGATAGTTGTTCTGTGGTTCTTCAATATTACTAACTTATAACCATTCTTATTCCTGTATCAATGTTAATTTATCAGCCATTTCAGCATGTCTGTCCATGGACCCTCCTCTTTCTATGCAGTCTCATGTCAAAATTTTGGAGAAAGGATGCTCAATACCTTAGATGTACATAGACAACTCAGGTACTATCTTGACGGAACTAAATCTTTCAGATCTTTGGATCAATTGTTTATTTCTTGTGAAGGTAAGAGGAAGGGACAACCTATGTCAAAACAGACTATTTCCAATTGGTTGTCTAAGGCTATTATTTTTTGCTACACTCACTATAACAAAACTATTCCAAGCAGGGTCAAGCTCCACTCTACCAGGCAATTGGCTTCATGTATGGCTTTCTGTAAAGGGTTAGATTCTAGATGTATTCTAGAAAGTGCTACTTGACCTCTGTACATAATTTTGCAAAGCACTATAAGCTTGATTCCTTTTCTAGGTCTGGATCAGGCTTTACTAGGACCATTCTCTAGGGCTTCCTGGACTCTTCACCTTCCATTTCTCAAATGTCATTAGCTAAGACCACTGCAGCAGTGATCACCACGATGAACATAGTGCAGTTGTGTCAGTAAAACTTATCATAACAGTAGACGTTTGAATGATCACTGCTGCAGTAGCCATTTCCTCCCTCCATCCCCTTAGTTTTTTATGTGTTTTTTATGCCTTGTTCCTAGCATTTCAGGACTCAACCTCCCTCCCTCTGCTGGCAGGAAAGCTCTGAAGGACTTTGCAACCTAACTTGTATTTTAGTCAGCTCATATTGATCTGACTGGCAGTTTTGGCATTTGGAAGGCATCCTGAAGATTTGGGATCTGGCTGATTGCTATATCCTTGTAAGGATATAACCCATATATCTAAAGTTACTTAGCAGTGATCACTGGAACATCTGCTGTTATGGTAAGTTTACTAGCACGACTGCACGTTTGTTTTTCACTGGTAGTCATGGAGCATAATTATTAAATAACATGCCAGGGTTGCTGTTGGCAGGTTCACACAGAGACATTGGATATGAATCTTTTCATTCTTCAGCTTTTCATATATACTGAACTATATTGCCTCTTCTCTTATTAAAGTCTGTTCCTTTAGAATGAACAATTGTTTCTGACTGCATTTAACTAGAGTATAGAACTAAACGAAAATGAAGAAAACAAATGTCTCGATTTTTCCAATAGTTTTCCTGACATGACGGGTTCTATCAGTTTATTTTCACTATTTGCCACTTTTGAAATAATGATCTGATTGCTCAACTACTAAGTATTCTTGCATAAACTGACTTTCTGAATCTTGGTCGTTTTAACATTCTGAATGAAAGCTATTGATTTGAAATCACTCACATCCACCTCTTCCATACAACAACAATAAAAACCTATCACTATCTACTTTTAAAAATCTGCAAAGAAAATGGAAACAAGGGAAGGGTGTTGTTGTATAGCAATACATTTCCTTCTGCCCCTGCCCAGAATTTCTTTGCTATCTTGTTACAAGTTCAGCTATGTCCTTTTCCCCCGATTGCTTTGTATGTTTTCGCCTTAAAATTAACATTGTTGGAACATTTCAAGGAGTGCTGTTCCAATGGATTAGCAATGAGTTTCCACACAACATTTCACATTCTACATGGACAGTTTAGATTGAATGCAGTTTGTATCACTCACTCAGGAACTTTCCTGGTTAAACAAATACTGTTCCAGTGTATGTTGTTATTAATTACAACTGATAAATATTATGAAGATGGGAATTGAGGAGACATACACTTGGCTATACTGAATTTATTAGTAGATAATAGTGAATTAGTATTACTATAGGGGTCCAAATGGAGAGATGAAAAGTCAGCTAGCAAAGGAGAGGAATAGTTCTGAAACTGAACTCATCCTTAAGTCTTGGTGAGTACCTTTGTGAGGTGGACCCTGTTTTCACAAAATCTCGCCAAGGCAACACTGATATATAGACTGTATTTATACAGCATATATCATGGACAGAAGTAGGTCCAAAATTAAAAGAGATAGCTGGGTGCACAAGACCCAGGATAAAAAAGTGCCCAATCCTGGTAGGTACACTGGTGCCGGGACTGGAAAAGATGACAGTGTAGAACCCTCAAAATATGGAACATTCTTACAACTGGGCCAGGCCAGGCCCAGAGGGAGGATGGCCCCCCTGTTGTAGAAGGAAGTAGCAGTTTACAAAAATCACAAAAACTGATAGGCCAAAGAAGAGCCATAAAGATGATAAAGTGGACTACTGAGGATAAGACAGAAATTATGTATTGTTATTATTATGCAAAAAGCCCATAATTTCCAAACACAAGATATACAAAACGATTAAAAGACAAATTAGAGGAAAGAAAAATACTTCCACAAGAAAAACTATCAGAAGCTTCAAATGAAAATTTGTGTCCATTAATACAACAGATTTGTGAAAAACAGTATATAGATCAAGAAACTTTAAAATGTTTGAAAAAAGAAGCATCTGAGGAAGCACAAAAATATAAACAACAAAACAAAGAGATATTTGAACAATATAAAAATGAAATATGGACATGGGAAAGAAAGAGAGATTTGAAATGGTGCAATATTTATGCAAAGGAGAAAGTCAAATTAATAAATATATAGAAGAGAAATACAGGCAGAGGCATCTGGATATGGAAAATTTTACAATAAAAAAAATAATATCACAAAGATGGAATGTGGAAAAGAAGATTAGTGAAGTAGAAGTTAAAAAAACTAGAAGTTGAAGTTATGGAGTGCCTGCAAAGTGAATGATTTAGTATAGATGGTCTAATACAGGTTACAAAATCCAGCATCTGTGAGCTGTGTAACTAATTTTAATTAGTTAATAAAAATAAAAAAACACAAGAATGAACAGACTGGTTTCAGCTATGGTATTGACCTAGCCTTCATCAGATGTAACATTATCTGACTCACAAACCACTTTGTTGAATAAAGGTATCTCTTTTATACTGTTTTTTTTTTATTCCAGAAGATACATTTGCACAAGATGTTATAGCATTTTGCAGACTGCTCAATTTAAAATTGTATTTTCATGATAACAATTCTGATGGTGCAACTGTTGATACGTTCAAATACCACAAATCCACCTTTGTCCCACCAATGCATCCTTGTGTGAATCTTTTCTAAAACAGTGTTCTCAAAGATTTACATTTTACATCAAGTAACTAACATGTGCAACTAACAGTAGGTAAAATTGCTTTTCAGTTTGTCGCCTGCTGCAGATCACCCACCTTGTCTCAGGACCCCCACTCGGCATTCCTGAGAACAGTGGAGAATATGAAGGTCTCACCAAACACCATGATATTGCGGGATTTCAACTACCCAAACATTGATTGGGAAAACTACTCAAGTCCCAACTCTTTCGCCCAATGGTTCCTGGAGTTTATAAACTCAAATGCCATGGAACAACTGGTCACCACTCCCACAAGAGGGAACAACATATTGGACTTGGTCATCACTAACATGGGGACTCAATGTTCCACACCAGAGGTAAACTCCTCATTGGTAAGATCAGACCATAAACTAATCACAATGAACATCCACATCCTGACCCCACCCCCAGCCAAGGAAACCACTGTGAAAAATTTCTCAAAAGCAAACTTCACACTTCTCAAGACTGAGGTGGAAAGTTTCAAAGCCCCCGGGCTAATGGAAAATGCTACCCAAACTTCAGAATCCTTTACAAATGCACTCTATGAGCACCTACAGGAATGCATGGATCATGCCATCCCAAGTAAAACCAAGACTCACTCCTCCAAAAACAGGAGACCAGTCTGGTGGACCCCAGCAATAAATAAGCTATACAACAGAAGGAGGAAATTATTACATGATAAGGCAAAATCCCAAAAAGGGAAGGCATCCCTGATCAGTACTAGCAAGAAACTTTGATCCCTCATAAAATCATCAAAGGCTAGCTTTGAAAGAAAAATCGCCAAAGACTCTAAAGATAATCACAAGGTGTTCTTTAGCTACGTCAAGAATCTGGGAGGCAACTCTCAGATCTGCTCTGAGCTGGTGCAAAATGGCACAAAATACACTAAACCCACTGACATTGCCAACATCCTGGCGGACAAGTTCAGTGCAAACTCTACCCACCCCCCCCCAAAAGGGCCAGTGTCTATCCCAGAAGAATGCAGTCCGCCAGACATCACAGGTACACAGGTGAAAGCAGCCCTCTCCAAAGTAAAAAACACGGCATCAATGGGACCGGATGGTATCCCGGGCTGCGTCTTACACGAGCTCCAAAATGAACTAAACCCCTCACATAAATTCACTGTTCCAACTCAGCCTTACCACAGGTTATGTACCCAAAGAATGGCGTACAGCAACAGTGATCCCACTCCGCAAAGATGGCGCTACAACGGATCCCAGGAACTATCATCCTATAAGCCTGACTAGCCTGGTCTGCAAGGCTATGGAGTGCATCATTGTGGATCTCATAAACAAAGACATTGGGAACCTCCAAACACTGGACCCTACCCAATACGGCTTTGTTAAAGGCAGATCTTGCCTCTTAAACTTAGTCGACTTCTTCGAAATAGTAACCAAAGCCATAGATGAGGGAAAGGTAGTCCACACAGTCTACCTGGACCTCGCAAAGGCCTTTGACATAATACCCCACTCTGGCATCATAAATAAGCTTACCAGCTTAAATATTAACCCATATGTCATAAGATGGGTTGCAAACTGGCTCAGGGATAGAACTCAGATGGTCAGAGTCACGGGTGCCATGTCCGACTCTAAACCGGTTAAAAGTGGCATCCCACAGGGCTCAGTCCTGGGACCCCTCTTGTTCAGTATATACTTCTCTGAGGTACAGGCAAACATGGGAGGACTGTGGCTTACCAAGTTCACAGATGATTGCAAACTGGGAGCCATAATCGACTCGCCAGCTGACCCAAGCATCCTCCAGAAGAGCCTTATGGAGACAGATGCCTGGTGTCAGAACCATGGCCTCAAGCTAAATGCCAAAAAGTGCATAGTCATCCCTTTTGGGGAAAAACAAAGTGCCCGCAAACTACCACATAGGAGGTAATCTGGGGACACAAGTAGATAGTAACCGCTCCTTTAACAATCACATTGCCAAAGAGGTTAGAAAAACCTTCTATATCGCTCACCTAATCACAAAAGGGTTTGCATCTAGATCAAGAGAAGTCATTGTGCCCCTCTACTCATCACTCATCAGGCCCATAATTGAGTACAGTGCCCCATTTGGGATGTACCTTACCCGACACCTGCAACAGCTGGAGAGACCTCAAAAATACCTCACCAAGAGGATTGTGGGCCTCAAACAGATGCCCTATGCAGCTCGACTAAAGAAACTCCAGCTCTACTCAGTTGCTTACCGCCTACTCAGAGGCGATCTCTGCCTGATGTACAAGGCCATGTCTAACCCGGAATTGTTGGACATGCTCCACCTCAAGAAAATCAAATCCATTAGAGCTACAGGCTCCATGGATTTAAACCTTAGCACAACAATAAATAGGACATGCTGGAGGGATAGATTCATATCCCAAAGGCTTCCCTCATTCTGGAATAGAATCCCAGTCCATGTTAGGCAGAGCCCCTCATTGACCCTCTTCAAGAGAAATCTTGATGAGTGGATGGGAAATCGTAAATTTACTCCTGGGATCACTTCTATTGCCCTGCTGGACAGAGGCTCAGGAATCTAGTCTAAAAGGGAGGTAAAAGCCAACACATTCTGGCTAGGCTTATAAATGCCCTAGAGCAGATAGCCTAGTACCTATCTATGAACCTATGAACTTATGAGTATGACTCACCCCAGGTCTAACAATCTCTCAAAGACTGATATGTCAACTTTACAGGAACTTTCCAACAACAAAAATGTGGTAATTATTTCTGCGGATAAAGGTGGTGCTGTGGTAGTTATGAATTGGGCTAAATATGATGCTGAGGCCCAGAGACAGTTGGATGATGCTAGATATTATACCAAAATGCCTCTTGATCCATCATCTATGTTTAAACATCAAATAGATACATTTTTTTGGATTCAGCAGTAAAAAATGGCATCATCAGACAAAACACGAAAAATCATCTCACATTGTCAGATCCAAACAGCCAATACATCTATTTTCTGACAAAGATTCATAAAGATCGCCTGAATCTCCCAGGCCGACCGATTGTGGCAGGTAATGGCTCCCTAACTGAACCACTATCTGAATTCCTAACCAAACATCTAAAATAATTATTGAGATGGGTAAGATCCAGAATCCAGGACACCACAGAATTCCTAGGTATCATAAATGAAATGCAAATTGAGGATAATTGGCTGCTATGCACATTGGATGTTAGTGCATTGTATACCAACATACCACACTGGGCTGGGTTAGATGCCATAGAATACTGGTTACAGAATTCCGAGTTATACAAACCCGGCTTCAACACTTTTCTCATATGCTTAACTGAACACGTTCTCACCAAAAATGTTTTCTTCTATGGCCAGCAATGTTATCTCCAAGTACGGGGTACTGCAATGGGTGCATCATTTGCTTTCATATATGCAGATTTATATATGGCATACATAGAAGAACAAATTATCTATGATGTTACACACAACATTTACTTGGGGGAAATTGGTATTTGGCTTAGGTATCTGGATGATTGCTGGATGGTGTGGAGGTCTGATGTGGAATACTTGATGGAATTTGTTGAGTATCTCAATGATAACAAGTAGGGGCTTACAATTCACCATCAACCATGACCCACACAGGATCACATATTTGGATGTGTTGGTTACTAGGAATTAAGACAACACCCTTCACACGGAAGTATTCAGAAAATACCCAGAATACAACACCTTACTCCATGCATCCAGCTTTCATCCAGCACATAACCTGTCTCCTCTTTTGACCTTAGTCTTTCTGTTTATCTATATTTTATACCTGCATATTGTATAGTATAAGCATTCTTGCACTACAAGTTTTTTTTTTGTCCTCACAGTATTTTATGTTGTAACCTGTAATATTCATTGTTTACAACTTATGCTCCTATTTAGTCATTTTTTTTATTTTATTTTTCTCTTGATGTACCTGAAATCTACTTGTTTAATATGAATATTTTTATTTAGTTTTATTTTGTATATTGATTACTAAGTTTTTCATTTATCTGTGTTGGAGCTAATCTCCCTGGGCCTCTACTGAAAATGGACATGTATCCAGCTAGACTAGCCCGGTCAACAAATGTAAAATAAAATAAAAATAAATAAATATCACTAAAAACATCCCCAAGTCTCAATTCATTAGGATGAGACATATCTGTTCAGATGAACATACCTTTGAAGTCTTTCGTAAAGATTTGTCCAACAGGTTTCAGGAAAGGGATTATAGCATGGACTATGTACATACAGCAAGCAATCATGCTGCAAATTTAGACAGAGAGGACCTTCTTAAATACAAACAAAAATCAGAAAACACAAACAACACCTTACGGTTCATCACCACATATGGTAGGAATACCAATAGAGTCACTGATGCCATCAGACGACATTGGAATATTCTCTTAGCTGACAACTTTTTGTCACAACATTTATCTGGCTCCTGTATGTTCTTATTCAGAAAAGGGAAAAATCTCAGATCTTATTTCAACCACTATAAACACCATCATGATCCCGTCAATCATAACACGACCCAAACCTTAATCTCTGGAGATACGTTAGTGGGCTGCATGCCATGTGGACATTGCAGCCATTGCAAACGTGTTAAAAACCAAACAATTTTCCAGTAGCAATTGCAGTATTATATTTGACATCAAGTTTTTTGCAAATTGCAGCACGGATTGGATCATTTACATGGCTTCTTGCAGTTGTCATGCATTTTAAATAGGACAAACATCCAGACCCCTCAAATTACATATTTCTGAACACCTCAGTGATGTCAAATGCAAGAGAATGAGCAATGCTCTTTATAAACATACTCTCAAACATACCACAGCAAAGTTTCACTTCACCACCATTGACAAAATAGTAGGTGACAGATCCAATAAATCTGGATGGCACAGCAAATTAAATGCAAAAGAGAAAAAATGGATTGTGAAATTAGGTGGACTATTCCAGCCTGGTCTTAATGAATATTTATGATTTGGTACATTCATGAATATTCATGAGCTCACCAATGAAATTCTGTGATTAATTACTTTCAAATGTATATAAGAACTTCAAGATGTTTCTGAAAATTTACACTGATGAAGGCTAGGCCAATACCATAGCCGAAACCGGTCTGTTCATTCTTGTGTTTTTTTATTTTTATTAACTAATTAAAATTAGTTACACAGCTCACAGCTGCTGGCTTTTGTTTTTTCTCTACCAGGTCATTTTGAGCTGTGCAATCACTTCCGTGCAGGGGAATTCTTTCTAATACAGGTTACATCACAGCATGATGGAGCGAGTCCCCAAAGCAAGGAGAAACAGGAAGACCAGGAAACATCTGAAGAGGAAATATGGACATGGGAAAGAAAAAGAGATTTAATATGGTGTAATATTTATGCAAAATAGAAAGTAAAACTAACCAATATAAAAAGAGCAGCACCAAAAATATTTGAAGAGAAATACAGGCAAAGGAATCTGGGCACAGACAATTTTACAATTCAAAAAATAAGAAGAATAAGAGGAAAAGTAGAAAAGGAGATTAGTAATGGAGAAGTTAAAGAAATAGAAACTATGGTTATGGAGTACCTGCAAAGTGAAGGCTTCAGTGTAGAAAATTGAATGCAGAAAGCACCACAGCAGGATAGAGCAATGGATATCCAAATTAAGGGGAAAGCAGTGGAAAAGGAAGCAATTGGTCAGGTGCCATATCAAGATATTTTGGAGCCTTCCACAGGAAATCAGTATAAACATTTACTAGAAGCTAGACAGCAAGGAAAGGAACAGGACACTGTGGAAACTCTGATGCAGTCAATGTTGAGGAGTGATAGGCCAGTGAGTTCCCATATGACAGAGCAACAGATGACATAGGATGAAATTGAAGAGAAGGTGCCACAGGGAATAGGTATATTAAGATCAATGAGAGAAAAAGACTGCAGAAGGTCAATAAAACTCAAAGAGTCAGAAGTCTGATAAAACAAACAAATGCAGTAATTGGAACTGTCCATAGAGATCCATGTGATATAACAAAAGTAAACAAGATGTATTACTGTGCTACTAAATTAATAACTGATACATTTTTACCACAAGAACACAGGACAGTCAGGAAATGGAAGGTGAGAAATCGAATACCATCATGGAAGTATCAAATAGAGAAAACTATAAAGCAACTAAACAAAGTGTCACTTGTAGAAGACTATGGAAGACTTGATAGATCAACAAAAATAGTAAGAAAGATGTGATTAAAGCAATGCACAGTAATAGAACAGACCAGGATCTATCATGCACTATCGCAAATAACAAAGTAAAAATTCCAGCAGAAGCGGAAAAACACAGATAAATATAAAGGAAAAGTACAAAATAAGCAATTTATTGATGACCCAAAAAAGTTTTATAGAGAATTGTGAAATAAGGTAAAAGGAATTGAAATACTGCCAAAAAAGAGGAAGTAGATACATTTTGGAGAAGTATCTATGAAGATCCTGTGCAACATAACAAATATGCTAAATGGATAGAAGAAGTAAAAGAAAGAATAAGAAGTTTAAAGGTACAGGATATGAAACTGGATGAAGTAACAGTCAGAGAGATTGAGACAAAGTTAAGAAAAGCCTCTAATAAGAAAATCCCAGGTCCAGATGCAGTACCTAACTTTTGGTTAAAAGTATTAACATCTTTGCACGAGGATTTAGCCTTGAGTAAGAACTATTTATATGCGCACTCCGAACAGACAACAACCTGGCTAACAACAGGCAAAACAATGCTCCTACTTAAGAGTGAACCTGCAAGCTAATTATAGACCAATAACGTGCCTTCCAATGACATATAAACTATACATGGGAATTGATGCCAACAGAGTTTATAGTCATTTAGAAGAAAACTCAATTATGGCAGTAGAACAAAAGGGCAATAAAAGAAAGTCATATGGAACAAAGGATCATTTGTTGTTAAATAAAGTTATACTGGAGAACTGTAAAAAGGGGAAGAATTTAAGCATGGCATGGATTGACTATAAAAAAGCACTTGATATTATCCCACCTTCATGGATAAAAGAGTGCTTAAAAATGTGTAAGATACACCCTACACTGATCAACTACATTGCAGTGACCATGAAACAGTGCCAGACCACTTTGCAATTAAGCCATGATAAAGGACAGATTATTCTCCTAGGGATAAAAATTCAAAGGGGGATATTCCAGGGTGACTCTCTGTCACCATTGCTATTGTGCCTTGCCATTAACCCATTAAGCTGTTTACTTAACAACTTAGGCCATGGCTACAATTTGGCTTCAAAAAAACAACAAAGTGTGAAGACTTCTCATCTTCTCTTTGTAAATGATTTAAAACTGTGTAGCTTATCAGATGAGGAACTGAAAGCACAGCTGCAGGTTGTCAAAACTTTTTCAGATGATATAAGAATGTCATTTGGTCTTGATAAGTGTGCAAAAGCAACCTTTAAAGCAGGAAACTGCAGCACCAGGAAAAAAATCAGTTTGGGACAAGAATGTGATATAAAAGAACTAGAGCAAGAGGAAGTGTATAAATATTTGGGAACTGATGAAGGATCACAAATAAAACATGAACAACTGTGAATAAAACTTTGTAAGGAATACTTTAGAAGACTTAAATTAATTCCGAAAACAGCATTAACATCTAGGAACAAAATCAAAGCTATAAACCAATTTGCTCTTCCTGTCCTAACTTACAGTTTTGGAGTGATTGACTGGCACCAAAATGTGTTGGACAGACTAGACAGGAAAACAAGAA
The DNA here is from genome assembly GCF_019279795.1 of Protopterus annectens. Taxonomy (NCBI): domain Eukaryota; kingdom Metazoa; phylum Chordata; order Ceratodontiformes; family Protopteridae; genus Protopterus; species Protopterus annectens. The sequence continues at coordinate 78,665,772 of NC_056749.1, forward strand.
GGATGCTTCATGCTCATCAAATGATTTATAAAAATCAGTGTATACCAAGATTATATATTCCTAGATCTGAAGGGGGGATGGGCCTCCTTGAGCTTGATTACATGTATAGATCTGCAGTTGTGGGACTCCACACAAGACCCAAATGTAGTGAAAGTTCTGAATCATGAGGAGAATAAATCTAAAATGACTTCTCTGCTTAATTTAGCAGAAGCATATCAGCATCAAGCAGGAATGGAAATCAAACCAGAAGTAGATAAAAATCAGGCAGCAACTCAATGTGCCAAAAAAACAAAAGAAAGAATATAAGGTGAAGGACTAGATGAGAAGGCAAGAAATGTGGAAAAATCATAAATATAGTTGCAAATAAAGAAAACTTCTGGAAGAACCTCATGTTGATCAGCAATAAATACAGGAATGGTTAAGAAGAGGCATATTCAAACCGAGAGATGAAAGGTTAATATTGGCAGCCCAAAATATTGGGCTACATACATGCTGGTTTACCAAGTCCATTGAACATGTGGAAGAAACAGACAAATGTAGGTTTTGTAAAACCAAATTGGAAACAGCCGCACACCTCATTGTTGGGTGTGACATACTAATGGCAGAAGGACTGTATACTGAAAGGCATAATAATGTGGCATGACTGTTGCATTGGGGATTGTGCAAACATTATGGTATTGAAGTGGTTGAAAAAGACTGGAAACATGAACCATAAAGCATCATAGAAAATGATGAAGTTTATATCACATGGGATCACCCACTACCAACAGTTCAAAAGATAGATACTAGAAAGCTGCTTATAGTGGTCCAAGAAATTAAGACAAAAGTAGCACTGATCATTGAAATTGCTACACCCAGTGACTACAGTGTCTTGCGTACAGAGAGAGACAAAGTCATAAAATATCAGGATGTGCAAGCAGAAATGAATGCAATGTGGAAGAAAGATACCTAGACAGTTCCAATAATAATTGGAGCAACGGGTCTTATAAAAAACAATTTACAATGGTATTTAGATGTGTTACCATTCCATGTAACCCCATATGAATTGCAGAAGGAGTCATTGCTGGCCACATTGTGAGTGCTGCAAAGAGCACTTTTGGCTGGTATCAAAGATTGAAACAATACTAATTTCATGAACTTTAATCGTACTTTAACTTAGGAATGGGATTCATTCCCGTCATGGTATTAGAAACCCAAAAGATTTGGAGAAATTAAAAAACAATTATTATATTATTTATTTTGAATTTGTTTAGTCAGTAGATCATTGATCTTGTTTGAACCTAGCAGATTCATTCAGAATAAAGGGAAAACTATAGCTAATAAAATGGTTAGCAGAATATAATACAGTAGAATATGACAATAAATGTCGATGGATGGAAATATACAATAAGATATGCAATTAAATCTACGCCATTATACTTTATAGGTTAGTACTAGGCTAACTGCCCTTGCGAGCTATTTTAAGTCTAGCCAAGTATCCCTTATGAGACTCAAACCCTGCACTTTAAATTTGTAAGGCAAACACCTTAACCATTAGGCCACCCTCCCAACCCTCATAAAATGGTGTAGATAACTTTACAAACATTGAGTTGAGAATGAGAATTATTACATTTTATTGTTGCCTTCTGTTTCAAACATACAAAAGGAACATAACACTGATGTCACTTTGCACAACATGTAACATTTTTAATTTACTTGGTACTGAGTATTGTAAATCTATGTAGAATAATTGCTGCTTGAATTTTCTGTACAAATCATATGATGCTTGGCCTATGTTTCTTAATGCATTATGTCTGAAGTATCTGTATTTTCTTTAGTTATGTTACCATTTAATTTAATGCAAAATTCTGAATAGTTGTTCAGATTTGTAATAATGGGGGAGGACTGATTCCTAGAGCACTGATTCTTGAACACAGAAACTATTATCCCTTCTGTGATGTTTAACGAGAAATGTTTGAGGAGAATGGGTGTTGGTTGGACAGAAGCAAAGGCTGTGAATATTTTTCATATTGTGAGCCTGCCTGGATATATTTGAACTCTTAAATATCTCTGTGAGTGGACGTACAGGTAATGCAAGTGAATGTTTTGAAGGATCGATTTTTGCCACTTATAAAAGGCCAGAAACCTTAACACACCACATCAGTCCGAGATAGTAAGATAAAAATGCAGGTTTCTTAAACTTTCTGAAACATATTTAAGCAAGCACACGATTAGATGTTTTTGTGGATGCTTCTCCTTTCTGTTATGACCTCTGTCTCAGCTTTACTAAGAATTATAGTTTCATAGTTTCATAGTATAGTACTAGGCTATCTGCCCTGGGGCATTTGTAAGCCTAGCCATAGTGATGTGGCTTTTGCCACCCCATGAAATGGTACAAAAATGTACAGAATAAATCTAGAATACTGTGCCTCTGTCTAGTAGTGACACAGTGAAGGTCCCCTTATATAATAGAATTAGTTTACTGTGCCCCTGTCTAGCAGTGACACAGATGTGACCCCTGGGGTAAACTTACGATCTCCCATCCACTCATCAAGATTTCTCTTGAAGAGAGTCAGTGAGGGGCTCTGCCTAATATGAACTGGGATCCTGTTCCAAAGCATGGGAAGCCTCTGGGTTATGAATCTATCCCTCCAGCATGTCCTATTCATACTTGTGCCGAGGTTTAAGTCTTTAGCTCTCGTGGTCCGGATGGATTTGGATTTTTTGAGGTGGAGCATGTCCATCAGATCCTGATTGGACATGGCCTTGTATGTCAGGCAGAGATCACCTCTGAGCAGGCGGTATGCTACTGAATAGAGCTGAAGTTTCTTTAGTCTGGCAGAATAAGACATATGTTGGAGACCTTTGATCCTTTTGGTGAGGTACTTTTGTGGTCTCTCCAGCTGTTGCAAGTGCCGGGTGAGGTACATACCAAATGGGGCATTGTACTCAATCATGGGTCTGATGAGGGAGGAATATAGGGTACAATGACATCCTTGGATCTGGATGTGAAACCCTTCATGATGAGGTGTGCAAGGTAGAATGTTTTTCTAACCACTTTGGCAACGTGGGTGTCAAATGAGAGGTCACTGTCTACTTGGGTCCCTAGGTCTCTGATTACTTTTTCCGTACTCAGTGGGTTGCTGTCCATGTGATAATTTGTGGGTACTTTGTTTTTTCCAAAAGGGATAACTATACATTTTTTGGCATTTAGTTTAAGGCCGTGACTACGGCACCAGTTGTCCATTTCAGTGAGGCCTTTTTGTAGGATGTGTGTATCTGCTGGTGTATTGACTATGGCACCTAGTTTGCAGTCATCTGTGAACTTTGTCAGCCACAGCCCTCCCATGTTTGCTTTAACATCTGAGAAATAAATGCCGAACAAGAGGGGTCCCAGGACAGATCCCTGTGGGACACCACTTGTGACTGGCTTTGAGTCTGACATTGCTCCAGCGATTTTAACTTTATGGGTTCTGTCCTTTAGCCAGTTTGCAACCCATCTAGTGACATAAGGGTTTACTTTAAGCTGTTTAGCTTATCTATGATGCCTGAGTGGGGTATTGTGTCAAGGCCTTAGCCAAGTCCAAGTATGCTGTATGGACTGCTTTGCCCTCATCAATGGCTCTAGTGACTGTTTCAAAAAGTCAACCAGGTTTAAAAGGCAGGATCTGCCCTTTACAAAGCCGAACTGGGTGGGGTCAAGCGTCTGTAGGTCCCCTATGTCTCTGTTTATGAGTTCCATAATGATTCTTTCCATAGCTTTGCAGACCAGGCTAGTCAAGCTTATGGGGCGTAGTTTCCAGGGTCTGTAGAGGCACCCCCTTGTGGAGTGGGACCACTGTTGCTGTACGCCAGTGTTCAGGTACATATCCCAAAGTAAGGCTAAGGTTAAATAGCATTTTTATGTGTGGGTTTAGCTCCTCTTGAGTTCACGTAACACGCACCCAGGGATACCGCCAGGTCCCATTGATGCTGTGTTTTTGCTTTGTTTAGGGCGGTTCTCACTTGGACATCTGAGATGACAGGAGATTACATTCAGCTGGGATAAGTATTTCTTCTTTTGGGGTGAAGGAGGTGAGAAATTTGCACTGAACCTGTCAGCCAGAATGTTAGCAATATCTGTGGGTTCAGTGTATTTTTGTTGTTGTGAACCAACTCTGAGCATATCTGAGGGTTTCCACCAGGTTTCTAACATAGCTGAAGAAGGCTTTGTGGTTATCTTTAGTGTCCTTAGCGATTTTTCTCTCAAAGTTTGCCTTGGATGTTTTATGAGAGAACGTAGTTTTCTGCTAATGTTGATCAGAGATGTCTTCCCTTCATGGGATTTTGCTCTGACATGCAGTAGCTTCCTTCTTTGTTATACAATTTGTTTATGGCTGAGGTCCACCAGACAGGATGCTTACATTTAGTGGAGAGGGACTTGGATTTGTTTGGGATTGTATGATCCATGCATTCTTGGAGATGTCCATAGAAAGCATTTGTGAAGGATTCGCATTGTGGGATGTGGTATCCACTGGCACAGTGGGCTTAAAGGATACCATCTCAGTCTTAAGAAGAGTGAAGTCTGCTTTTGAGAAGTTTTTTACTGTGGTCTTTTGTGCTGGGGTGGAGGTGGGATATGTATATCCAGGGTGATTAGTTTGTGGTCAGATCTCACTAGTGAGGGGTATACTTCCGGTGTGGAGCATTTTGTCCCCATGTTTGTGATGATCAGGTCTAGTATATTATCTCCCTAGTGGGAGAGGTGACTAGTTGTTCCAGTGCATTTGAATTTATGAATTCCAGGAACCTTTGGGCTAGGGTATTAGGGCTAGAATAATGTACCCGATCTATGTTTGGGTAGTTGAAGTCTCCCAGTATGATGGTATTTTGTGATACATTCATATCTTCCAATGTCTTCAGGAAGGCTGAGTGGGGTTCTTGAGATTGGGAGGGTGGTCTGTAACATGCTACCAGTTGTATAGCAGTTTTGCCTATGGTTAGTTGCACCTGTATGGTCTCTGATGCTTCATGTGTTGCTACCAACCTGGAGGTGTGGGTGTCCTTTATGAATATGGACACTCAACCTCCCTTTGTGGTTCGGCCCGGGTTTTGGGGCCGAAAAGCATGATACGAGGTATAGCCTGGTAGCGCTGGGGTGCTCTCAGGAACCTTGAACCAGGTTTCAGTTACTGCACAGACGTCGATGTTCTCCATGCTGAGGAGTGCATCAAGTGCCTGCATCTTGAGATTTAGACTTCTGGCGTTGAGCAGCATTACCCTTAGCTTTTTTCCATTTTTGTTTTCTAAGGAGGTGGGTTTGTCTTTTGAGCCTTGCCTAAAAAAGGCACTATGGGGGTGGCAAGAGCCTTAGCCAATATCCGGAAGCCCAGTGGTGGCAGGTGTAAGCCATCCCTTGAGCAGCGTGGCTTGTCCAACATATCATCCCAGGCAGACAGACATTGGATCCCCTTAGAATGACACCAGTACTTGAGCCAATTGTTAAAGCTGATCATCTTGTCTTTGTATTGTGGTATCATTCTTGGTGAGGGCAAGATGCTGCTCAGGGTCAGGGTCATACCAGCCTGGGCTACATAATCGGAGAGCTCCTCTATGTCTCTTTCATGTAGTCCAGGGAGGTACGTCTCAGGTCATTCACACCAGCATGGGCAATGACGGAGTCATATTTGTACTTGCTTTGGAGTGACCTGAGTGCGTGTGTTATGTGGCGGATCCTAGCTCCCGATAGACAGCTCACAGTCACCTTCTCCTTGTTCAGCCTGGTCAGTGGGACATCAGTGTGTCTGACTATGGAGTCACCTATTACTAGTGTATCAGGCAAGGTGTTTGGCCTTAAGGGCTGCGATTGGTTGACACACTGATTTATTGAAGTATGTGTTGCATGTGTTTTGTTTTGAGGTGGTGGATTTTTGGATGTCTGCTTTGGGAGCCTCTGTTGTTTTGGTAAGTTTTTTATTAGAGCCACCGAGTATGTCTTTGTGTTTTTATGTGTTTGGTTTGCAGTTGTGGTAGGTCTATGTGGGACTGGGATTGTTGTGTGTGTGTTTGCCATCTCCTCCTGTCTGGTCATGCCAGTCCTGAGTTGAGAGAGTTCAGCCTCCAGTTTGGCTATATAGTTGCATCTCTCACATGTATTTGTGTTTGTTGGGAAGAGGAGAGGGTTGTCTGTGTACATGAGACAATTGTAGCATTGTCTCAAGATGCCCAGATTGACCAGCTGAACTGGAGACGATGCCTGTAATCTACCACTCGACATGCTAGAACAGTATAAGGGAGTGGTATACCTTTAAGGGAAGTGGGTATTCGCAGGGGTGGTAAGTAGATGTAGTGCTTTACTTAGTACGAGAGTGCTTACTTAGTAGAGAAGTATTGAGAACAAGTGCTAGGCTTATAATACAGTGAGTAGTCTGGTTATACTAAGAGTAGAGCTTCCTTAAGGGAAAATTTGAAGAACAGACTTGGCGGAGCCAGAAAAAGTTTAACCTTGTTTAACCGGCACTGCGCTATACGCACAACCGCACAAAGCCGTGCAAACGCGGATTTTAAACAGTGAACTACAAAAGAGCTGGAAATGGTCCCAAACAACCAATTACTACAGCTTCTTGTGCTGAGGTCACTTCCCCCAAGGACAGGTAGGCTGCTCAAGGCTCCCCACTCCCACTGGTGAGCAAAGAAACTTCCTTCTATCCAAGTAAGGTAATGGACAACACAGGAACTACACCACAGCCCAGAATACAGCAATGCCTGTAAACTGGTCTAAACTAGTCGAGGAAGGCGGGAAAACAAGGATTTTTTTTTGTTTTTTTGTTTTTTTGGTAGAAACACACAGAAAATGCAGAAACAGTGATAAATTAGTTACACAGGCTAGCACACTTTAGTGGGTAGACTCCACAGTTAAATTAAACAAACAAACAAGCAAACTTTCGATCAAATTCGACTAAATGTAACTTTAAGTGCAGATTTTAAAATAATGCAGCAATCAGTTAAAAAACAGTTCAGGCTAGTTCAAGGTTCAATTATTTTGTTTTTTTCTTTAAATAGCATTTAATCTAACACTGACGTCTTCACTTCTTGCCTTTGTTGCATGAATTTCACACATTCAGGTCCCCTAGCTGTTCTCGGCACCTGGTCTCTTCTGCATGTATAATCTTCAGTTTTCTTGTACTTCCTGCTGCATACATCATCACTTTCTTATGGGATATTGCAATGCTTCATTAAGCCATACATAATGTGATATTGGCTGAGGCCACTTTCCTCTTTTATACGACAGACATTATCAATACTTTTTCTCCACTGTGGATGGATTAACATTTGATGTATAATATTTTATTTCTCTGCTGCATTAAAACATCTTATTTGCAAGGGACAGTCAAGTATCTTTGAAGTGACTTTCCTTCTTAAAAAACTTCAGTGTTCATCAGGGAGCATTGTGTATTTTTTTTTGGTAAATGCTGCTATCCTCCAGTATTTTTTTTATTATCTCTGAATGTCAGCACTTCAAAAAATGTACTATGGGGCAGAAGAAGCAGCAAGTCATCTCAAAGAAGGCAGACTAGAATATTTTCCAGGATGGCATATTTTATTCATATTTTATTATCTTTCCAATGTACACAGTCTGCTTTGCTGCAGACAAGATAACTAGGACTTATGGGGTTGGGGATTGGTATAATGGTTAAGGTGTTTACCTCACAGTCATAGTACAAGGTTTGATTCTCACCTTTGGTAGGGAAATTGGCTAGGCTTAAAATGATCCACAAGGACTCCTAGCCTAGTAATTACCTTTGAAATTATGACATTTTCATAAGTGTGGCACCTTGTAATGGTGAAAAAACACTGGCTGGTATTCATATACAAGTCATGTAGCACTCAACATACACTTGTTTCAGAATCAGTCACGAGCAGACCAACAGAACCTGGTAGAGATTCATATTCTTATATTGTGTTTCAGTACAATGAGACCTAATGCGAAAAAGAAGATATATGAAATGACTGCATAACTGCATTTAAATGAAATGGCATTGCAAAATATAGGCATGATGATAATAAATAGCATAAACACTCCCCTTACTACTCTAAATCAAGAAACAACTCTGACCCAGTAGAACCCAGTAGAACCACCGACTGTGGTCCACAAAACAGACAACAAAGCAAAGCAAGTAGTGTTCTTTATTCTAGCGCTTCAGTGTTTCCACCTTCAAGGAATATCAAACACTAAAAAATGCATACATTTATATATCACACTCAATTAATAGCAAACACCCACTAATTATACAATGGGCCTTCCCTTAAAGCAAACACTTCCAATTTAACTCATTATTTAGACCATTAGGCATCAAAGTTTTGTATTTCAAAATATAAATACTTTCTTTATATAACAACTTTTGTTTCAATACATTTTCATCATTACCTAAACTTTCTACAGTTTCTAAAATTGTGCCTTGTAGTAAAGTAGTGTCACTACCCACGGTAGTGGTGCTGCAGTAGCTTTGTCACCTCACAGCAAGACGTTGTCGTGTTCGATTCTCAGCTAGAGCGTCTTCTGTGTGGAGGCATGCATGAATGGGCATGCTTTCGTTGAAGGTTGTGCATCAGAGCTGGTAACTCGGCACAAAAAATCCACTACCAAACATTAGCGGACCTGAGTTCCGCTGTGGCGACCCCTAACTGGGATAAGCCGAAAGACAATAAAGTAGTGTCACTATTATGTAACATCCTAAAATGTGAGGCAATTATTTTATCTTCCCTCATATTTTTAATATCCCTCATATGTTCCATGAATCTGATGCGAAATTCCCGTTTTGTTTCCCCTATATAGTAAAGTGAACGTGGGTATCTTAATGCATATATCACCCCTTTACGTCTACACAAATAGGTATCCCTAGGTTCAAACTTAACCCCGTTCATGCTACTGAATGTAGTCACAATGTTTGCACATACACTGCACCTGTTACAACATAATGTTCCTCTGTTTAAAAGTACTTTTGGTATATCCATTTTTGGCATACAAAACTTGCCGTGTACTACCATATCTTTCAAATTTCTTCCCCTCTTGTAGGAGAAAAGAGGTTTTCTAGTTAGAATATTAGGCAAAAGGCTATCTTCCAATAGATATTTCCAATAATACTCTATTAACACTTTCACCTCCTCACTTTTAATGTTGTATACAGACACATAATAAATTGCATTTTCTTCTTTCTTATCTCGTGTACTATACCCTTTCATCTGATGTGTATTCCTTTCCTCATATCTATTCACATTTCTACCTTTATCCATCTCATCCCATATTCTAGTTTGGGCTTGTTTCAAAATAACCGGATCATAGCCCCTTTGTAAAAACATATGGTTTGTCTGTTCCATCTCTTTTACCAACAAACTCTTGTCACTACATAGTCTTGAAACATGTACCAACTCCCCATAGGGTAAAGCTTTCAAGACATGGGGGGGTGACAACTTGTGGCATGCAGATATTGATTACCATCAACAAATTTCCTATGGATATTGGATGAAAGAATTCCACTTTCTCTCCCTTCCAAAATAAGATCTAAATACACCACCTTATTCCCCTTCTGAAGTCCGTCAAATGATAGACCAAAGGGATTCTTATGCATGTCCAATATAAATTCGTCTACTTCATCCTTGCCCCCTTCACATACAAATATTAAATCGTCAATAAAACGAAAATAAAAATCAATTTATTTTTTTATAAAATTTAGATTAAATAAAACTTTGTTTCAAAAAAAGACATAAAAAGGTTAGCATACATAGGGACAAACGCCGCCCCCATTGCAGTGCCTTGTTTCTGTCTATACAATACATTGTTAAAATAAAAATAATTATTTTTCAAACAAAAATCTACCATATTTGTTACAAAACAAGAGAAGGGGTTATCTCCCAGGAAAGATGCAACTGCCTCTAAACCGTCTTTATGTTGGATGGAGGTATACAAGCTTTTAACATCAACCACCAACCAATATTTGTTCTTGTTCCAAACTATTGGGGAGATCTTACGCAAAAAGTCAAAACTATCCTGTATATAAACCGGGGATTTCAGAACATAAGGTAGCAATATTTTATGTAACACTAAACCAATATTATGTAAAAAATATTTACAAGCAGAGATAATAGGTCTACCCGGTGGTTTAACCATGTGTTTATGTACTTTAGGTAGACAAAAGAAAACAGTTATTTCACTGTTCCAGTTAAATAACCTATCCCTAACATCTTTCTCAGTAAAATAGCCTAACCTTACACTTCTATCTAGCATCTTTTCAAATTCAACTGCTGCTTGTTCATATTCATTCCTGGTACATTTTTCACATACATTAGCATTTTCCAAATGTTCCATGCACATATCATAATATTGTAGTGTATTCATGATAACTATTTTATTTCCTTTATCCAAAGGTTTTATTACTATGTCTTTTCTGTTTCCCAATACCTTCAAAGCTTAATTGTAAGAAACCGCATGTCTATTTACTAATGCATTATTACAAATATTTTCACCTCCAAACCTTATCATAGAGCCAAACTGTGCAATGCATTGATTAACAAAAGGAGGCATAAACTTATTAAATGTTGGTATGTTTGATACATCAATCTCACAATAAGCATTAGAAGACATACTTTCATCATTATCGTTTGTATACACTTCCCCAGCGTCTTCATAACAGGAGAAAAAACTGTCATCAGATTCATTGAATGAAGAATAATTAAATTCTGCATTCTCCTTTCTAAAATCCTTAAAAAAATGGTATTTCAAATGCACTTTCCTTAAAAATCTAAACATTTCTTGCTTCACTATGTTTCCTCTAGGTAACACAGTCGGTACAAACTTAAGCCCTAATTTCAACACAGATACTTGTTCCTGTGTTAAATTATATTGAGACAAATTTAACACTATACCCAGTTCAGTACATACCTTATCGCCTGAACCTTTTGTTATAATACTGTCCGTTTTTTTGTCCCTGCTGAAAATCCACCTTGTAAACTCTCTCTGGGTTACCAGCATATGTCCCAACGTTCCTATTTCATTTCTGCACCTGTCGATGCTGTTGCTGGTATTGTTGTTGCCCTCCCTGGTTCCGAAAAGTTTGCACATGTTCCTCCGGTCATTGTGGTTGGGGTAACTCGGGAAATTCTTCACTCATGTCTGATTCAAAATGGCTCTCTTCTCCGGATGAAACAAACGAGGAAGAGGCTGCACTTTTATATCTCATGTGCTGACATCTTTGGTTCCCGGCCCTCCGATTGGTTGAATTCGAGAAGGCAAGCCCTGCCTCATATTCATCAATATCTCTCGTTAACTTTGACTTTTTTTGTTCAATAAGCTCAGCTTCTAACGAGAGTAATTTCTTGTTAGTCTTTTCTAAAAAGGCATTGATATTATGTGCATTCATGGTGCTGCTAATTGTCTGTGACAAAACCGCCAGTTCCTGTTTCAATTTTTTATGTTTTATTTGGTCTCTCTCTAATAAAATGTGTATCCATTCAATTACACATCTGTGTGAAGCCTTGAACCAGCGTTCCTTATATTGTTTGTCTACAGAACAGTTCAAATCGAAAGGGGTACTTGGATTTTTAAGAAATCTGAGCCCCTTAGGTGCAATATCAAGATCAATATACATTTGCAGCCCCAAGATATCGAAGTAAGTTTTTGTCTCTTTCTCCAACAACTTCTCATATTTGTCACATAATTCCCTCATATCAGATGGTATAACATTAAGCATCTGCCCCACTGAATTAAAGGGGTCAGATACTCTTTTTGCTCTCTCTTTCACAAATATTTTGAATATAGGACCCATACCTATATTGGCTTGCCAATTCACCATAGTCATTCCCAATGTCTGTACTGAACCATTCAAATAATGTTCCATAGTTCTCTGGGAACCCGCCTGGGATCCCGAACCACCAGCCACTCCCAGTTGAAATACTGGTTCCTCTCGAAATGCTCGGATGATAATAAATGTAGGCAAGGTGAATGTTGTCATGATTCATAATTGTCTGTAGAGAAAATTGTGCAGCTCTGTTTACCTGAATAAACGAAAATGGGGAAAACACAGACTGGCTGAAGAATATATTCTTTTTACTTCGAATAAATTAAATAAATGTAAAATACAGGCATCCAAATCAAGTAATATCCAAATCAAGTAAGCGCTTTAGTTTGGCGGTTGCCAAACTTTTTCAAACAAGTAAAACCATCACTTCCTGTTGGTTAAATACACTAATTTAGTGATGTAATACAAGCTTTGCACTTAAATGTTTAAAGAAACAAAGTAACCTAAAAAATACATGTAACAAGTAAACGTTGCATCCTATAAATCACCTAATAACATCTGATAACCATAATATACACAGTAGCTACTGTTAAGCATAAGCCCAACCTTCAAAATCATTCCTAAATAATCAAAATTAATCATATAAAACACAAGTAATTCTTGTGTGCTCAATAAGACATAATGAAATGTTTGAAAGTGCTGAATTTGTGTTGAAATGCTGCATTTATATTCATAAAAAACACTTCATTTATATTCATAAAAAATGCTTAATTTCCATTCACAAAGCAAGTGTTTCATTCATAAAAACCTGTAACTACAGATGCTTAAAATATTTCTATTGCATATATTTCTTAATTGGCCTTTTATTATTTTGTATTACATCACTAAATTAGTGTATTTAACCAACAGGAAGTGATGGTTTTACTTGTTTGAAAAAGTTTGGCAACCGCCAAACGAAAGTGCTTACTTGATTTGGATGTTACTTGATATGGATGCCTGTATTTTACGTTTATTTAATTTATTCAAAGTAAAAAGAATTTATTCTTCAGCCAGTCTGTGTTTTCCACATTTTCGTTTGTCTGGGTTTATTGGTTTCATTGGTGCTCTTATTGTCTTGGTTTTTTAAGTTACATGGATTTGGCTGAGACGGCGACTGAAACAGTACCAGATAACATGCTTGGAAGCTTAATACAGTTAATTCAAAAACTAACGGAAAGGCTTGACAGGCTTGAACAACGCAACCTGTTGCAATGCTCCAACCTCTCACTTCATTCCAACCCATTTGTGGACATAAATGGGACTAATACTGGGGAATTAAATACAAGGAATTCTACTTCACTGACTATTCCCTTGGATCATACAGATGCAGGAATGGATGAATGGCCATCCAGAACTATAGTCATTAATAGAACAAGAAACAATGACTTTTCTTCCTGGTTAAATCATGACAGTGGTTTTGCACCTACAACGAACTTTAATTCAGGTACGCCTAAAACCTATAATGATAAACTGGCCGAATTAGACCATGTTCTGTTAAAAATTAAGAAATTACAAATGGACAACAACTATTTTTGGAATGCATAAAGAAAAAATATCGTTCCCAAAGGTTTACGTGCATGGAGATTTCCTACTGGCCTTATAGCTAATTCATCACTGCATATGGACTTAATTAAACTATTTGATAAATTCGGAATGGACTATATGAACTTAGTCATTAGTGACAATAAGAAGACAATAGAATTTTTATCAAAAAAAGCCAATGAACTTGATTTAGCAGTAAAAAATGATTTAGCTTATTCTAACAATGATTTTTATTACCAGCGCATATTTAAATCTATTGATGAAAAAATGAAGTTAATCAAAGAAAGGAAGTTTAAAAAATTAGACAGAGATATGAATGCCTATGGTCAGGTTATGGTGTACCCCCCACCCCCTACCTCTCAACAATGGGACTTTAAATCGACGTCCCATGATGTAAGAAATGAGACAAACAACAATCCCAGTACGAGTATGGGAGACATTGATGTAGAAGAAAATGTTGATTTTTTAGATACAGATCCCTTTCCACCACTTCGGAGGTCAGAAAGATTACAGCAACGTCAGCAAACATTTCAACAACAAAATCAATGAAGAAATTGGGGTCCACAGAACCAATTTCATGTTCGAGGGACTTTTTCAAGGGGGAGGAACAATCATCACAGAGGCCAATGGAGAGGTCATTAGTGTGTGATACATTGGCACCTAGTTGCCCAGTCACTTACACTAATAGGACTAAGGACTTTACTGTTTATAATTATTCAGAGTATGTGTTTGTCAATCGTATATGTGACTTGTTGTCATGAGGACAAACATTTATTCCAAATAAAAATATGAATATTATGCGCTCTATAATAGATTTAAAAATGTTTGTTCAGAAATTAAATCTAAGTTTGATATTTCAAAATACAGAACAGGTAATGAAACCGTTTTATGTTTCTAGCTCATATAACCCATCTTTGCATCCAACTTTGGAAATTTTTGAGAAATTATGCGAACTTGATTTCCATGCTCTTGACTCTTTGGGAATAAAAACCAAAAAGCACAGTTTAACTAAAGATGAACACAAGATTCTAAATACACTAATGGAAACAAAGAGTATCAGGCTTATTAAGCCAGATAAAGGAGGGGGTATGACAATATTTAATACTCAGGACTATAATACCAAAATTGAAACTATATTAAATAGCAATACATACAGAAGGAGCTCAATTAATTAAATAAATGGGGCATATAGGCATATCAGAGGGATTCTTTACGATTTGTTTATTGAAGGGGACATAAATATTGATGAATTTAATTATATGAATGTTAGTCATCCAAGGACTCCAACTATGTTTGGAGTCCCAAAAATTCATAAAAATTTAAACACACCCCCCTTTAGACCAATAGTGGATGCACGGGGTTCTATCACTAATCCAATAGCAAAATTTATTGATAATAAATTGAAACCATATATACATGGAGAAAAACATTTATTAAAAGATTCTTGGGACTTTTTGTCCACTATTGGGTCTATTACATATAACGAAAGGGATACTTTCCTCACTATAGATGTCAAAGACTTGTATTCTGTCATCCCACACCAGCAAGGAATGGATTGGGTAAATTCATATTTGAAGGAAAAGGGTTTAATTCAAAACAGTATTAATTTATTTGACCAATTACTAGATATTATTTTAAAAAATAATTTTATATTTTTTAATGATAACATTTATTTACAAAATGAAGATGTAGCAATGGGGGTCTCCATGCGGAGGCCTCTATGCAAATATAGTAATGTGTATGTGGGAGAAAAAAATTATTTTTAATTATTTGTTTTTTATCTTTTGTAAAACTTACTTGCGTTTTTTAGATGACATATTTATTTTATGGAATGGAAGTGAAGAAAAAAATCGATGAATTTTTAAATTACATTAATTCAACTACTTCCATTTTAAAATTTACAGCTACGATTAATAATGATTCAATAGCTTATTTGGATGTATTATTCGAAAAAGTTTATAACAATAAGAGATTTATACCCAAAATATTTCGAAAAAAGACTTATAGTAATAGTTTTTTGCATTTCGACAGTTGCCATCCCTATACTCAAAAAAGAGCAGTTCCAAAAGGCCAGTTTGTTAGAGCTGCAAGAATGATTAGTAACAGGGAGGATTTTATATCTGAATGTTAAGTGAAATGTTCAAAAATAGAGGGTATCCTAATAGACTGATAAATAACATCATGTCAGAAATAACAACAAAACGTGATAACTTACACTTTAAACCTCTGTTGAACCAAGTGTCTATTACATATATAGATTCTACAGAGGCTTGTGTGAGGGGAGAAATGCATATACAAACGGATACCCCAGGTCCTATTAATGCTGTACAGAATGCTACCAATACATTAACCACTAGCGATGCAAGAAACTTCACTAGAAGTTTTATTACTACTTTTAATTCTGACAGTGCCTTTATTAACAAGATACTTATGAAAAATTGGCAATTTTTAACATCTGATCCATCTTTACACCAGCATTTTGATTTCAACCCATCAATAGTATACAGAAAGGGTCCAAACTTGAAAAAATGTTTGGAAAATACACAAATTACAAAACATGGGAGAATGTTTAAATGTGGTAGGTGTAAATACTGCTGTTATGTGTTTGAAACCACTGAATTAACAATTAATGGCATCAAGATACGATTAAAAGAAAAAGTCAGTTGTACTAATGAAAAGGTAGTATATTGTGCCTTATGTTGCACCTGTACAGGGTTTTATGTTGGTAAAACAGAAAGGAAATTGAAGGACCGTATGGGTGAACATATTAGAGCTATACGTGATGGTAATGAAATGAATGCCCTAGCAAAGCATATTAATACTCATACATCTCATTCTCTTAAATTTGTTGTTTTAGATATTTTAAATTTTGACGCTAGGTGTGGTGCATGGCACCCACTACTAGAAAAACTTGAACTACAATGGCAAATAAGATTAAATGCACACAATTGGCCAGGATTGAATAATGTAATTTCAATTTCCAGCATTTTAAAGTTAAAATCTTTTGTGAGATAATTTGTTATGCAAGACATCTGTTCAGGTTGCTAGGGCACATTTGTATACCTTATTTATATCTTATTTATACATATAAATATAATTACAAACCTTATTTTTTTTAAAAA
>NC_056749.1:78682727-78713130 GCF_019279795.1 Protopterus annectens
GCCATATTTGGCGTTATAACGCCAACGCTATGCGGGCGCCTGGCGCAAGGTTCATGAATCCCGGGGTCTGTCTTCCTTACAAGTTATATATGTACATAATGCTATAATTCTATAAACATGTTCTCTCCACCTCGCTTGCACAGCAGTTAACCTTCCCGTCCTTATCGATGTTACATGTAGTATTTTCACTGGTTTTTACACAGCACAACCACTCCAGAACAATGATCACTTCCTAAGTTCCATATTATATTTCCACCTCACAATTTTCCTGCTTGCCATCTTTCTTCATTTGTCAGGAATCTTACATAATCTAACAGAATGATATCCACATCCCATTCAGCACACCGTTTCAGCATTCTCATCCTTCTTACAGTGTTCACGTTTACTGAACATACTCTAAAATTGTTGCTTTTTCTTCTTTTTCAATTTATGAGAAATACTTTTTTTAAATTCCATATCCTTATTTTTACTCTTCTCCAATTAAATATTTTTCTGGATTAAAGTAGACATAATCCTTGATCCTCAGAATTAGATTTCTTACAGGCAAGAACTTCAAAAATCTATTTGTATCAGTCCTTTTTCCTGACCCATCTTCCTGTATGCACTCTGTTTCCTCATGAACCCCTCCATATTTTTTCTTCTTCTGCAATTTCTTCATCACCTAGTTCACTCTCTCACCTAGTCTCTTGTTGCCCCATTTTTTTGTATGTTTTCTTCTCTCTCTCCCCTTCTTTTTGACTATTTACCAGTTGCTCTTCACAATCAATCCAAAATGACTGTTTTTTTATATGGCCTAATGGTTAAGGTGTTTGCCTTACAAACACAAGGTGCAGGGTTTAAGTCTCACAAGGGATAATTGGCTAGGCTTACAATGGCTCACAAGGGCAATTAGCCTAGTACTTACCTATGAACCTATACAATCTGGATTTAGGTGCACACCTTCTTGCTTTCTGCCCACACTGGTTATATTACACCTTGTCACAATCATTAATTAAAAGAGAAAAGCCCCCCCCCCCTAAAAAAAATGATTTAGGCTAGCCAGCATATTTTAATGCCCCTCTATGACTAGCCATATAATAACACATTGCAAGTGTTTCACCATGCCTTTTTTTTTACATTTCAAAACAGATTTCACCTTCTACCCTTAATTCCATTAAATTTCTCGAATCTCTGACAATATTATCAGCAGTTTCACTCAAACACTCCATACATTTTTAACACTGTCTTCTTCTAGTTCATTGTTTCTAAACATCAAAGTAACATTTTTTTACATTTAAGTTACTGCCAGAAGCCAAGTAATTGTTCCACAGATAAATGTCCTTTTTGTTACACAGTTCCAGCAACTTCATCATAAGCCCCTCAGCTTCAACTGTTAAAACATAAAAAGTCCCTGTCACAATATTCATAAAAGGCCAAATTTATTGAGCTTTCAAACCCAGAACAGTTATTAAATTGACCCACATAGAATATCTAATATTACAGAGTCATTTTTGTTTTTATTTTCACATTTGGTCTTCTCTTTAAAAACATGTATACTTGCAGTTTGTTGCTGCTCTCTTTTTTTGCATGCTGTCACTGCTGCATATGTTTTAGTTACTGCATTATTTGCTGCTACAAAATCAGACTCCTTCTTAATTTGTTGCTGCTTTCCTCTGTTACTTTCTGTCACTGCTACATAAGTTTTTACTGCTGCTTTCACTGCTGCCACATCACTTGTTTCTTTTTCTGCATTACCATCCTCAGCACGTTCAAAAAATTAGCTGCAGTCATACCCCATAAAACAGCAGAACTGTCACCTGAATCATCCTGCTCAATTATTTTTAACAGAACATCATCTGCAAGCCCTCCTGACTCTAATTCTTCTATCTGCACCCCTTCAAAAGACTCATGTTCTTTTCTATTGAGACAGTTAAATGATGCTCATTTATAACATCTACCACATGGGAATCTTTCTTTGCATTCTAAAACTCCATATTGAATATTTTTTTCTAAAATTCTCATTTTCCACCCCCAAATTCTACATAGCTTTTCTCTCCTTCTCCATGCTGCTACTTCCCTTAGACTTCTTCCTTGCTGCTATAGCAGCTGTCTGGTGCCATCTAGCAGTTCCAGAGAATAGGGGATATTCACTGATGCCATGGCCAAATTTCCCCTAGTAGAATAAATACTACCTTTGGTCTTCCCTGAAAAAAGGTCATATACCAATGTAACTAGCCTGGTCAATAAAGTTTAAATAAAATAAATAAAAGTTTGTTATCTTATGTCATGCACAGACTATCATCAGTGGCGGCTGGTGACTTCAAATCAAAGGGGGGCTGCAGGAGACAGCTGAATGGGTGGGGTCAAGGGGGGTGTGGTCAATGAGAAAGGGGAGGGGCTAAAAACACAAAAACTAACTTTAATTAAATACGCTGCCCTGGGTGGCAAACCATCATTATGAGAGTCCAAGCAAGACAAAAATAAGTGTAGAAGAATAAAAATATTTCAATGCATTGGCTGCATCACAGCTTGCTTAATATCTAGATGGAAACAAAAGGTTGTGAGGCATGAAAAAATAAATTACTTTTTAAATACATTACTGGCATGCCAGTCAAAATCAAGTATAAGAAAAACCAGAAGTACTCAACTCAAACCACTTCTCCTTGCACTGCAGTTCTAATTATAATTTATATTCAGCTTTATTACAGTACCAAGTAACATGCTGAAAGTAGAAATCTCTGTGATGCCCCCACTTGTAAAAATGTTTCTTATCCAAAAAAGACCTGCTGCCTGACAACTATCTACTTGTTTCTTGGGGAAAACATGATCAAATTAAAAAATGAAAAGCAAACAATAAACAAGCTCAAGATACATTGCTTAAAGGATTACTGTACAGGTTATGGACCACACATGACTGGCATTCTGTTTAGTTACGGGTAAAGTCTGTAGAGATGACTGGAAGTCTCCAACAAGTGTAATGAGCTTTTTAAAATAATGGAATCCTGTCTTTGAATACCCAAGGCTTATACATTATCTAGTCAAGTATTCTCTGCATGGCAACAACAGAAAGGCTTTCAATGTTGGCAATTCTTTAACAGTATGCTTATTAAAGCTTACTTGCATCTTACGATCTCAGACAAGCTTACCTTATGGTCATTAAAGCATTGCTACTTAAACACAGGGCAACAGGCACTTTCTGAGTAATAAGCATAAATAATAATTATCATAAATCTGAGTAATAAGCATAAAGCATAAATCAACAGTACAAAAGTATGACAGAAACCAGACCGTTCTGCAAAATCAAAGACAGATGAAAAGCCACTGTAGTACTTGTGTCTACCTTGGATGGGGGGACACACTGCACATTTTCACTGCATAACTACTCCTTGCCTTGCTTGGACACATCCAGAGTCACTACATGGGGGAGTGGGGTGCAACAAGTATGTCACAATTTGAAATGTTTCTGGCTGACTGGGCCCTGACACATTGGTCATACCTCTCAACCTCAGAGCAAGAAATCTGGACAAAGCCATGCACAGAAGTGGGACAAAGGCCCAAAAATAAGGACAATTTTTAAATATTGCTCTAATAAACTTAGAAAGATAATAGAATAGGTCTTGCAATAGTATGAATTTTCTGAAGGGTATAAAATCTGAAACTCAAATGTCTGTCATTATTTTCTAACTTCAGTCTTTAGTGATTTGTCACTAATTCGCCAAAAAACACAATTTTATAAAAAGTGGACCAAAAATGTGATGCAAAAATATAAAATAGCCACACAATACAGCTGGGAACCTGTCAAAGAAGGGACACTTTAATATTAGTACTGCTAAGTTGAGCAGCTGACAAAATAAAAGAATCTACATGCATTTCAAGTAATCTATAATTTGATTATTACAGTTATTTCTTAATTGTAAACCCTCCATGTTTTCTTCCAAAATTGCTATTTTGAGGAGGGATTATTAGGGGGAAGAGCAACATTTTGAGCCAAAATCAGAGACATTTGAGAGGTTGGCTATTCCTAATTCTGTAAAGCAATTTATTTGCGTGTACCTCTCAACCTGTTAATGCAGTAAATCTGAACAAGGCCAAATATATTGGGGGAACATATAAACAAACAGTACTAAAAATTGCTCTTGTATAAATTGAGACAGTTGATAGAACAGTTCTTACTTTAGCATGCATTTTTCTGAAGGTTATGAAGTCTGAAACTCAGTGTATCATTTAGTGACTTAATTCCTAAATGATGTGCCAGAAAAGTACACATTTTATGAAGAACAAACCAAAAATAAGAAGCAAAAATATGTTCATTCTTTGAAAATCTGGACAGTTGAGAGGTATAGTTTAGCTGGGCCTGTCTGAGTTTAATGCCCTTCCCCCCTGACAAAATCATGGTTGAATGGAGCCTCTGCAGCCATTCCAATGAACCATTTCTTGGCTATTTCACTCCATTACCATAAACACTAATGTGCATACTGCTTTACTTCTATGATGAGTTAGACTTCATTTGAAAGTTTTATTTTGTATTTTACAGCACAAACACTAAGTCATCTGCTAAACAAAGCAATGTAGTCTCACAATGAAAACTTAGCATTAAAATTTATCTTCCCTTGAAACTCACATTCATTGAAACAGCATTGAAACCCACATTCAAAGAAAATACATTTTGCCAGTGGCAGATTCATTTTGGGCTGTTTTCAAATCATAGGCCCCTTACATATGAAACATACATGTGCTCTTTGATACACCTTCCTCATTTTTCCAGTAAGCAATGAAACAAAACGCATGCACCCATAATGGCAAAACTGCCCAGTTCAGAACATTTATCACAAAAGTCTACTCAGACTTCCACAATCCACCATTATCAGTAAATATGCACAATTCTACAGTCCACCATTATCAGTAAATATGCACAATTCTACAGTCCATTATCAGTAAATATGCACAATCTCTGAAGAAGTAAAAGTCATCTAAATAATTCCACATTAAAGAAATCTGTAACTAATGAAGAGGTTGCTGCTAGCAAACACCTTTATATTTCATGGTTTCATTGAAAATAAAGTGTCTGTTGCCCCTCAGGAATAAATTGCCTATATTACATTAAAAAAAATGATAAGCTAGTAATATTGCAAGAGGAAATGGATGGCAAACTGATAACAGACTCATAGTTAGTATCTTCACCAAGGAGAACATTCTCAGTATGGCAGCATCCACCCCTTGTGGGAGTAGAACCCACAGCCTTCTGCATCAAAAGCAAGTACACAACCTGTTGTGCTATTAACAAGGCAAACAAACTTCACTTAAGGAACACTAAACTTCTGTTCCCTTGCAGCTCTCAGCTCCTTGTAAAATCTACTCAATACTCAACTGCATCTCAACTCCGCAGCACAAGAAATCTGGAAAAGCCAAAATGTATTGGGGTCAAAAGCCCAAAACCAGGGACACATTAAACATTGCTTGTATAATCTTGGAAAGTTGCTAGAATAAAATGCTGTGTTACCACCATACATTTTACTGCCAAGGTCCCTGTGGAAAACAGTCAGAGCAACATACCACTATGCCAAATCAGCTGCTTTGTGAAAGAGAAATGCTGTTACCACCATACATTTTACTGCCAAGGTCCCTGTGCAAAACAGTCAGAGCAACATACCACTACGCCAAATCAGCTGCTTTGTAAAAGAGAGGAAGACTGAAACTTAAATAGCTATCATTTAGTGAATTCAGTTCTCACCATAGCTGTCAACCTCTTAGTACAAAACACCTGGACAAACCCAGTAATGAGGGAATACAGCCCTCAAACATATTCAGTGAATTCAGTTCTTGCCATAGCTGTCAACCTTAGCACAAAAAACCTGGATGAAGCCAATAATGGGGGAATACAGTCCCAAAAATAGGGACAAATTTCAAATATTCATCTTATAAACTTAGAAAATTGCTAGAATAAAAGTTTGTGTTACGGTTGTGTTATTATGTATTTTCTGAAGAACATGAAGTCTGAAATTCAAATGCCTATCAATTTTACTGCTGACAGGATAAAAACAATTTTCAGCAGAGACCCGGGGAGAAATACTGCAGACACGTCTTTGTAAAATGACAGGGCACCAGAGCAAATCCACACAAACACAGGGAGGAGATGCAGACTCCACACAGAAGGCACCCCAGCCAAGAATCAAACCAGAAAACCTATAGCTGTGAGGCAACAATACTACCACTGCACCATCAAATATACAAGGAGTTAAACATTCAGAAACCTGAAGTCTGAAATTCAAATGCCTGTCAATTTTATTTAACATTTGTTAATCAGGACAGTCTGACTTGGAACAAAAAAAAATTTTCAGCAGAGGCCCAGGAAGAAATAATGCAGACATGTCTTTGTAACATGGGAGGGCACAAAAGCAAACCCACACAAACACAGGGAGAAGATACAGACCCCACAAAGAAGGCACCCCAGTCAAGAATCAAACCTGAGAACCTGCAGCTGTGAGGCAACAATGCTATCACTGCACCATCAAATATTAAGCATTACAACATTTACAAACCACAGATATTATGAAGAACAGATCAGATCAAATATGAGGCAAAAATCTGCAATTTTTTTTTTTATAAATGGTGGTGGGTAGGGAATTCAGGTCTTTAACACCTGCATACAAGGTACAGGGTTCAAGCCTGAGGTATTCCCTACCACACACAAACACACACACACACCTGTAGTAGCAAACCACAAAAACTAAATATACTGCCCTGGGTGCCAAACTGTCATTATGAGAGTCCAATCAAGACAAAATGAAGTGTAGAAAAACAAGCAACAGACTTCACCAGTGAAAGCCAGCAGCCATACAAATTAACAATGCAGAACACAGTTGTTATTAGGACATTGTAGACCATGCTAGAGTACAAATATATTTCTCCTCCTAAGATTAAAATCACTATGAAAGCTCAACAGCACTTTAAGCACAAACAGTGTGTTCCATGTGCTGACACTAAAGCATTAAATATAGTGCCCTATGAACAGAACTGTTAGGTTATGTAGAAACAGCGAACCTAAACAAGCAACAAACTTCACCAGTGAAAGCCAGCAGCCATACAAATTAACAATGCAGAACACAATTGTTGTTAGGACATTGTAGACCATGCTAGAGTACAAATATATTTCTCCACCTAAGATTAAAATCACTATGAAACTAGTAAACTAATTCATTTATGTAAGGGGATTTTCACTGTGTCACTACTAGACTGAGGCACAGTATTCTAAATCTATGCTGTACCACTACATGGGGTGGCGAAAGCCATATCACTATGGCTAGGCTTACAAATGCCCCAGGGCAGATAGCCTAGTACTTAACTATGAAACTATGAAAGCTCAACAGCACTTTAAGCACAAACAGTGTATTCCATGTGCTGACACTAAAGCATTAAATATAGTGCCCTATGAACAGAACTGTTAGGTTATGTAGACTAACAACATCTCAAAGCATGTGCATTACATAAAACGTTTTTAAAGACAAGATTACAATATGGCAGTCCAAAAAACCAGGGTCTGGCACAAATCATGGAAAACAACCAAAATACAATGCCATTCCGAGTATGATAAATGCACATGCTCCATAGAAATTAAAGGTCATATAGCATAACATAAACAACCAGACTTGGCATTTGGACTCCAAATCCGACCTAAACTACTGTTATCCAAACATTTGCGGTTGAACTTAACAGCTGCCCTTTTTTATTTACTGTTCTTATAGATTCATAGCCACCAATATGAATGTAAGAAATCATGCAATGAGTATTAACTTTTATTTATGATCTAAAACTGAACGAATTGTTGTTTCATTCTAATGAAATATGCCTCTTAGGTGAAGAAGGAGCATCTGCCAGCATACATACTCACAAATAAGAATAAAATTGCCTTACCTATACAAAAACCTTGGCATGCCTGACATCTGGCTTAATATATAAGATTCCTACTGGTATAAATCTGTATAATCTGGGAATGTAATCTTGCCTGTTAATTGTTGCAGTATTCATTGGTCTCATTAGTGAATTTACAGAATTTGCAGTTCAAACAGTAAAAATGCCATAAGTATTCTTAAAAGGAAGGTCATTATAGCACTGTAATCTCTTCAGTTTTTCTTATTCTTGTATCTATATTTCCCTGCCGTTTAGCTTACCCTTAGTTTACCCTTCCTACTTACTTGGTATACTTCTGTTTTGCACCTTCATTCTGTCTCTGTTCTTCTTCTTCTAACTTCTTTCTTCCTCTTCTACTACTTCTTTCTTCAGTTCTTCTTCTATTCTTCACTTCAGCGAAATATAGGCCACCCAAACGAATAAATAAATAAATAAAAATCCAATGGCAAATTTAAATTAACATTAAATCCTTCCTGTGTGTGACTGACTCAGTCACTCACAATCGAATCAACCCACAAATGACTTACTGTTTGATTCTCGCTCTTTTCCCAGCACATAAAGCCCGGGAAGAGAGCGACAACCAATCAGCAGCATTTAACCCAGCAAGCACGTCGTGACATGCCTGCAGACGTCGCAGTCTGAGCCCCTTCCAATTCTATGCGGTTTGGAACCGCATAGACTTCTGGGCATCACAATGATGCCTTCATTACTCCACTGGGCTGCAATCAAAACAAAAAAAGAAATCTGTTTAAAACCGTCGCAGCCCGAGGCGGTTACAGTATGCATGCACGTACTTCCGCGTAGCGGACTCGAATTTTGCTTTAAACAAAAAAAAAAGTATTTTTTTTTTTTTTTTTTTACATTTTCTCATTTTCTTATTCTTTTTAGCTGAGGGGGCTGCAGTCCGGCAGTCCAATGCCACAAGCAGCCCCTGACTATCATCCTATTGCAATCATCTGCCCTAACAATGAAATTATTGAAAATAAATTGTATGTAAACAAACATTAAAATACAAACACAAATGTGACCTTTTTAACAGACAGGCAACATGAATTTCATTCTTAATTTAGCATGTTAGCTGCCATCTTCTGTCTTGCAAATTAAACCTTATCCAGCATGGAAAAAGTAAACGTATATGTATCATTTTGCTTGATCTATATCAAGTCTTTGAAACAATGGATCACACAATTTTAATATCAAAGCTAACTAATTTAGGTTCCCCTGCTAAAGTATTGCAGTGGTTTTGCAATTATCTAAATCACTGTAATAATAATGTTTTCAGTGAAACTGTCAAAAGATATTCACAAGAGTTCACTCCTTGGTCTTAAGCTCTTCTCACTTCTAATAAACTACCTACCCTGTCATTTCCACACCTGTTGTGTCTTTTGGCTTTTCCCAGTTAGGGGTCACCACAGCAGAACTCTGGTCTGCTAATGATTGGCAGTAGATTTTTATGTGCCGAGTTGCCAGCTCTGACGCACAACCTTCAATGAAGGTATGCCCATTTATGCATGTCTCCACACAGAAGACGCTCTAGCTGAGAATCGAACAGGACAACTTCTTGCTATGAGGCGACAGCGCTACCGCAGCACCACCACCACTGTCTGCCATTTTTCCACAACTAATTTGCCAAATGTACACAGATTACATATTATTAACAAAAATCACAATCATCTGTGAATTCTGTTCAAGCAGCCCTACAGAGTCACAATCCCTACATATGCAATTGATTGTCTTATAATAACAAAATGATCACCTATTCACAATATTATGCAAGTATGTTACTTGATAGTGATAAAATATACAAAATATTCAACACTTAAGCATTACAATGACCAGTTACCATTTAAAAAAATAAAAAAAAGTATTTAAGAATTACTCTGTATCCATATTTATGTCACTCTTATGCTGAACTTTTAACATCTAAAGTTTTAAATTAGTATATGTAGTTTATAAGATATTTAACATTCACTCTATTCTCTATAAAGGCACTTACTGCCTGACTGTCTTATCTCTAATCTCCCACTACACTCCAACAAGATCCCGCCAAAGTTCCAGCCAAGGCCTTCTGCAAATCCAAAAACCTAATACTAAAATAGGCCAAAGTTTCTACACTTTCAAGCCCACCAAGGCTTAGAATACTCTACCACTCGAACTCAGGTCACTTCAGCAAATAAGCAATTTAAAACTGCTACTAACAATATCTGCAAACTAAATGGATCTGTCAGTGTAATCACCCCCCATAAACCTTTCTCTAATCCTTTTCTGTCTCTCCACTTTCTCTTTCTCCTGTGCCTCCAATTCTACTATTTCCACTTCTCACCTCTACCTACTACAACTAGGATTAAATATTACTCTGTATAATGAGAACAGTTGTTATGCTTTTTTGTATCAGATATATTATGTGTCTTATTTATTAATTACTACTCTGGATGCTAGTCTGTTAAACTATGTTGGAGCTTTCTCCTCGGGCCTCTGCTGAAAAAGGGCTATTAAACTCAGTCGGACAAACCCGGTCAACATATCTAAAATAAATAAATAAATAAATTAACTATATAACTATATATGCTCAGAAGGCTATTGCGGTTGTAGACTGACCCCCAGATTCTCAAAAGCTTGCAAGGTGTGCATGATTAGTGTAAGAGGAAATTTTGCCAATATGGCGGCCAAGTGATCCACGTACGTGCTCGTTTGATGTGCGCAAGTGCTGTTGCACTAGTGCTGCACATTCCCAGCCCCCGTATGCAAATCACCCCATTTTCAGGTGAAAACCATGCAAATGAGGTAAATCTGCCATCCAGTAAGCAGGAATCAGGGAGTGCAGGACAATAGTAATATGCAGAAATGTACTCGGTTAGTAACTGAGTACGGTACTGCAAACTCCAAAACGGAGCTATGACACCTCCAAATAAAGGCTGCATATCATTGAGGAAGCATGCCAATGGCCAAGTAGAAGGCCAGTGGCATTGCAAATATTGCCAGTTGTGCAAAATACAACTTTTATGATATGTCCACTGATCACGGCCGGTGAAGCATATGGCAGTGGTGCACAAATGGGATCAGTGGGGAAATAAGAAAATAAACCTAAAAAAACAATCCAACTAAAATCAGTATTCCTCCATGCAAGTCAATGGCAGACAAAAGACAACCTGGCCAGTGAATAGTGATTGCTAAGGGGGGAGGCACAGTGTGACACATGTAACTATGCATTAGCAGGCAATTCTATGCAAATGAGGGGAAGGATAGTGAATCCTGGTTTTCCCCAGCATGTGAGGCAGGTCCCAACAGTGTATGAGTATGAATAGCTGAGTGCAAGACTAGGAGACATGTGACATCATGTGTGGGAGTGTCAGGCATACTGTCAGTGGACTGGAGCCCTGTGGCTTAGGGTTGCATCCAGCTTAGCACAGCTAAGCTAGGGGGTGTGTCTAAACCTGCCTAGCACTCTTTACAAAGCTTAAGCAGGTGTGCGCACCACACACCAGGTTTTACAGGAAGAAAAAAGAAGTTAAACCAAGAAATAGAAGCAGTGTGCACATATGAGCACTCTGTGCGTTGCACACACGGGCTTAAACAAGAAGGAGATGGGAAGGGAAAACAGCAGTAGGAAGGTATTCAAGGAGAACTAGCTTAGCTGGCAGGTGAAATGTATCAGAATCAGCCAATTACACAGGCAGCAGACCAGCCCAGCCCAGAACACTACTATAAACCAAGCAAACACCTTCCCCTTGGGTTTTTCCCATACTCTACACAACTGGTGTATACAAGCAGGAAAATCTTAACAAACAAGCCTACAAAATGAGAAGGGCTGCAGCAAGCAACACAGAACAACATGTGCAAGAGGGTGAGGGTGGTGAGGATGTGAATGCTACTGAACAACCCACATTGAGGAGACAGAGAAGACAGTACAGACCCAGGGTAACCTAGCAGGGGCTACATGAGCTGGAGATAGTGGAGCACTATAGGGTGGACAGAGACCTCCTCCAGTAAATTATTGAGGTGTGCCGGCCACACCTGACACACCACATTGACCGAGGGAAACCAATCACAGTGGACACCAAGATATGTGAAGGCCTAGGTATACTGGCCACACATACCTCCCAAAGCACAACTGGGGATATCATGGGGATCTCACAGGCATCAGCATCCAGAGTATTCCACCAGTTCCTGGATGCCATGTCAGCACATGTCAGTGAGCATGTATATTTCCTCAACACCCATGAGGTGTTGACCAGCAATATGCGTCTATTCCAACAAATAGCAGAATACCCTGGGGTAGTTGGTGCTATAGACTGCATGCACATATGCATCAAAGCACCACCCGGTGAGCAGGGTAGGGCCTACATCAACCACAGGGGCATCCCCTTTATCAACTGCCAGGTTGTCTGTGATGCCCAGGGCATTATGCTGAATGTGTGTGTTGGCTGCCCTAGAAGCTTTGACGATTCACACATATGGCATCTGATGCAGCTGTACCAGAGATTTGCCAATGTGGACATCCCCTGTGGTCACCTAGTGGGGGATGCTGGGTACCCACTGGAGCTGTGGCTGATGACACCCATCAGAAATGCACACACACCTGAATAACAACACCATAATGAGGCACACGCACAGGCCAGACATATAATAGAGCAGGTGTTTGGGATGCTCAGGTCACAGTTCTGGTGCCTGGACACATCCGGTGGAGCCTTGCAGTATTCACCAGCTACATGTACCCAAATTGTTATGGTATGTGCTATGCTACACAGTATGATCCTGCAGAAACCATTGCAGCAGGAACAGCATGGAGCAGGCCCCCCCCCCATCAATGCCAAGGCCTGCACAGGCACAGTGCGACTCAGAGGAGGAATAGCCTGAGCCTGCCCCATTAGGCAGAAGGAGGCATGCCCAGTATGCCCTGGCCTTGGCAAAGAGGCAATGTATAGCATATGCACTGACATGATAGGGACCCAGGGAATGACACCTCTCTCTGACTCGTACATACAGTAAAAGGGATGCCAAATATGACACTACCTGTGCTCAACCATGTATATGGAGTGTACTTTGTGCATCCGACATAGGCAGCCCTGCAGCACCATCCTGAAGTCTGGCACGCCCTCAAAGTAAGTCAATCAACCTACCAATTGCAAAATGAAGTAGAATTTGCTGTTACCTGTAGCTATGGTATGGATGTGAGCATGCAAGGGAATTGGGTGGCTGAATTGGGAATTGGGTGGCTGAATGTTATGGCAGCAGACAGTAGACACCCATAGTGGCACCATGACATCTGCAACACATACTGGAGACATCATAGTAGCCAGTACTACACATGGTGACAAAACCCACTGCAGGAAATGTGCTGTGCGACATGTGTCCATATGACCCACATATACCAGTCTGGATGGTTCACATACCCAACAACAGTCCCAGCCAGCAGGACAGGTGTAGAAAAACCCAAACAGAGCCTGTGGCATGGCCCCAGAATGATGGCTATGGTTAACCCACAAGCCTAGACAGACAGACCACAGCACGACAGGCAGTGGGATGTTAGTTCCGAAGGGTAGGAAGGCAGACAATAATATGTAGGGCAACCAAAGCCACAATCTGTAGTACACTGCTATGCCTCTAGGCAGCATGATAGTTAGCAATACAGAATGAAATGGAGTACCCGACATACCGGTATGGTCATAGCGATTGTGTACGTTTCACATGTGCCCCCCCATCCTACATAGTAATGTAATAACTGTCAGGTGTGCCCCCCAACCCTATGTAGAAATGTTGAAATAGGCAGGTGTGCCCCCCCATCCAACATAGTAATGTAATAACAGTCAGGTGTGCCCCCCACTCCTGTGTAGAAATATAGAAATAGTCAGTTGTGCCCCCTATCCTACATAATAATGTAATAACTGTCAGGTGTGCCCCCCCCAACCCTATGCAGAAATGTATAAATAGTCAGGTGTGCCCTCCCATCCTAGATAGTAATGTAATAACTGCAGGTATGCCCCCCCCAACCCTATGTAGAAATATAGAAATAGGCAGATGTGACCCCCCATCCAACATAGTAATGCAATAACAGTCAGATATGCCCCCCCCACTCCTGTTGTAGAAATAGTCAGGTGTGCCCTCATCCTACATAGTAATGTAATAACTGTTAGGTGTGCCCCCCCACTCTTGTGTAGAAATGTAGAAACAGTCAGGTGTGCCCCCCGCTGCTATGCGGAAATGTAGTAACAGTCAAAGCCAAATGATCGATGGATACCCAGCAGAGAAAGCATGCTACCTGTTGGTCTACAACACAAAGGTCAGCACTGCAGCACACACTACCTGGACACGATCCACAGATTCAATACAGATGGCCATACTGTGCATGCTCACACACTTAGAAAAATGAAGGCAATGTCAGTCTGCAACATACTGCAGGGTCATACTGGGCATGCTCACACACTGAAACACATGAAGGCCATGACTGCAAACACCAGTGGACCAGACATATTTGGCAGTAGCAGTTGTAAGAGCAGACATTCATCAGTATGCACCACTCATGCCTTGCACACACAGTGGATATGAATACAGACATTTATGTCAGGGCAACACCCTATAATATGCCAAAGGTAGATGTACATAGATGTGTGGAAGAGGGTCACTGTGACAGGGAGCCATCCAGGCCTGTCCTACCCAGTACACAGCCAATGGGCCCCAAACACATGAGGTGCAGATGTCACTCACTGCAGATACTAGCCAACAGTATCTGTCAGCATTACAGACTATGTGGTGCACGTGCCAGCTGTGCAACATGACTGTACAAGGAAGTAGTCATCTAACAGCTGTATACACATACTTGTGACATATAACCCCATGTGTGCTGGAATGTGGCATGTTAAACTGTACATGAATGGGTTATGGCCCATGCACACACCGCCCTCTCCATAGCCCTACTATGACAAGCCTGCTGAGGTAATCCAATTTGAAATACACCTTTGGGAGAGTTGCAGCCTAGTAATCTCTGTGGTGCATCCCATAACTGTGTAGTGCTGTAGTGTGATAAACTAGTTAGGTAGGAGTTCTAACCCCAGAGCTGGAAACTGTGCATTTGTGTGCATGTCTGACTGTGAAGACAGCAATGCTTTTTAGGATACTCACACTCCTCACAATTCATATACTCAATTTTGGCAAGGCAGCAGATGTCACCCACCTAGAACTACACCTCTGGTAAGATTGTTGCCTAGTAATCTCCATAGCATGTCCTCTAACTGTGTACCGCTGTAGTGTGCAAAAGTAGTTAGGTAGGTGTTCTAACCCCAGACTTGGTAAGTGTGTTTATGAGTGCATTTATATGTATATCTGAATGTGTAGAAAGCAGTGCTTTTTAGGGTACATACACTCCTTACAATTCATATACTCAACCTAGGCAAGGCTGCTGATGTCACCCACCTAGAAATACACTTCTGGGAAGGCTGTTGCAAAGTAATCCCGTACCATGTCCTGTAACTGCTTACTGCTGTTGTATGATAAAGTAGTTAGGTAGGTGTTCTAATCCCAGACTTGGTAACTGTTTGTGTGCATGTCTGTCCATCTCTGACTGTGAAGAGAGCAATGCTTTTTACTCACACTACTCACAAGTCATATACTCTACTTTGGCAAGGCTGCTGATATCACCCACCTAGAAATACACCTCTGGGAAGATTGTTGCCTAGTAATCCCCGTTGCACATCCTGTAACTGTGTAGAGTGATAAAGTAGTTATGTAGGTGTTCTAACCCCAGACTTGGCAACTGTGTGTCTGTCTGTCTCTGATTGTGTAAAGAACAATGCTTTTTAGGGCACTCACACACCTTACAATACCTTTACTCAACATTGGCAAGGCTGCTAATGCCACCCACCTAGAACTACACCCCAGGGAAGGTTGTAGCCCAGTAATCTCTGTAGCATGTTCGGTAACTGTGTACTTCTGGAGTGTGAATTAGGCAGTTTTTGATGTTTTGTGTGTGTTTCAATGTCTGTGTATGGAGCAATGCATCATAGGCTAGTCACTCGCAATACATTTCAAATGCTCTACTTTGGTAATCCTGCTGATGTCATTCATTGTGAAATGCACCTTTGGGGAAGGAGTACTCCAGTAATCCCCATGGTGCGTCCTGTAACAGCTCCATGCTGTAGTGTGATATAGACCTCTATCAAGGGTTCTATACCCACACATGTCGGTTGTGGATGTTTTGTGTGTGTCTCACTGTCTGTGTAGGGAGCAATGCATTTTAGACTAGTCACTCGCAGTACTTTCAAATGGCCTACTTTGGCAATCCTGCTGATGTCATTCAGTGTGAAATACACCTTTGGGGAAGGAGTACTACAGTAATGTCTGTGGTGCATACTATAACTGTGTACACTAGTTAGGTAGAGGTTCTACTCACAATGTCTACTGTACAGGGATAACAGCTGTGAAATTGCCAAGAGGCTGGGGTGCATATCCATACCCATACATGTGACATCAAGGCTAGGCAATCACAGTTAGCAACCCAGTATTACCCAGAGCACACTCTCACCTATGTCACACACACACACACACACACACACACACACACACACACACACACACACACACACACACACACACACACACACCTTGGCAACAGCCAATATGTGGGTAGTACACTGCATATTGGCCACTGATAGTAACTATGGAGTGATATCAGTGGCCTACAGAGGGCATGCCATCTCCCATATCTGTCCAATATGCATGTACATGCAGACAGTGCACCTCCCCTATGTTCCCCAATGGGCAACTGCACCACCTGTGGTGCCTTCACATGTAACCCACAACAGACATACCATGTCTGACAACATGCCCTGTATGGACAGATGCCACTGACACAAGGGAATGCTGTTAGCATGCTATCAATGTAGGTTCAGGGTAAAACTGCTGCCCGTTACCAGTCCCTGCCATTGGTGGGCAAGACTGGCACATCTGATGATAATCTATGTTCACAACATGGGCCAGACACCCCAGGTAAAGTTCCACATGTCACTGTACATGCATGTGAGAGGTGTGCACATCCTAGACACCGTCCATGTCATGGACTAAGGAACACATACATGTCAAGTGATGCACAGCATTGGCCACACACATTAGTCACCCAGATGACTGGATGGGGGATACAATACCTGCCTGTGTGGGCAAATGCAGAAACTACAGTCCTGAGCCACAATGCAGATCATTGTCATGTGGCTTGATGCCAAGGTATACCCATCGTCTACCCTTGTATAGCCTGCTGGCACAGTTGACCACCACACACCCATGTAGACATGCACTCATGCATGTCAGTACTGGCACCCTGTGTGTTTGTGTGTGTGTTGTATGGTGTGTATGTCCACATCCACACTCACTACAACCCCCATGGGCATACTGAAGCATACTGTCTGATGTCTGAGACCTCCTCATAATCTTTGCCCATACAACCTCCATATGACCCATGTGGTGCATGTGATACCTGCACAGTGATGTGTTGTGGCAATCCCACTACTGATGAGTTGTACTCCTGGCCCTGCCAAGTGTGTCAATGTGTGTGCGGCCCTATAAGAGTGTGGCTGTGTTGACGCTGGCACCTGTTCATGCAGACAGGCATGTGTATGTCACCTAATGTTTAGCTACCGTATCCCTGTTACAGATGTCACTCACCATCACATATATGTTCTGAGTGCTCCACAACAGGTAACCCATGTGGTGCATCCAATAACTGCATCGAACTGTGATAGCACTACATAGCTGTCAGGGCTTTGATACCCTGTGCTGGTAGGTGTGTGACACAAACATGCTTCAGTTTTACACTCTCACCCCTCCCTGACATGTATTTGCCTCTATCTGTCTCACCCACTCCCTCTCTGTTGGTTGTGGAGACCCACACCTGCTTTGCTTAGGCAGCAGCATGTGCATTTTAAGTGATGCTCATGATCAGCTGATGGCCTCTGCACAAATTGCAGCCCTCCCCTAGCTGATTGCATGTGGAACAGCTGTGGTAACATTCCCATAGCCAATTGCATGGAAACACAATCCAATATCTAGGAACATCATGGTGGTGCTGGCCCTTTTCATTCACTGTGAGCAGGAACTAGTACTGTTGTTTGGCAAACAGCATCTCAGATGGATTGGGGATTTACCTCTAACAACATACACTGTGGAAAGAGAGCAACAAACAGGAGGGTGAAGTGCCAGACCTGACTACAGACTGTAAATGTTGTTATACTGCATTAGGAATAATGTTGGTTTCACAGTGTTTGTCTGGAAATGACTGTCATACATGTCTCAATACCTGCTATGTCAGTTCCATGTTTATGAGGAATCCCCATCTGAAGGTTCAAATGCAGACTGGGCAGTGTTGTGCCTTTGGTTTCATATGTTACCCATGGAGCTTCTTTCAGTGAACTGCAGAAGGTAGTGCGAGGATTGCAGTCTGTAGATGGTGAAGGCTGTGACAGATACTGACTTCATATCCCTCATAGGACATATGTTGCAACACACCCCGTTACAACAGTAAATGTATGAGGTTATCACAGCAGCATGTCAATATTGGCCCTGTGTATGTGCTCCCAGCCACACCTCTGTCAACCTTTGTACATATGTCGTGCAGGAAGTGGTGCATATGTGCTGTACTCCATAATTAGTGTCATCATATCTGATAACAAGCCAGTAATATATCAGACTGCTGCACATGTCATGTACAGTAGGGGTTATATTTCATGCCATATCCAGGACATTCTGTGGATGTTTGTACAGTACTGAGGTCTGTGTACTTATGGTGAATGTTGACAGTGTCTGTATTGTTAGTATGTACTGTAACCTGTGTAAAGACTGTGGTAGATGTCATTGTTCTAGTTCCCCTCCTATCTGATGTTACATGCTGCCCCACTGTATGGTACCGTATTGGCGTACGTTTGTAGGGCTATATACACACATGTCCCATACCACAGACAGCCATCAGACCAAACTGTGTAGCAGCCCAGTATATGTAGGGTCAGTCTGTGAGTGGCACATATGAGGATGGTGTAGAACAGATAGACCATATACTGTAATATTATGCTAGCTTAACATATGTGGCTATGGTTGTGTTCACATCGGTTGTGGATATGCACCTCCACACAGGTGTATCTTACCCTGTACTGTGACATGCCTGTTGAGCCTGAAATATATGTAGGTACATGTGCATTCTCCCATAGGAGGCCAGTGTTGAGACAGTCTGCCTGTAGCCTGCACAGTGCATTATTACATGCATAGCAGCTTAATGTACTCACCCAGTGAGATGTCATGTACAGATACTTGCCAGATGTACTGCTGCCAGGCCTCCCTTACAAGTCATGCATGTCAGACAGAACAGTGGGATGCTGTACAGATGTATGTCAATATCTAGTTGGTAGTATGTGGCCATGGCACACCTGTACCAGTGGTCATTATGTGTCACGCCAGACAGGAGTGTGTGAATGCATAGCCTATGGTGGCAAATGTATACCAGTCATTATGTGTTATACCCATCTACATGGCTGTCTACATCCATATTGTCAAGCATGGTACACATGTTGTGCACTAAGGGCTTATGTGTATACCTCTGGGCTGTAGAGGGTGTGTCAAAAGTACCACATATATTGGCCATTATGTATTCTGCAGTCCACAAGGGCATTACATGCTAGCAGTAATACTTCACAATGATGTCCTTAGGATGTCTGTCAGTAGCCAATGGCACACATGTTATAAGCAGATGATATGTCCTCCCACACACACCATGTCTGTGAAGACAATCCCAATGACAGTAGCAATAATGTACTAATATACCTGCTATACATATGTGACATCCACTTGCACTACAACTTTGGAACTATAGGGGCTGGGGTAGGGCTACACTCCATGTCCAGGACATATGGTGGAACTATATGTATATATACTTATCCAGATAGCCATATAAATATGATTACACATGTGTAGTACTTCAAATTACCACTGTCATGGCAACCGCCCACTATAACTCCCTACATTATGTGGCCGTGGTCCCTTTACATTACCTGTGTGATGGACATCCTTCCTGTGTGTGAGCATCAGTGTTACAGACAGCAGGTAGCAATACCTCTTACAGGAGAACCAGCACACTCAGGGCAGCCACATATTAGTAGGAGGATCTGGAACAACAGACAAACTGTGAGTAGACTTGTGTTATGCTTTGTATAGTACTGGTGTTACAGTGTGTGCATGTGTGTGTGTGTGTGTGTGTGTGTGTGTGTGTGTGTGTGTGTGTGTGTACATGCTAGTTTACCTTGGAATGCAGTCTGTCTGCATAGCTCACAACTGTGGGCCAATCCTCTTGCTGGACAGAGGTATGTCTATCATGTTTTGTCTGTTCACGACATAGGTCCCGTGTCAGATATTACACTGGCAGTGAGTGTGTTGAGTGCTATCAGTACATGGCTACATCCATTTTTGTTTCTAAACTCAATTCCCTGACTACGGGTATGTTGCAGACTATCCTGTAACACCAGCAACTTGCCTAATGTATGGCAACAGATTTCCACGTATGTGGCTGTGTTCCAGCCTCTGTCCTCCACCTACATACCAAACTTTGCACATATGTCATGCTGTCGTGGGTTGTTCTGTAGTGGTCTGTGAGTATATCACACTGCCATTGCTGCCATCAGTTCACTGTTGTTGTATCCCCCACACATACAGTGGGGCTGGGGCCATATATGTGTGGGCATCACCTACACAATACATCTGTGACCTCATGCACTCCAGAGCCCAGTGTATGTAACAGTGGTATGTGGCCCTGTATTATTGAGTCTAGGGAGAGAGCACCATCCATGACCTAGGCTGTTACAAACAGTGGGGGTATCAGAGGTGAGCTTCCATAAGGTATCTGGATGTACAGTATTGAATACTTCACCTATATTTACATTACTTACATGAATTGGTGTAATGCAAGCCTACTGCCTCCTGCCATACAGACTGTTCTGTTTGTTGGTGTGCTTTTGATGTTGTCAGTTATGCCTTGTTATGTAACAGTTATAACCCATTTGATCACATAACGTCTTTACCACCTACTGAGTTTGTACAGAGTGTAGATGGAGCCTGCTGAACTATACCTGCATTACATACTATTGATTGTTTGGTAACCTGTGGCCCAGTCTGTCTTCACTATTGTACAATTTGCAGGGCTTGGCATGGGCAGCAACAGTTGTGAACCTTTACAGACATGTATTAGTGTAACTGTTTCACGGTTGTAGTACTCTATTCATATGGTTGTCAGTGTCTGAACAGCTATATGATAAGGCATATAGAACTGTAATAGTACACAATTAAAGGTTTTCCATTTCTGCAAAACTGTGTGTGGTGTCTTTCATATGACCTCTCTGTGGGTATATGTTGCAGGCAACAAATGACATATGACACTGGGTGGCCCAGTGGCGTCTGGTGACTTCAAATTAAAGGGGAATTGTAGGAGACAGCTGAATGGGTGGGGCCAATGGGAGGGGTGTGGTCAACTAGAAAGGGGTGGGGCTATGCTCAAAACCACAACAACTGGAATTTTAATTAAATACGCTGCCCTGGGTGCCAAACAATCATTACAAAAGTCCAATCAAGACAAAATGAAGTGTAGAAGAAAAAAATATTTCAATGCATTGGCTACATGACAACTTACTTAATATCTAGATGGAAACACAAAGGTTGTGCTGCATGAAAAAATAAATTACTTTTTAAATATATTACTGGAATGCCAGTCAGAATCAAGTATAACAAAAAAAAAACAAGTAGCACTCAACTCAAACCACTTCTCCTTGCACTGCAGTTATAATTATAATTTATATTCAACTTTATAAAATTACCAAGTAGCATGCTGAAAGTAGCAATCTCTGTGTGATACCCCCACTTGTAAAAATGTTTCTTATCCAAAAAAGATCTGCTGCCTGTCAACAACTATTTACTTGTTTCATGGGGAAGACATGTTCAATGTAAAAATGAACAGCAAACAAGAAACACACTCAAGATAAACAGCTTAAAGGATTACTGCACAAGTTATGGACCACGCATGATAGATTAGCATTCTGTTTAGTTTATGGGTAAAACTTGCAAAGATGACTGCAAGTCTCTAACAAATGTAATGAGCTTCTGAAAATACCATAATCCTGTCCTTTAATACAAATACTGCCATACGCATTTCAATACCTAAGGCTTATACGTTATCTAGTTATGTAAATATTCTCTGCATGGCAACAACGAAAAGGCTTTCAATGTTGGTAATTCTTTAACAGTATGCTTATTAAAGCTTACTTGCATCTTACAATCTCCGACAAGCTTACCTGATGGTTATTAATGCATTGCTACTTAAACATAGAGCAATAGGGCACTGCGACAGCATGCATTTTCTGAATAATAAGAAGCATAAATCACCAGTATAAAAATATGGCAGAAAACCAGAACATTCTGCAAAATAAAGGACAGATGAAAAGCCATGGTCGTACTTGTGGTCTATCTTGGATGAGGGGGATACTCTGCACACTTACACTGCATAACTGCTCCTTGCCTTGCTTGGACACATCCAGAGCCACTACAATGGGGAATGAAGTGCAACAAGTATGTCACAATTTGAAATGTCTCTGGCTGACAGTGATGGCTCTGACACTCACACCTCACAGCAAAAAATCTGGACAAAGCCATACACAGAAGTGGGACACAGGCCCAAAAATAAGGACAGTTTTTAAATATTGCTCTTATAAACTAAGAAAGTAGTAGGTCTTGCATTAGTATGAATTTTCTGAAGGGTATGAAATCTGAAACTCAAATGTCTGCCATTATTTTCTAACTTCAATCTTTAATGATTTGCAACTAATTTGCCAGAAAACTGCAATTTTATAAAAAAACAGACCAAAAATGTGATGCGAAAATATAAAATTGTCACACAATACAGCTGGGAACCTGTCAAAGAAGGGACACCTTTTTAATATTAGTACTGTTAACTTGAGCAGCTGACAAATTAAGAGCATCTACATGCATTTCTGAAATAAAAGTAATCTATAATTCTGATCATTACAGCTATTTATAATTGTAAACCCCCCACGTTTTCTTCCAAAATTGCAATTTTGCAGAGGGATTATTAGGGGGCAAGCGACATTTTGAGCCAAAATTGGGGACAGTTGAGAGGTTTGGATATTCCTAATTCTATAAAGCGATTTATTTGCATGAACCTCTCAACCTCTTAATGCAGGAAATCTGGACAAGGCCAAATATATTGGGGGAAACATACAAACAGTTCTAAAAATTGCTCTTGTATAAACTTAAAGCAGTTAATAGAATAACAGGTCTTGTTTTAGCATGCATTTTTCTGAAGGTTATGATGTCTGAAACTCAATGTCTGTCATTTAGTGACTTCATTCCTAAATGATTTGCTAGAAAACCACAAATATTATGAGGAACAAACCAAAAATAAGAAACAAAATCTATTAATTTTGCAAAGATCTGGATAGTTGAGAGGTACAGTTCAGCTGGGGCCGTCTATGAGTTGCTGCCCTTCCCCTCTCACACAATCATGGTTGAATGGAGCCTCCCCCCTGCAGCCATTCTAGTGTCCCATTTCTTGGTTATTTCACCCCATTTACCATAAACATTGTAATGTGCATACTGCTTTACTTCCACAATGATTTGGATTTCATTTGAAAGAGTTATTTTGCATTTTACAGCACAAACTTTAATAGATATCTGCTAAACAAAACAATGCAGTCTCACAATGAAAATAGACTTAGCATTAAAACTTCTCTGCCCTTGAAACTCACATTCATTGAAACAGCATTGAAACTCACATTCAAAGAAAATAAATTTTGCCAGTGGCAGATAAAGATTAACATTGAGCTGTTTTAAAAATCATAGGCCCCTTGAACAACAAACATACACGTGCTCTTTAATATACCTTCCTGGTTGTATTAAATTATATTCCTTGTATAATACAGTACAGTTCAAAACCAAAAAGAATAAAGCTAGTGCTTAGCCAAATCCCAGTTCAGCAAAGAAACAAATCAGCAAACCAAAAACGTCACTGGGAACTGCTGCTGTGCAAATACTGTAAAATATTTATTAAAACATCAAACAAACCAAAAAGTATCAAAGTGAGCGCTTTCGGGCCCTTCTTCAGACAAAGTGCTTCTCACAATCTTCACATTTTAAAATAAACATACACCAATCACTCTTCAGTAAAAAACCCCACCCTATTTTAATTGTTAGCTGAAACTAACAAATCATCATTAAAAACACATTGCCACTACTCTTACTTAATAAAAAGTACGCCTACTTTTAAGTGTTGGCTTCAGAGGCACCATATCATTCAGCCCAGGATGAATATGGGCTGTTAAATCTAAAATCCACTTTGATTCTATGGTTTCTGTCTTTAACCTAATGTCACCCCCTCTCTTATTAATAAACACATTGGCTATCACCCTAAATTTAAATCTATGTGTGGGGTTGTCCTTCACATGGTTATATAACGCATTATGCTCATCACAGTTCCTAATTGACGAAATGTGCTGTAGTATCCTAACCTTAAGCATATTGTTGGTTTTGCCAACATAATATCCTGAGCATGACGTGCAATCAGCCAAGTACACCACATTAATGGTCCTACAAGTAGCTCTCCCTTTAAAATGGAAACTCTTCCCTGTGGAAGGATGTACAAACACTGTCTCCCTATTAATATGATCACAAGCCTTACAGCCCCCACATGGGACAGTACCCAGCGACCTAGGTAGGCAAGTCACCTCATTGTTTCCCCTATCGTGACAGAGGATATCCTTCAAGTTCTTATTCCTCTTATAACTAAATAGTGGAAAGTCCCCTACTATACCACTCAAAATTCTATCACTTGTGATAATGTTCCAATTCTTTTTGATGATGTCACACACCCCTTTGACATTACTGCCATATGTTAATATTATCCTAGGTGTAGTTTCCTTCTTCCTACCTTTAATCCGGTGCCCATTATAATTACTATGGTTACTGTGGTTACTTCCTGGGCTCGTTGTAACATCAAGCCATGGTCTATATTTACCTTGCCTATTCACGCTACCTCTTGCTACTGCTGTTTCCACTAACTCACACCTATACCCTCTTTCTTGGAAACATTCTTTCAAGGCATCTATCTCTTTCTCAAAATGTTCATCCTGTCGACTGATCCTGGAGATCCTGCCAACCTGTCCCTCCACTATGTTGGAGAAGGTATATCTAGGGTGCATGCTGTCAAATGAGAGCAAAGAATTCTTCCAGCTCTCTTTTCGATATAATCTGGAACTAAAGCCTTCGGGTGTGAGTTCTACTGTAACATCCAAGAAGTTGCCAATTTAGTCCTCTCCTTCTGGGAAAAGGAACATGTCTTAAACCACAGAGATTGGAGTCCACACATAGGGGTTTATCTACGTTTTGTAGACAATATTTTTATTGCCTGGAAGGGGGGTGAACAAAGGCTAATTACTTTTATGGAATATCTACACTCTACCACATCCTTTCTGAAGTTTGATGTCAAGAGCTCATGTGAGGCTCTGGAATTCTTGGATGTTACAGTAGAACTCACACCCGAAGGCTTTAGTTCCAGATTATATCGAAAAGAGAGCTGGAAGAATTCTTTGCTCTCATTTGACAGCATGCACCCTAGATATACCTTCTCCAACATAGTGGAGGGACAGGTTGGCAGGATCTCCAGGATCAGTCGACAGGATGAACATTTTGAGAAAGAGATAGATGCCTTGAAAGAATGTTTCCAAGAAAGAGGGTATAGGTGTGAGTTAGTGGAAACAGCAGTAGCAAGAGGTAGCGTGAATAGGCAAGGTAAATATAGACCATGGCTTGATGTTACAACGAGCCCAGGAAGTAACCACAGTAACCATAGTAATTATAATGGGCACCGGATTAAAGGTAGGAAGAAGGAAACTACACCTAGGATAATATTAACATATGGCAGTAATGTCAAAGGGGTGTGTGACATCATCAAAAAGAATTGGAACATTATCACAAGTGATAGAATTTTGAGTGGTATAGTAGGGGACTTTCCACTATTTAGTTATAAGAGGAATAAGAACTTGAAGGATATCCTTTGTCACGATAGGGGAAACAATGAGGTGACTTGCCTACCTAGGTCGCTGGGTACTGTCCCATGTGGGGGCTGTAAGGCTTGTGATCATATTAATAGGGAGACAGTGTTTGTATATCCTTCCACAGGGAAGAGTTTCCATTTTAAAGGGAGAGCTACTTGTAGGACCATTAATGTGGTGTACTTGGCTGATTGCACGTCATGCTCAGGATATTATGTTGGCAAAACCAACAATATGCTTAAGGTTAGGATACTACAGCACATTTCGTCATTTAGGAACTGTGATGAGCATAATGCGTTATATAACCATGTGAAGGACAACCCCACACATAGATTTAAATTTAGGGTGATAGCCAATGTGTTTATTAATAAGAGAGGGGGTGACATTAGGTTAAAGACAGAAACCATAGAATCAAAGTGGATTTTAGATTTAACAGCCCATATTCATCCTGGGCTGAATGATATGGTGCCTCTGAAGCCAACACTTAAAAGTAGACATACTTTTTATTAAGTAAGAGTAGTGGCAATGTGTTTTTAATGATGACTTGTTAGTTTCAGCTAACAATTAAAATAGGGTGGTTTTTTTTACTGAAGAGTGATTGGTGTATGTTTATTTTAAAATGTGAAGATTGTGAGAAGCACTTTGTCTGAAGAAGGGCTTAGCCCGAAAGCGCTCACTTTGATACTTTTTGGTTTGCTTGATGTTTTAATAAATATTTTACAGTATTTGCACAGCAGCAGTTCCCAGTGATGTTTTTGGTTTGCTAATACAGTACAGTTGTTAGAGGGCATTTTAAATTTATTGTTTTGAAAATTTTTCCAGTAAACAATGAAACAAAATGCATGCACCATTAATGACAAAACTGCCCAATTCAGAATACTTCCATCATAAAAAAGTCTATTCAAACTTCTACAGTCCACCAGTATCAGTATATATGCTCACTCTGAAGAAGTAAAATTAATCTAAATAATTCCACATTAAAGAAATCTGTAACTAATGAAGAGGTTGCTGCTAGCAAACAACTTTATATGTCATTGTTTCATCTACAAATAGTGTTTGTTGCCCTTGAGGAATAAATTGCCTATGTTGCATTAAAAAATGATAAGCTAGTAATATCGCAATAGGGAATGGATGGCAAACTGATAACAGGTTCATAGTTACTAGGTATCTTCGCCAAAAAGGACTGCAGTATCCACCCCTTTTACAACACAGTACAGTATCAGCAATGCATCTACCTACTGGAGGAGTAGAACCCACAGCCTTCTGCATCAAAAGCAAGAATACTACCTGTTGTGCTATTAACAATGCAAGCTGACTCAGCATAAGCAGAACTAAACTTGTGTTCCCCTGCAGCTCTCAGCTCCTTGTAAAATCTACTCGACACTCAGCTTTATCTCTGACCTTTGCAGCACAAGACATCTGGAAAAAGCCACTATTTATTGGGAGGGGGGGTGGCGGCAAAAGCCCAAAAACCAGGGACACATTTTAAAAATTGCCTGTCTAATGTTGGAAAGTTGCTAGAATAAAATGCTATGTTACTACCATACATTTCACTGCCAAGTCTTGAACCCAGGGGACCCTGTGCAAAACAGTCAGAGTAACATACCACTATGCCAAATCATCTGTTTTGTGAAAGAAAGGAAGACTGAAACTTAAATGGCTACCATTCAGTGAATTCAGTTCTCTCCATAGCTCTCAACCTTAGCACAAAAACCTGGACAAATCCAAATAATGGGGGAATACAGTCCAAAAACAGGAACAAATGTCAAATATCCATGTTATAAACTTAGAAAATTGCTAGAATAAAAGATTTTGTGTTACCATGTACTTTCTGAAGAATATGAAGTCTGAAATTCAAATGCCTGTTATTTTTATTTAACATTTGTTAACCAGAAATGTCTGACTTGGAACAAAAGCCAATTATCAGTAGAGCAGGGAGAAACACTCCAAACACATGTTCGTTATAAGATAGGAGGACATGCAAACTTCACACCAAAGGAACCCCAGCCAAGAATCAAACCAGAGAACCTGTAGCTGTCAGGCAACAATGCCACCAGTGCATCACAG
The DNA here is from genome assembly GCF_019279795.1 of Protopterus annectens. Classification (NCBI taxonomy): domain Eukaryota; kingdom Metazoa; phylum Chordata; order Ceratodontiformes; family Protopteridae; genus Protopterus; species Protopterus annectens. Next base: position 78,710,762 of record NC_056749.1, read on the forward strand.
CACTACTGCCTTTGCAAGGAAAAACAAACACACAGAAAACACAGATTATATGAGGAACAGAACAAATATGAGGCAAACATATGAATTTTTTTTATAAATGGTGATGTGCAGGGAATTCAGGCCCTTGCCACCTGCACCCAAGGTACAGGGGTCAAGCCTGAGTATTCTCTAGCCACCAGTATATAACAACTGTGGCATTACACACACACACACAAACACACACACACACACACACACACACACACACACACACACACACACACACACACACACACACACACACACACACACTACCTGCAGATGCTGGTAGATGATCCAGTCTTCCATTTCAAGGCAGATAATTCCCCTTGAAAGCAAGCTCCTCTGTAGTTCTCTTCTGCTGGTTACTTCCCCTCCTCAGCCCGCGGATGCTAATGGGTGGTTTCCAGTTTGGGCTCCGCGGGAATAGGCTGGAGGCTCCAGCCTGCTAATGATGCAGTTCAGTTTCCTTCTTGTCTGTACAGTCATCACTGCACAGACTTCTGGGCTGGCAGGGCGGAGATACCTTTCTCCTCTAGCTGGACTGCCTAACATAGCAGTCTGGAGTTCTGTGAGTACCCAGGAACTCCAAGCAAGCATGAGTGGAGTTCTGGGACTCACAATTTATTTTTTTATTTTCTTGTACAGGTGGGAGGATCTTTCTTTTATACAGGTGGGGGGATTTTCTTCTTTTTTTAGGTGGGGGGTTGCAGTCCTGCAGTCCTATAGCACGAACCACCCCTGGGGTGGCCCATACAGTGTCCAATTGTTCAGGTGTTAACTGTAGGCATAGTGACTGTTCCATATTGTGTGCACCTTCTACATATGTATCTTACTGTACATATATCTGCGTGTGTATGTGTAGTCACATATATATATATATATATATATATATATATATATATATATATATATATATATATATATATATATCTATATTTTTATATATATATATATATATATATAGATGTACCCGCAGTGGTGGTGCTGCAGCAGCGTTTTCACCTCACAGTAAGATGCTGTCCGGTTCAATTCTCAGCTAGAACGTTTTCTGCATGGAGACATGCGTGAATGGGCATAGCTTCGTTGAAGGTTGTGCATCAGGGCTGGTAACTCGGCACGTAAAAATCAACTACCAATCATTAGTGGACCGGAGTTCCACTGTGGCGACCCCTAACCAAGAAAAGCCGAAAGACATAACAACATATATATGTATATCTGTTTCTGCGTATCTGTATCCTGGGGATGTTGATGGCTTACACATATTACATTTCCTATGGGAGGCAAACTCTACTGCATGATATGTTAACAATACTAGCCTGACATCATACAGGTGGGATGGTACTGTTAACATCTTGTGACCATGTTGTGTCAGGTCCTGGTGATGGGATCTGCAACACTTGGTAGTGTACTGCAGGGTAGACGTGTTTGGCTGTGGGGGGGGGGTGACTATTCAATCAAGACTTATAGTGTGTGGGGTCTCACAACCCATTAACTGTGCATGTGGACATATGTGTGTTTGTTAATATGCAATTGCTATATACAGATGGATATACATAACTGCTAACATATATATAACTATGTCCGTATATACCGACATAGCTATATATCTGTGTACACATATATGTGCTGTGTATATGTAGACATATAGGTGTAGACACATATATGTGTCAACGCAGGCATTTACATGTATATCTGTGCATATATATTGATGTGTATATATATATATATATATATATATATATATATATATATATATATATATATATTTGTTTATATATATATATATATATATATATATATATATATATATATATATATATATACACACACATATAGATATGTTGTATCTGTATAGATATTGATATATCTACACATACATACATCTAGATGTTGGTATACATTCTCTGTACTGTTGTATGACTGGACTGGATGATATGTTTCTGACAACATCAACTTTCTTTGTATATGTCATGACTTACTGGTAAATCGCTTTGTCTATGGTGTGCAGGGTCCTTGGTTCAAGACTTGCAGGAGTTGTTTATTTTGTTGCTGGGCAGAACACCGGCGATTGGATACTGAGTGATCATGGCAGTTTAAAGCAGTTCCGACATTTCACATGTGCATTTAATGCAGTACTCCTGTTCACATATAAATGTTATTTAGTAGGTTATACAGCAAAACGATGTGGATATACAGATTTCACATGGAAAATAGAATGCACCGCAGTGGGACCCGAACCGGGAATAGGTTGTGTTAGGCGGATGCCCTGCTCACTACACTATTGTTGTTCTGCTTCATTTGCTTATTTCGACCATAATGTCATACCCATGGTCCCTTTACCTGGCCCC
>NC_056749.1:78713630-78792329 GCF_019279795.1 Protopterus annectens
TATTATGGAACAAGTATTTTGGCATATTGGCAAGCTAGAAGGGCTTTAATGCCCATGCTTGAAACATTTGTATGTATGTATGTATGTATCCTACAAATATCTGGGCATAACATAACATTCGGGAAACTACACTGAGCTGCCAAGCATGTCAGCAAGCACCATCCAAACTACAGTCAGACCAACACAACACCACTCCAAATCAGTTCTGTGGACTTACACATCCAGTAACAAATATAACAGGCACTACAGGGATGTAACAGTAGTGGAAAACAGACATTGGTGTGAAAGTGCATACACACAACCAATTGCCCCACAGTCACAGTGACATACTGGTAAAACAACTGAACACTGCAGTATAATGACTGTGTGAACAAAAATATCTTGTTTGCCACTCACACACTACCTCTGCATATACTGTCCCAAGTCACAGTGTAGTGGGAATCCTAAGGTGTTACAGGACATGTCACAGTCTACCCATACAAACATATACAGCCGATAGACCACCAGAAAATGGAGCAGCATGCAGTGTCAGATAGAACAGCCTCATGACACTCAGATATACCTCCCTCCCTACACAGCCCAACTAACCTTTACACACTATACTGCTACACAGTCCTGACAGTCTCTTAACAATGGCCAGACATACACAGACATCTCATCTGTACAGATTCCCACAGAATGTCCAGGCTTTGGCCTCATATCTATGGCCTCTTCCTCGTAACATGTCTGGGAGTCTGCTACATCACTAGGGTGATAGCAGGAATGAAAGCACTAACTAATGATGTAACATACCTCTGAACCTCTTATTGCATGACATCTGGACAAAGCCTGACATAATTGGGGTCAGAGGCCCAAACACAGGGGTGTATTGGAAATATTGCTGTCATAAAACCAAGGAAGTTGCTGGTGTTACAGGGTTTGTTGTAACATATTTTTTCCGAGGGATATGAAGTCAGAAACACAAAAGGATGTTAGCATTTACTGACTGCAATCCTCAGAGTATCCTACTGATTTGCCAAGGACAAATACTGTCTGGGGAACAGACCAAATATAACAGGCAAATCTCTGGCCATTTTGCAGATAGACCTACATTTGAGAGTTATGTCATCTACATAACACTGTCAGACTTGAAATCATGCTGAAAATGCATGTCCAGACAAACCTTGTTAAACTAGCATTATTCTAACTGTATAACAGCAATACTTACATTCTGTCCCTAAGTCTGGAACCTTATCCCCCAATTAGTTGGGCTGTCTCCACAACTCTTGTTGTACGAGATATTCCCACCTACCCTCTGTGATGCTGTAGCTCACACACCTCTATGATGCCCTCCTCACAGACAAGGAAAAGGTGCAATGCATACATGAAGTACTCAATTACAGGACTGTGTTGCCATGCCATTGGCTATTGGAATAACACAGCTGTTCTGAATGCATTTAGCAAGTGGGGAACACCAATTGGTGCACAGGCCATCACCTGCTCATGACCATTACCTACAAATGGCAAGCTGCTGCCTATGCAAAACAGGTGCAAACCTCTATGTAAGTAGACAGAGAGGAAGAAAGAGAGAGAGAAAGAAAGACCACAAAACAAAACAAACAAAAGCAAAACATGACTATTCAGGACTACTCGAAAAAAAAAAACAGGTATGTGAAACAAGTAAGAATGTAATGGAATGCAGTAGGGAGTATGTAATAATGGGAAATAGGAAGTTACACAAATATGTCTCAACAAGACTTGCTGTACTGATATATTGCTGAACAGCACCTATGGCCATAGCATCCGGCTCTGTCTGCAGTGATATAGATAACAGCTCAGGCCCTGGAGTCACCCCAGGAAAGGACAGCTCACATATGACTACTACTGGAGTGTCTGTCAAACAATACTCACTGTGACACTGCTAGGCTATCTACTGGGGTGTTGTACATATCCATATGTTACTTGTGAATAATAATTATGATACACGTTTGTGTTGCAAATCTAAGAGAACTATACAGGGTATGTGCATAGTAAACTACTGTTGCAGAAGTGTGTTTTGAACTGCATGTGATATACTGAGCTCATACCTTTCAACTGTACAGTGTCCTGCTGAACAATAACCACATATGTGCCTAATATTTGTAGTCATTCACACATAGAGATGTGTTATGTCTGCAAACCATTGACAAATCTGTGAACACTGACATCAGAACATAATAGCATACATATGAATGTTGGACATCCTCCAGGGTATTTATGAGAATGCAAAGCTTACTGTGCTACCAACTGACTTAAGTATGTTACAGCAATAGTAATGCAGTGTCAATATTCTTGGGCCTTTGCCCCGCATTTATGTGTGCCATCATCCAGATTTCCTGTTCTAACAGGTTAATGGGTATGACTGAGCAGCAAGAGTGTATATACAGTGTGCCATACTGACACAGAACAGAAATACATATCAGGTATCACCTGTGCACATGTATGTATGAGTAGGTTTAGCTGGAAGCTAGAAAACAACAGACATGAGTTGTGAGCAGTCAGGTAAATAAGCTGTACATGTTGCACATGTGTGTAATATGAATGTTAGTGCATCCAACAGAAATATATGTCTACAGCTACTGGTTGTTGCATTGCCATGGCACAGAAATGGGTACTACAATAAGCATGATTATCAGGATGAAATTGGAGAAGTGTCCAACTGTGTTATGACCTCATGTCCATGCCTATTAAAAACAGCTATAGGAGCACCTACATAGCTGTATGATCTCAACAATATCTGACTCATAAAACCCACCTACATCAAGGTAGAGCAACCCCCTTTGTTGGACAGCAGCAACAAACAAACCACATAACAGGTTGCTATATTGGCTGTACAGGGCCAAGTAGGTGCAGGCACCATCTTGGAACCATATCAACCTTTGTCCGAACAAGCACATGAGGTCACAGGTGAATCACGGTAAGGCTAACTATGAGTACAAATTGGACACACCCACTTCACCAAGGCAATCACAAGGCCATCCTCACATATGTCTTCAGTCTCAGAGGCAACAACCCAACCCACCCTGTACTGGTGGTCAATCACACTACATATACACATGCCATAGCTATAGCCAACCCGCTGCTGACAGGTTAAGTTGAAATGTCACCCCCCTGTCCCCCCATCAATATAGGTGGATATGCACAGCACTCGCACTCCTCCCCTCATCATCAGGGAGCAGGTCCATAATGCCTACTGAAAGGCAACAAAATGAGGTCTCCATGGAACCTGATAACATCCATGTCTACGTCCTACATGAACTCAGGCATGTGCTCCCAGCTGTATGACACGCTTTAGTTAAACAAAGCCTAAGCATCATCCACAGCCCATCCACATGGACGACTGCCACTGTCATTCCTCTACAGAAAAGTGAATGCTGAAGAGAGGATTATGCAATTTATTGGCTCTCACTGGGGAGAACATGACACATAAGGACCAGGAATGCAATGCAAGCTGATACTGTGGTGATAGCTGACAGGGGTATGATGTGGATGTGAGTGGTGGCTACTGCTAGTCAATGTTGATGTGCAGGTTCTGGAAATACCATTGACAAATGTATGAGGTCCTGTGATGTGTTTCCCTCTTTATGTCTTCCAGGTACAATGCATCTCTCCAGAAATCCTGCTTAGATGGAGGCTGAAACTGCAGTAATAAATGACCACATCATCCAACACTACAGTGTAATGTTCAGCCATAGCCAAAGCATCTGTGGGAGCAGACTGCCCTGTGGGGCGACCTTGTCCACAGGGTAAACGATGTTGGCCTGCACACATGAGCATACAGACAGGTCCAGCATCATGCAGCTGACCTGATATGCCATGCCCGGCAAAGGGCTGCTGCCATGGCTAGGGACTGCACAGCCACAGGTGACAGTCCTGCCATGCAGGCCCCACTTACACCCACCGAGGAGCTCTTTGCCAACCTTGGGGCACCCACCCCACCCCAACATCAGAGTCCATACACCCCAATGTGGAGGTGGGTGGCACCCAGACAATGGGTGAGGAGCATGCAGGTAAGGCCCCAGTGGAGATTAATAGACTAGTGTAGCAGCTATACTGACATCTGTAGAGTATCTAGATACATATGTCAGGTCAGAATGCACTTGTGGTTGGGATTTGTAATGCACAGATGTGCACATCTATGGCGAAGGACAGCAAATTGTGTAGTACTGGAGCTTGTACTGTAAATGTGCAAAAAAGCTGCATTCATCTTGTACCAATGCCACATGTGAGTCTGCTGACAAAAACATCTCTTTCACAACTACATAGGTCACTCCAATCTGGATGTGGGACAGCAGCCTGAAGCTGATGAGTATGGAATTGTCCTGTTGTGGTTCACCAATACCCAAGGCATGTTAAGGACATGCATTTTATCATGTGCACACAACCATCACTCCTAGTTATATTGCATTATGTGCGTGTTCACTTGTGGTGGGGTTAACTGCATTGTATCACTGTGGTCACCATGGGAGCCTATATGCAGGAGATGTAACATTTCCATAGCATACCTCACAACCTGTCAGTGCAAGAAATCAGGGCAAAGACTGACAAAATGGAGGGAGAAAGGCCCGAAAATAGGGACATGTTTGAAATATTACTCTTATACAGCGGATATAAAAAGCGTACACACCCCTGTTAAGATGCCAGGTGTTTGTGATATAAAAAACATGAGACCACAGTATTTCATTCCACACCTTTTCCCACCTTTAATGTGACCTATAACCTGAAGAATTCACTTGAAAAACAAACAAATCTGACAGGGGACCAAATATGAAAGATACAAAACCTACAATAAGCTAGATGCATACGTGTGGACACCCATCAACTAATACTTTGTTGGATTAGCTTGTGATTTAACTACAGCATTCAGACTGCTTGGGTACATACCTGCCATCAAGTAAAGAGACTCTGAGTAACAACAAATAATGGTCTGCTGTCCTAGTAGGATATTCCTGACATTTACTCAGTTGCCCGCTACAGCAAAAGCCATGGTTCACAGAGAGCTTACAAAGCATCAAAGGGATCTCAGTGCTGAAAGGTATCAGTCTGGAGTAGGGTACAAAAACATTACCACAGCATTGTATATACCATGGAACACAGTGAAGACAGTTATCAAAAGGTGAAGTAGATATGGGACATCAGTGACGTTGCAAAGAACTGGACGTCCCCCAAAAGTGATGAAAAGACATGAAAAAAAATGATCGGGGAGGCTGCCAAGAGGCATACAGCAACACTGAAGGAGTTGCAGGAATCTCTGGCAAGTACTGGTTGTGTACTACAAGTGACAAAACTTCCTGTATTCTCCATAAGACTGGTCTATGGGGTAGGGGTGGAAGATGGAAGCATTTTCCCACACATAAAAACATCCAGACCTGGCTACAATTTGCAAAACATTATATCAAGTCTCCAAAAAGCATATGTGAAAATGTGTCATGGTGTAATGAAACCAAGGTTCAACTTTTCAGCCACAATTCCAAAAGGTATGTGTGGTGCATAAGCAACACCGCATCACCTGATGACCACCATCGCCACAGTGAGGCATGGCACTGGCAGTGTCCTGCTTTGGGGTTGCTGTTCATAAGCTGGAACCAGGGCTTTATTCAAGGTGGAGGGAATTATGAACAGTCTCAAAACCATCAAGTGCCTGCCAGTAAGCTGAAGATGAAGAGGGGTTTCACCTTTTCATATGACAATGACCCAAAGCATAGATCCAAATCAACCTAGGAATATCTCCACCAGAACACAATCAAGGTTATTGATTGGCCCAGCCAGAGCCCAGACCAAACTCCAATAGAAAATCTGCAGTGTGACCTGAAGAGGGTTGTGAAGATGAAATGCCCTTGCAATCTGACAGAGTTGGAGGGCTTTATCAAGGAAGAGTGGCCAAATAATGCCACGTGAAGATGTGCCATGCTGACAGATTCCTTCCCAAGAAGATTGCATGTTGTAATTAAGTCAAAAGGTGCTTCAACAAAGTATCACTTTAAGGGTGTGCACACTTATACAACTACCCTCTTGTATGCATTTCATTTATTATATTTTACATCTAACACATTTGACTATTTACCAATTAGATTGCACAGGCAATATGTCACATTAAACTTGGGCAATGTTTTAAAATTAATTATTGTGGTTTCATTTTATATATTATAAGAACCTAGCATATTAACAGGGGTGTGTACACTTATCATATCCACTGTAAGCTTAGAAAGTTGTAGGTGTAACAGGAGTTGTTTTAATATACATTTACTGCAGATTTTGGGGTCTGACAGTCAAATGTATGTCATTAATTAGTGACGTCAATCCCCAGATCATCCCAGTAATGTGTCAGACAAACACAGGCATTATGAGGAACATAGCAAACATATGAGCCAGACATCTACACATTCTGCGAAGATTTGTACAGTTGTGAGGTATGTTCTGTAGGAGTTGCCACTGTGCTATACAGGGGAACAGCAATAATGTGTACATGGGTGCAGTGTGTGCTAGGTGAAGGGCCATCACCTACTCACACTACTCATGTATCCCAGAGGTGTATATTGTTGGTGATATGGAGTGAAAATTACTGCAATGCATGATGTTGAGGGCCTGTCCAGACTGTGTATGTTGTGGTCTGACTGTGTGTCATGCATGTCACCATTTGAGTATTGTGAGGTCTGTGAAATGCCTTTGTGCTACATCACCTGTATGCGTGTCTGTGCATGTGTCTGTGTGTCTCTGTGTGTGTGTGTGTGTGTGTGTGTGTATGTGTGTCTGTGTGTGTGTGTGTGTGTGTGTGTGTGTGTGTGTGTGTGTGTGTGTGTGTGTGTGTGTGTGTGTGTGTGTGTGTGTGTGTGTGTGTGTGTGCTTGTATGTACCAGCCAACCATATAGTGCAGCTATTAATTTACATATGTTATCTTCCCCTTGCAGGTGGAGATGGGGGTCATGGTCCCTCCCGCATGGAACCTGACATCAGTGTCTCTGCAGACTCTGACAATGATAGTCATAGTGAGGCACAGATTGGGTTGTCAGGAACTGAATCTGTGCTATCGGTTGGCATCCCACTGTTGTCCACAAAATCCCCACACACAGTCATGATGCCCACACATACCCAGTCCCCAGTGGCCACAGATAATTGATAGTTTGTGGGTGGTGGCATAGAACAGGCTAGTGTGGTGACTATACACAAACCCAAAAACCGGAGACACTACAGAACCAAAACAGCTGTGAGAAAACGGTCCAAGCGGTTCTTTTCGTAGTTTATCTTTTACACCAACGTATACACTGCTCCATACTCTTTCCTCAGGGGAGATTTATTCAAAATGTTAAGTGAAACCAACTACAGTAGATTTTGGTTAGTTTAAAACAACAAACAGTCAACACTTTTTGTTTTTAGCATTCAAAACTTTTTCAAACAAACTGTTACTCTGCCTCTTCCTTCAGTTTATGTCAGTTCTTAACATCACGTGTTATTTCCACAGGATGAAGGATGGCTTATTAACCATTACCTATTAAGTTGATACATTTATAAATTTAAAAATATATATAAAAATATTTAATACATTCTTAAAACAACTAAAACCTCTAAAACCTTGCCATCACGTAATCCTATTGTGCATTTTCAATGACATTCACAGTTTGGATACATGAATTAATACATGCGCTCCGCTCCTAATGAGCGCTTTAAATTCCCTATTATCCTGAAAATGTGTGGTGACTATGCCAAGTGTGAGTGGAGACACTTGCCATAGCCAGAGTACAGGTGAGGGCCACACAGGTCAATGGACATGGGTGCTTGGAGGACTGTTTCCCATCCAACCCCTGTCGCACGTGCCACAGCAGGTGTCACCAGATGCATGTTTCAGACCATCATGGAGGCACAGGAATGTAATGACCACAACACCAGACAAATACTCAGACTCTTGAATGCACATCTTCCTGGTGTCTTTGGGGACCTAGATGACCTTGTTGAGGCCACATGTGAGAATAATGAGGTCATGAATAGAAAGTGGGGTGAGACCATGGCACTGCTCGACCGTGCAATCTCTGTGCTTGAGCGTGTGGTGGGAGATGGACGGCAGCCATGTGGATGTAAGTCAGCACCATGATCAGCTGAGGATCTATGGAGTCCTGCACTACCGAAGGGGGGTGCTGTCCACACCACAATGCAGCAGGCCATGGGCATGTGGTCCTGGCTGGTCCCATCAAGGACACGGATCCAGCAGACTGCACTCACCTCGGGGAGTAGTACTGCATCTGGCCTTGGGCCTGTTGGTGCCAGTGAGACCTCTGGCAGGACAATTTCACATCTCCGTGGCCAGAGATGATGAACTGTATGACATGTATGGTCCACAGCTGTTCAACATACCCCTGTGTAGGGCAGCCACATGGTGTGACTGTTTGCATACAAACACACACACACATCACCATCACAGCCAGGTCACCACCAGATGCATACACACCACCTCTGCACAGCCCATTCATACAACACCCATCCAAACACACACACACACACACACACACACACACACACACACACACACACACACACACACACACACACACACACACACAATGTCAACTGTATGGCCCAGCCTTGGCCTCTGGCAAACCTACAAAACACCCTGTGCATATGATGATACCTGTGCCAATTCCCTGTCATCCATACCACCTATGCATGAACATGCTAATATGGTTCTGATGCACAGGGTGAATTAAGTACAGTTTAGTTATGTAATGCTGTGCAAGGTGCTGTCAGCTGGCATTTGTAATGGGTATACTTCCAAGTGTGTGTATCTTTTCAGCCATGAAGCATTATTGGTGTTGGTAACATTGACTGAATGTAGTCTCACATACTGCAGTCTATTTGTGTTCTAGATGTCTGTGTGTCAGCAGGATGTGGCCCTGCTGACATTGCCAATGAGGGGTATGGCAGGGTGATAACACATCGACCATGTCATAGCCGAGGTACAGCTGTATATGTGCACATTTACCAGGTCTATGTAACAGTTATTGCATGTGCCACAGAGCTTATATGGCTGAGGGGTGTATACAGGTAAGTCTACAGTGGTTGACATCAGCACCTCTTGTAAAATGGACAATGGTAAGTGTAGTGGGTGGGACACACCTCAGATTGATAAAACCACACTCCCAGAGGATATTGTGTTGACCAAACTCACAGAAAATACTGTTGCGACACACACATTCTAACACACACACACACACACACACACACACACACACACACACACACACACACACACACACACACATGCACATACACACACACACACACATGTGCAAAGGATCACATTTGCTAGTGTTGGGTTTGGAACCCCTACCCACCAAGTTAGTGGTAGTACAGTGTTATGCAGCTATCGGAAGTGGCATGGAACTAACAGTATGTTGAGTGTTCCAAGGTACCTGTAAAATGAATAACATCATGTGACCTTGTGAGTTATGGCAATGGGGGTTTACTGGGTGGGAAAGGACTCATAATACTGTCACCTCCAAGTTTACACACTCACAAACACTGCTATACACACCAATGCACACAAACACACATTTGCCAGTACTGACATTAGCAGTCCTGCCTATCATGTTATTCATTCAATACTGTTACATAGCTGTTGCACAGGGCTTAGAGGACAGAAGAGTGTCTACAGATACCTGTATGGTAGATATAAACAGTGGGCTTTGTAAAGTGGACCTTAGGACATATACTGGGAGTACTATAGGTTCACAGGTTCATAGGTAGGTACTAGGCTACTGGCCCTAGTGCCTATACAAGCCCAGCCAAAAAGGTACCCTGGCTTTTGCCACCCAAGAAAATTATTTTCCTGTGCCACTGTCGAGCAGAGCCACAGAAGTGATCCCTGGGGTGAATTTCCTATTTCCCATCCAATCATCAAGATTTTTCTTGAAGAGTGCTAATGAGGAGCTTTGTTTGATATAGATAGGTAGTTTATTCCAGAAAATGGGAAGTCTCTGGGACAGGAATCTATCCCTCTGGCATGTTCTGTTTATTGTGGTGATAAGGTCTAGGTCCCTAGAGCGTGTAGCTCAGAGGGATTGGGATTTCTTTAAGTGGAGCATGTCCAACAGCTCTGGGTTTGACATAGCTTTGTATGTTAGGCAGAGATCACCTCTGAGTAGGTCTAAAATTGTACACCACGGCTACCCAACCCAATATTTATAGTTCACACTCAAACACACATGATATTGTTCACAGAGACACAAACACACACACTTGCCAGGACTGAGATTAACCCCCCTGCCTTTCTAGTTATTGTTACTACAGTGTTATGCATTTATCGCATGTGCCATAAAGCTTAGAGGGTGAAGAGTGTCCCAAGGTAATTCTAAGGTGAACAACTTCACCAGGCCTTGTAAAGTATGGCAATGGGAGATGTGCTGGGTGAGAATGGACTCAAAATAGTTTAACCTACAGTTATACACACCTACAAACACAAATACACTCATAAACACATTTGCCAGGACTGAGATTAGCAGCCCTGCCTATCTTGTTAGTCAGTCCATACCATTACATAGTTCTTGCATGTGGCACAAGGCTTAATGGGCTGAAGAGTGTCAAGAGATACCTCTATGGTTGATGAAGACAGTGGGCCTTGTAAAGTGGACCTTGTGATGTGTACTGGGAGTACCATGGCCTAAAAATGTAAAACCCACCCCACTAATGGATATAGTTCTCACTCAAATACATACACAGGATACAGTTTATGCATACACACACTCACATTTGTCAGGACTGAGATTAGAACCCCTACCAATCTAGTTTTTGCTACTACAGCATTGTGCATTTATTGCATATGCCACAGAGCTTATAGGGTGACGACTGTCCCATGGTTCTTTAAAGGTGATCAACACCATCCTTTGTAAAGAATGGCAATGGGCAGTGTACTGGGAGATTGAGGCCACAACATGCTGTATCCTACAAATATGCACACTTACAAACACTTACACACACACATTTGCCAAGTCTCAGATTAGAACCCCTACCTATCTTGTTATTGTATAGTGTCCCAAGGTACCTGAAAAGTGAATAACATCACCAGCCATGTAATGTATGGCAATGGGAGGTGTATTGGGGGAGAAGGGCCTTAAACTACTTTCACCTGCATGTTTACACACTTGCAAACACTTTTCTGCACACTAATCCACACACACACACACACACACACACACACACACACACACACACACACACACACACACACACACACACACACACACACACATGTATGCCAGCAATAAGAGCCATAGGTTCATAGGTTCATATGTGTGTACTAGGTGAATGGCCATGGAGCTTTTACATGCCTAGCCCATAGGATTACCTTGGCATCGTGCCCCCTGATGTTACTCCCCAGTGTGTCTATTGAGTATAGCCACTGGAGTGATCCTTGGGTTGAGGTTTCTATTCCCCATCCACTCATCCAAATTTCTCTTGCAGAGGGCCAGTGAGCTGTTCTGCTTGACATGTATGTGAAGTCTATTCCATAGTGTGGTCAGTCTCTGGGTTATGAACCTGTCCATCCAGCATGTTCTGTTGATTGTGGAAATGAGGTTGAGGTCTCTAGGCCATGTGGTATAGATGGATTGGGTTTCTTTAGATGTAGCATATCTATTAGAGCTGGGTCAGACAGGGCTTTGTAAGTCAAGCAGAGATCGCCTCTAAGTAGCCAATACGAGACAGAGAATAGTTGGAGTTATTGGAGTCTGTCCATATAGGACGAGTGTTTAAGGCCTAGGATCCCCTTTGTGAGATTCTTTTGCAGCCTCTCCAGTTGTTGCAGGTGTCTAGTGAGGTACATGCCAAATGGGCCATTTTATTCGATGACTGGCCTAATGAGGGAAGAGTAGAGGGAGACAATGACCTCTTTGTTCCTGGATGCAACACCCTTGGTAATGAGATGTGCCACATAGAAGGACTTTCTAACCACAGTGGCACTGTGGTGGTCAACAGAGAGGTCGCTGTCAACCTGTGTTCCCAGTTCCCTTATAAAAACTTCTGTGTTCAGTGGACTACCATCGATGTGGTGATTCATGAGAACCAAGTTGTTCCCAAAGGGGATGGTGACACATTTTCTGGCATTGAGCTTAAATCCAGGATTCTGACAACAGTCACATGTCTCAGTGAGGCCTTTCTGCAGAATGTCAAGATCATTTGGGGAGGTAATAATAGCAGCCACCTTGCAGTCATCTGCAAACATTGTTAGCCAGAGTCCCTTCATGTTGGGCTGAACTTTAGAGGTGTAGATACTGAACATGAGGAGACCCAGGGCTAGACCCTCTAGTACTCAACTTGTGACTGGTTGGCAGTCTGACATGGAATCTACTGCTTTCATATTGTGGGTCCTCTCTGTGAGACAGTTTGCAACCCACCTAGTGATACAGGGGCTGATGCCTAGCTGAGTGTGTTTGTCTATGATTCCTGAGTTTGGAATGGTATCAAAGGATTAGAAACCCAACCTATCTTGTTATTTATTCCATACTGTCACATAGTTATTTCACATGCCACAGAGCTTATAGGGCTATAGAGTGTCAACAGCTGCCTCTACAGTGGATAACAACAGTGGGCCTTGTAAAGTGGACATTGGGATGTGTGCTGGGTGGACCACAACAAAAATTTGCAAAACCCACCCCCCCCCAATGGCTATGGTTCACAACCACACCCACAGGATACTGTTCTCACACACAAACACATTTGTCAGAGCTGAGATTACAACCCCTATGTATCTAGTTATTGCTACTACAGTGTTATGGATTTATCACACGTGCCATGGAGCTTATAAGGTGATGAGTGTCCCAAGGTACTTCTAAGGTGAGTAACATCACTCACCAGCCCTTGTAAAGTATGGCAATGGGAGATGTACTAGGTGAGAAAGGCCACAAAATGCTTTAACCTACAGATATATACACTTACAAACACAAATACACTCACACATAAATTTGCCAGGACTGAGATTAGAACCCTATCTGACTAGTTATTTATACTATAGTGTTATGCCGGTGTCACATGCACCACAGAGCTTATAAGGCTGAGGACTGCCCAGCAGGACTGCTAAATAGGGCAATGAGAAAGGACCAAAACACTTGTTCCTACACACACACACACACACACACACACACACACACACACACATACACACACACACATCCTACACACAACCACACTTACATATGCTGGGACTGTGGATAGCACCCCTACCTAGCTAGTAATTTGTATTATAGTGTTGCGCAGTTATCACGTGCACTGTAGAGCTTACAGGTCTGAAGCCAGTCCAAAGATACTTCTAAGATGAATGGCATCAGATTTTGTAAAGTAGGGCAATGGGAATTGTACTGGGTGGGTAAGGCATCATAATACTTAGACCTACAGATGTAAACACACACACACACACACACACACACACACACACACACACACACACACACACACACACACACACACACATACACACACACACACACACACACACACACACACACACACACACAAAGATAGGTGATGTGATATTACAGCCCCCACCTCAGTACCATCAGACAATGAATCTCATCTTTATGCTGGCACATGCCAGTGGATACAACTGGTATGCAACTGTCTGTAGCAAGATATCACTGTCTGCCATTCAGGGTATCCCTGTGTACTTACTCTGGGGTGTTGTGTGCTACAGCCATACCTTGCAACCTGCTTGTGCAAGATGTCTGGAGATAGGCTGCCAATATGGGGAAACAATGACCCAAACATAGGGGGATACTGTAACTATTGCTCTTATTAATGTATGAGTTGCTTGAGTTACAGGGTTTGTTTTAGCAGACATTTTCTGACTTATGTAATGTTTTACACTGTGATGTATAATGTCATTATCTACTGGCAGATATCATCGGATCATCACAGTTGTTTACCAGAGAAATATAAGCTGGATGATGCACAGACCAATATCATGAGGCAAAGGCTAGACATTCTTGCACAATCTGGCCAGTTGGGAGGTGTGGCTACAGCGGATTGACTGATGAAGCTGTGTAAAAGGTCCAGTCCTTTGGTGATATACTGGCTGGGGATCTCCTGGTTGTGCAGTATTCTTCTCTTACCTGAAAGGTCATATCCTGGTGTGGCCATACCTCTCAACTCTACAGAGTCTCACAGATTATCCAGATTCATGCCTCATATATCTGGTCAGTTTCCCTTAACATTGTGATTTTTGTTGCAAATCACTTAGGGTTGCAGTCAGGGAATAATGACCGAATATTAGGTTTAGACTTCACACCCTTCATGACATCCATGCTACTACACACACTACTACCCACCCCCTCTGTTATTCTATCAACCTTCTAACATTGTGAGAGCATTATTTCAAAAGTGTCCCTATAGTTGGGTTTTATCTCACTATTATGCATGGCTTTATCCAGACTTCTTGCTCTATGAGGTTGAGATGTATGCTACTAGTATTTAGCAGCATGGCCTTTCCTTTGCATTTTTTTGACTGTGTTATGTTGGTAGTATGGACCCCATGACATTTCCTACAACAACATTATGGCTGAGGCATGGAATGTAGGCCATGTGAGACTGCTGCAGAGCATCTTTAGCAAGGCACTGTGTTCTGTCACTCAAATGTTCCCAGGCTCCCAGGCAATGGATCCCCCCTTGGGTGACAATGGTAAGTGAGTTAGGTGTTACTGACAATCACTTTCTGTTCATATCGGTCCATCATTCTAGGTGACAGCAGGATGCTGCTTATAGCTAGGGACATACCTGCATGGGACACATATTCAGCACACTGCATTATGTCTGTCTTTCTACAGTCCGTGAGATACTTCTGAAATCATTCACACTGCTATGGACCGAGCTAGTGTGATACCTGTACATCTTGTGGGGTGACTTGATTGCATGTGTGATATGGCAGATTATGGCACCTGCCAAACAAGTAGTCATAACTCCCCCCCCCCCCCGTCTGGTGTGTGGCACATCTATGTGTCTCACAGTGGAGTCTTCTATGAGTAATATGTTGTGTGTATGGTAAGGCCTTAGTGTATGCAGGACCCTGGTGTGTGGAGTATGCATGGTCTGTGGTGTGTAGGTTTGGGAAGTTCACATGTGTTTTTGCCTCTGATGTGTCCTTTACTTGGGGTTTGATTTGTTGAGGACCTCCACTTATGTGGGTGTGTGTTGTGTGTTTGCAGATGATGCTTACTGACTCCATACACTGCAGGGCACCTATGTTACTGCAAACTGTGCTCTGGTGTGCACATTCTCCATTTGTCTAGCCAGTGGTCCCCCTCCCCTTCTGTGTGTCTCTTTATCTAGGCTTTTCCCACAGTGGCTGCTATGTATTTGTAATTCTGGTGTGAGCATGGTAAATGCCGTAACATCACATACAGGTTTATGGACTTCACACCTCTGAGCATACCTATTTGTCAGATTGTCCATCAATGTACCACTACATCTTCTGGGGTCCTCAGACAGTTTGTGTTACTATGGTATTTTGTGGCTACATGTTGGTCTTGCTATCAAACTGTCACTGACTCTGGCATCTGGACAGGCCCGCTTATGACAATCAGACGAAGGCCCACACATGGGGCCAGGGTGTTGATACTGTTCTGCTATACATAGACAGTTTGGTGACCAATTTGTTACTTGCTTGCTTTCTGTTATAGGTGTTACATTTGCTTCTCCACTGTCTGCCATTGATGTTTCGACATGATGTTTTCTTGTTTTGCAAAAACTTTGCAGGCGAATGCAATGTTAGGACAAGCAGAACAGATATGCAAGGCATACTTGTGCTCCTTCTGTGACTACCTGCCATTTCAGGAGTATTGCTGTTGGCCAGTGACATTTTGTCAGTACTTACACAGTAAGGTGGCAGCCTTTTATGACCTTCCAGTACACTGACCTTTAGGTACCTGCTGTGCTACTAGGCACCATACCTCTCTATGTATGAGAGCCAGACATCTGGACAAAGCCATACGTAATTGGGTGACAAAGGCCTAAGTATAGTTTCCAATTTAACTATTGGCCTTACAAACCTAAAAAGGTGATACAATAATAGATTTTGCATTAGCATGTGTTTTCTATAGGGTATGATGTCTAAGACACTACAATCCATCATTATTTTCTGACTTTAGACTTTTGTGGTTTGCCAGTTATTTGCCACACTAACACTATTTCATGGTAAAGACACCACAAATATGATGCAAACCTCAGTACATTCTGCAAAAGGTCTGTACAGTTGGGTGGTATGGTAGGCATTGTGTAGGTTACTCTGACTTGTGTACTGTTCATATGTATGGCCCCCTGTCCATGACCTGTCCAGCTTACCATCATTAATGGATACTGACATCTGGACAGTGTGTACAACTCCCACCGTAGGTGTAGCTGACATGCAAAATACTTGGCAGTGTGATTCTTGGAACATGGCCATGTCTAACACAGTATTGTACACAGGCCACTAAGACACAACAGCTGGCTGTAAGTGCTGGCCACATCCTGACAGTATTTCCCATATATATATATATATATATATATATATATATATGGTTCTACCTGACTTCACCGAAACACCACAACACCGACAACGCAATCACCGAAACCACATAACCGACAGTACAAAAACACGAAAATCCACATGCCCGACAACGAAATAACCGACGGTACACAAACACGAAACCTTATACACTTCACACACCACAATCAACAAACAAAACACATTCCCCATCCAAAACCACATACACAACACAAGCACCAAAATCCCTGCAAACCCACACTAAACCTCACATACACAACTACCTACAACCCTGACCCAAACCCTAACCCTAAGGTCCGTCACTACCGCACACTTACCTGACCCGGCTCCCCTAACCCTAACTCACTTATCCGCCCCTAACCCAAACACAATCACTACCGCACACTTACCTGACCCGCCTCCCTAACCCTAACTCACTTATCCCGCCCCTAACCCAAACACATTCACTACCGACACTTACCTGACCCGCTCCTAACCCTAACTCACTTAACCCACCCCTATCCACACTTACCTTACTGCACCCTAACGTCCGTCACTACCGCATACTTACACAGCCTTTTCCCATTTCGGCATCCTCAGCGCCGGTGCTTTCATCCGTCGGGTCGGTCTTCTGCACTGTCGATCTTCTGGGTCCCGTCGCGTCGGTCTTCTGCACTTTCGCTCTTCTGCGGCTCCCGATTTCGCTGTCGATGTTCCGGCGTGTCGGTGAAGTCAGGTAGAACCATATATATATATATATTTATATAGATCATTGACCCCTGCATATTGTGGACATGCAACAAGTTATCATGTTGATTGGGACAGCCCTGGCAATGTGTGCTCTGCTGCTATTACCCTATATACTTACATGTTACTGCATTTCTATGGGAATATGGGTGTGGGGCGGGCACATCTGTCAATGGTGCACATTTGCACATACTATGCTGATATTAGCTTAACATTTTGGTTCCATTTACCATAATATTGTGACCTGTATTGGAGAATAGAGGCAATTAACTAAAGACCACAGGTTAGATTGTAATGGCATACAACTGAGTTTCAGACTTCTTACCCTTCAGAGCCTTACTGCAACTGCAAGGCCTACTGTGATATCACTGTGTAAGTATGTAGGGGGGTATTCTATCATTGTCACCATTTGTGGGCCTTTTCCAGGCATTCCTTCATGGTTTTCTATGGCTGACTTGCTGGGTGAGTCTGAGGTGTGAGTATGGGGTCCCCACATTGACATTCATGCATGTGACCTATGAAAACCTCTTAGCTGGCCCCCGCATATACTGCAGTGGGATTTGTCACCTTGGATAATACTGCATACTGTGGGGAAGCCAGTATTGGGCAGACATTTTCTGGTGTCCCACATAGCTATCAGTTGTCTGCTGCTACCCCAGTAGGCCACCCCATTCCCTTGCATGCATGCATACAGCGATTCTATAGGTATGCTACCAGAACATACTACTTCACTGATTTATTGTTTAGAAGACTGACTTACCTTCTGCCTGCAGCAGTTGTGGGGATGGTGGATGGGGGCTGACTCTATCAGATAAACGCAGTACACTGCCTATACATGGTAAGCTACAGGTAGTGTGATGTGTGGGGCATCCATTTTACTGTGTGTGCGAGTCAGAGAGAGGTGTCAGTCTCTGGGTCCCTACAGTGTCAGTGTGTGTGCTATGTGTTGCCTCTTTACCAAGGCCTGGGCATACTGGGCATAACTCCATCTGCCTACAAGAGCTGGCTCAGGGGCTTCCTCCTCCGAGTCCCTCTGTGCGTGTGGGGACCTTGGCAATGGTGGGGGTCCTGTGTGGTCCTTCCCCGTGCTGTTTCTGCTGCAGCTGTTTCCACAGGATCATATTGTGTAGCATGGCACATACTATGAACATGTGTGCATATGTGGCTGTAGAGTACTGCAAGGCTCCACCAGATATGTCAAGGCAACAGAACCATGACTTGTGCATCCCAAACCCATGCTCTATAATGATCCTGGTTTGTTTGTGTGCCTCATTATGGCATTCTTGAGTGGGTGTGTGTGCATTTCTGATGGGTGTCATCATCCACGGCTCCAGTGTATAGCCAGCATCCCCCACTAGATGGTCATACAGGATGTCCCCACTGGCAAATGCCTGGTACAGCTATGATGAATGCCAGATGTGAGAGTCGTAATAGTTTCCAGGGCTGCCAGCACACACATTCATGATAATGCTCTGGGCATTGCACACAACCTGGCAGTTGATGGAGGGTAAGCCCTTGATTTTTATGTAGACCCTACCCTGTTCACTGGGTGGTGCTTTGATGTGGATGTGCATGCAGTCTATCACACCCAGTATCTCTGGGTAGTCTGCTAAATGTTGGAAGAGACGCATATTGCTGGTCCTCTCCTCACGGGTGTTGGGGAAGTAAATGTGCTCACCGGCATATGGCAGCATGGCATCCAGGTACTGGTGGAGAACCCTGGATGCAGATGCCTTTAAGACCCCCATGATGTCCCCAGTAGGTCTTTGGAAAGTGCCTGTAGCTAGTATTCTTAAGGCTACACATACCTTGGTATCCACTAGGATGGGTTCCCCTCTATTGGCTCTGGATCTGAGTTAAGGCCGGCACAGCTCAATGATTTGCTGAAGTATGTCTCTGTCCACCCTGTAGTGCTTTACTATCTCCAGATCATGTAGCCCCTGGTAGGTTATCCTGGGTCTGAACGCCCTAATCTTCCTCCTCAGTCTGTAGTGGTTGTCAGCATTATCCTCCTCACTGCCCTCAGCCTCTAGCACATACTGATACATCAAAGCAATGGCAGCCTCTGACATTTTTTTGGTTAAAATTCACCCACATTTGTAAACCAATGGTGCAAGGTTTGTGGGAAAATCTGACTGAAAGGTGTTTGTACAGTTTATACTGTTGTGCTGCAGATGCTGCCTGTATGCTTGGCTGGCTATGACACACTCCACCTGCTTGCTATTTTATTTGTACTTGATTGCTTTTATTCTGCTATTTGCCTTTTTTTTCTTTTTTACCCTTCCCATTTCCATACTTTTTCAGCCCCGATGCACACAGCGCAAACCGGGTGCCCAAGTGTAAACGGTACTGCTATTTCCATTTTTTTTTTTTAGACTGAGTCCACACCGCACAAACCCGTTTTGCTAAAGTAAACACTTTAAAGCAGAAGTGACCCTCTCGGGATGCAAACATGGTCTTCATTTCATGAAATAAGTCAATACAGCCTGCGACACACCCTCTTGCTTACCTGTGCTTAGCTAAGCTCAAATGGGAGCTGTGGATCTCCAATGTGCTTACTCCAAGCATGAAACACCCCCTTTTTATGTCAGCTGCTTGTCCTGCTTACACCACTGTTTTATAGCTCCTACACAGTTAGGTGCAGCCAAAGAATGGTCTCCCATTAAGTGCTTTAGTAAAATTTGCTCATTTGCATACACCACTGCCTTAGTCCCTGGTTACGCCGCTACACCACAGCCTTCCTCCTTGGCAACCAGTGTTACATGTTATTGTTTTGATTCTGCATGCCATAGACTATAATGGAAAAATGCAGATTTCACTTAAAATTGTCTTTTCACATTTTTTTTCAGCACAGTCTCATTTGTGTGCCACTGCCCTAGGCTTAAATAGCTGAAATCTGCTAAATAAATAAACTTTTAATTTTATAATTTTGCAATACTTTTCCATGCCAATGGCCATATATTTGGCCATTGGCATGCCTAAGGAGTATAATACATGCTTTACTTTGAGCTGTCATGCCTACATTTTGATTTTTGAAAAAAATGTATTCAGCTAGGAGCAGCTGCACTATTCTTACACTCTGTGTAAGCTTTATTGACTCCAGGGACTATGCAGGCCACAGAATTTCTTGGGATTTCTTGTGTATCTCTGATTTCCCTATACTCTGTCTATAGACACTTGTCATACAAAATCACTTAGTGTGGTGTACAAAATGTACCTGAATCACAGGGATAATGTGTAATTAGTGTCACAAATATGTTGTTTAATTACATACAGTAAAATAAGCTACTGGTTTAAACTAGTTTTGAAAGTTGTAGAACCCACTATAGCTATTACATATATCACTGCTAGGAACCCAAAGAAGCAACAAGAAAAGGTGTTGCTAGGATTTGCTCTGGATTGGAAGATAATTATAGATTTATTTGCCTGCTATCTTTAAGAACCAAACTTGTGCATATTCTATGATTGTTTAGCCTTGATCTTGCCTGAATCCTCAAGTAAAGATAAAAAATCTGTAAGCAATAATCACCTGAAAATGTGCAAAAATATGAATCGTATGTATAACTGAAATAGAAAGCAAAAGACTGCTTAACAAAATTGTTGTCTGGATCTATTTTCTCCAAAGCCACCTCTAATTTTCTCCAAAGCCACCTTCATGCTTCTTAAAACATAGTGGCGAAATTCATGACACCCATGCAGATGGGCAATACAATTACGACTGCTGTATCCTGCACAAATGCACTCTATAAGCACTTACAGAAGTGCATGGGTCGTGCTATCCCAAACAAAACCAAGGCACTATCCTCCAAAAAAAGGAAGCCAATCTGGTGGCCCCCTGTCATAAACAAACTCTACAACAGAAGGAAGAAACTGTTGCAAAAGAGAGTAAATGCCCATAAGTGTAGGAACTGTCTGGCCAACCTCAGTAAGAAGCTGAGATCCCTTATAAGATACCCCAAAGCTAGCTACAAAAACAAAATCACCACTGATTCTAAGGGCAACCACAAAGCATTCTGTATCTATGTCAAGAATCTCATTGGAAGCTCCCAGATCTGTTCTGAGTTACAGCACAACGGCACAAAAATTACAGAACCAACTGATAATGCCAGCACCCTGGCAGATAGGTTCAGTGCTAACCTTACCCCCTCTCACCCCCTAAAGGGCCCATATCTATGCAGGAAGAATGCAGAGTCCCTGTAATCACATCTATGCAAGTAAAAGCTGCACTCTCTAAAAACACAGCATCCATGGGACCAGACAACATCCCACGCTGCGTTTTACACAAACTTCAGAATGAACTGGCTCCCCACCTAAGCACCATGTTCAATCATCATCTCACATCAGGCTTTGTGCCCACTGAATGGCACACAGCACTAGCTATCCCACTCCACAAAGGGGGAGCTACCACTGATCCTGGGAACTATTGCCATATTAGCCTGATGAGCCTGGTCTGCAAGGCCATGGAATGTATCATCATGGAACGCATAAGCAAAGACATTGGTAACCTCCAAACTCTGGACCCCACCCAGTTCAGGTTTGTGAAAGGCAGATCATGCCTTCTGATCCTGATCGACTTCTTTGAGGTAGTCACTAAAGCCGTAGATGAGGTTAAGGTGGTTCACACAGCCTATCTTGTCCTTACCAAGTCTTTCAACACCATCCCCCATTCTAGAATTATATCTAAACTCACTAAACTAGGTATAAATCCCTATATCACAAGATGGGTTGCCAACTGGCTCACTGACAGAACCCACACTGTAAAAGTTGCAGACTCCAGATCTGAACTTCAAACCAGTGACAAGTGGAGTACCACAGGGTTCAGTCCTGGGACCGCTCCTGTTTGGTATCTACTTCTCTGAAGTACAGGCTAACACAGAAGGCCTCTGGCTAACAAAGTTCGCAGATGACTGCAAACTAGGAGCCATAGTCAAGTCCCCAAATGATGTGGACATCCTACAGAAGGGCCTCACTGAGACAGATGCCTGGTGTCAGAGGCATGGCCTCAAGCTCAATGCCAAAAATGCATTGTCATCCCCTTTGGTAAAAACTCTGTACCCATGAACTGCCACATAAACACCAGTCTACTTAATGCCAAATGTGTGATAAGAGACCTTGGGACCCATTTGGACAGTAGTCTCTCCTTTGATAATCACATCACCACAACAGTCAGGAAATCTTTTGATGTGGCACACCTCATCACAAAAGGGTTCTCATCCAGGAAAAAAGAGGTCATTGCCCCCCTCTACTTAGCACTCATTAGCCCCATTATAGAATGCAATGCCCCTTTTGGAATATACCTCACAAGACATCTGCAGCAGCTGGAAAGGCCACAGAACTACCTCACAAAGAGGATTACTGGCCCCAAACAGATGCCCTACACAGACCATCTCAAAAAACTCCAGGTTTACTCTGTAGCATATTGCCTACTCTGAGGAGATCTCTGCCTAACATATAAAGCTATGTTAAACCCAGACCTGTTGGACATGCTACACCTTAAGAAATCCCAATCCTCCAAGCTACACGGTCTAGGGACCTAAACCTTGTCACCACAATAAACAGGACATGCTGGAGGGATAGATTCCTGTCCCAGAGACTTCCTATACTCTGGAACAAGGCTACCCATCTATGTCAAACAAAGTTCATCATTAGGACTCTTCAAGAAAAATCTTGATGAGTGGATGGGAAATAGGAAATACACCCCAAGGATGACTTATGTGGCTCTGCTCGACAGAGGCACAGGAAATTAACTTTCTTGGGTGGATAAGCCAGGGAACCTTGTTGGCTAGGCTTACTTAGGCCCTTGGGCCAATAGCCTAGTACCTACCTATGAACCTATGAACCTAAGTAAAAAAGAAATGTGAAATTATATGAAGAAACGTTGTGCTTGGGAAACCAATTTCATGATTGGGGTGGTTGTGGGTTAGGTTTACTCCACTGAAATTAAATTACTTTAGTTTCAAACATTATAGGCAGTCAGTTGCTGAAACCTTTGCTACCCAGTCATTTTTTTCCCATATAATGCACTTAAATAAATGCAGTCATAAATATCTTGGACATCTCTGTGGCATGTTCAGTCAAGATTTCTTGAATTAACATAAAAATCACAGTAAAAATAATAAAATTGCAACAATATAGAAACATTATTTACCAATGAGTTCTTCAGAAATGATGGACCAAGGGATAGTTACACTTGGGGAACTAATTTACTTTGCTATTCTCTTTTATCATAGATGGAATTGCTCTTTTCCATGCTTTCGCCATCAGGCTTCATAGGTTCATAGGTTCATACTAGGCTATCTGCCCTAGGGCATTTATAAGCCTAGCCAGAATGTGTTTGGCTTTCGCCAACCATTTTAAATTAATTTTGCTATGCCCTTTTTTGAGGTTAGTATACTGTGCCTCTGTCTAACAGTGATACAGAAGTGATACCCGGGGTAAACCTACGATCTCCCATCCACTCATCAAGATTCCTCTTGAAGAGAGTCAATGAGGGACTCTGCCTAACCTGGACTGGGATTTTATTCCAGAGTGAAGGGAGCCTCTGGGTTATGAATCTGTCCCTCCAGCATGTCCTATTTATTTCAGTGCTGAGGTTCAAGTCTCTCAAGCATGTAGCTCAATGGGATTTGGATTTTCTGAGGTGCAGCATGTCCGTTAATTCCGGGTTGGACATGGCTTTATACGTCAGGCACAGATCGCCTCTGAACAGGTGGTATGCCACTGAATAGAGCTGGAGTTTGTTTAACCGGGCAGCATATGGCATCTGTTTGAGCCCTTTGATCCTCTTGGTGAGGTACTTTTGGGGTCTTTCCAGTTGCTGCAGGTGTCTGGTAAGGTACATCCCAAAAGGGGGCATTGTACTCAATTATGGGCCTGATGAGGGATGAGTAAAGAGGCAAGATGACCTCCCCTGATCTAGACGTGAATCCCTTCATGATTAGGTGGGCTATATAAAATGTTTTTCTAACCACTTTGGCCACATGGTTGTCA
The DNA here is from genome assembly GCF_019279795.1 of Protopterus annectens. Lineage (NCBI taxonomy): Eukaryota > Metazoa > Chordata > Ceratodontiformes > Protopteridae > Protopterus > Protopterus annectens. The sequence goes on from NC_056749.1 coordinate 78,737,884, forward strand.
AATGAGAGATTGCTATCAACTTGGGTCCCCAGGTCCCTAATTACTTCTTCGGTACTAAATGGATTACCACCTATGTGGTAATTTGTGGGCACTTTGTTTTTGCCAAAGGAGATGACTATACACTTTTTGGCATTTAGCTTGAGGCCATGGCTCTGGCACCAGTTGTCTGTTTCTATGAGGCCCTTTTGGGGGATGCTTGTGTCAGCTGGAGAGTCTATTCTGGCGCCCAGTTTGCAGTCATCTGCGAACTTGGTCAGCCACAGTCCTTCCATGTTGGCCTGTACCTCCGAGAAATATATACCGAACAAGAGAGGTCCCAGGACTGAGCCTTGTGGGAGGCCAGTTGTAACTGGTTTGGAGTCTGACATGGCTCCAGCAATTCTAACCATGTGGGTTCTGTCCTTGAGCCAGTTTGCAACCCATCTAGTGACATAGGGGTTTATATTTAAGCTGGTGAGCTTATCTATAATGCCCGAGTGGGGTATTGTATCAAAGGCTTTTGTGAGGTCCAGGTGGGCTGTGTGGACCACCTTCCCCTCGTCAATGGCCTTGGTGACTGTTTCAAAGAAATCAACCAGGTTTAAGAGGCAGGATCTGCCCCTAACAAAGCTGAACTGGGTAGGATCCAGTGTCTGTATGTCCCCAATATCTTTATTTATGAGGTCCATGATGATCCTTTCCATAGCTTTGCAGACCAAGCTAGTTAGGCTTATGGGGTGATAGTTTCCAGGATCTGTTGAGGCACCACCTTTGTGGAGAGGGACCACAGTTGCTGTATGCCACTCTTTGGGTACATACCCTGTAGTAAGGCTGAGATTGAACAGTAGTTTTATGTTTGGGTTTAGCTCTTCTTGGAGTTCATGTAGGACGCAGCCCGGGACACCATCTGGTCCCATTGATGCTGTGTTTTTTGCTTTGGAGAGGGCAGCTCTTAACTGAGCATCTGAGATGTCAGGGGGGCAGCACTCTGCTGGGATAGATATTTGCCCTTTTGGTGGGGTGGGGGGGAGAATTTTGCGCTGAACCTGTCAGCTAGGATGTTGGCAATGTCTGTGGGTTCGGTGTATTTTTTGTCATTTTGGACTAATTCTGAGCATATCTGGGAATTACCACCCAGGTTCCTAACATAACTAAAGAAATCCTTGTGATTTTCCTTAGTGTCCTGTGCAATTTTTCTCTCGAAGCTGGCCTTAGACGATTTTATGAGTGCCCGTAGTTTTTTGCTGAAACTGATCAGAGATGCCTTCCCTTTTTGGAATTTTGCTCTATCATTTAGTAGCTTCCTCCTTCTATTGTACAGTTTGTTTATGGCTGGGGTCCACCAGACAGGACATCTGCCATTGGAGGATTGGGTCTTAGTTTTATTTGGGATCGCATGATCCATGCATTCCTGTAGGTGTTCATAGAATGCATTTATAAAGGATTCTGCGGTCTGGGCCTACCAGTCTGTGGTGCTCTTTATAGATTCCCTGTAAAGTTTAAGTTGCTATAAACTCTATTGGTTGGATTGTTAAGTCTGTTTGTAAGTGGTGAGAAAGCAAAAAACTTTTTTGATCTGATGCATCGAAGTTAAAATCTGAAATAAAATAGCCAGTTCTGCTTAACATTTGTAGATTATATATATATAGGATTGGTATAAAACTCCAAACTTATAAACATGCAGATTAAACACCTAAAGCAATTCATGATACACATTTGTATGCTATAGAGTTTTAAAAAAATATTATGGACTAAAACCTAGATATCAAAACATAAAAAGTATAGAATTAAGAAACAAAGAACGTAAAAACCATACGGCAATGTAAATGGATGGGAACTCAGTATTGCCAGTAAAAAGCATGATGAAGTAATTTCCACTGGTTTAGTATGCTGTTGATTGAAATGTGAGTGTTTAGACCTGGGGGGTTGTTGGCACGCAGTTTGATCTGCCATTCCCATCCATGCTTTTCAAAGATATCATTAGTAGGGCCTTGTAATTCACCGTATTTCACCATTTGTAGGATATGAAAGCAGGGGAGAGAGAGAGAGAGAGAGAGAGAGAGAGAAAACACATGGCTAATTAGCATGTGCCTGTCCCCTGAACTACCTCAATAACATGCAGAATGGCTGCAGAAACAGCCCTTTATAGTGTTGCATGTTTTTGTGCTAGAGCACCATGCATCACTGTGTTAGGACATTCTCTGAATTCAAAGAGTAACCTTTATGACCCCCACCCAGGCTTCTACTTTGTCCCGGTCCCCTTCAATAAACACATCACACCGAATAATGTTTGATGGCCTTTATTAAACATCCATAAACATAATTTTGTTAACCAATAAATAAGCCTTTTGGCTTTTCCCAGTTAGGGGTCACCACAGGGGATCACCAGTCTGCTAATGATTGGCAGTGGATTTTTACGGTGCCTGGTTGCCAGCCTGGTGCCCAACCTTCAAAGAAGGCACACCCACACATGCACATACCTACCTGCATACCTTTAAAGTTCACTTAACCATGGGGATGACATGCAGACTCCACACAGAAGGTGCTCCCGCCACGAATCGAACTGAAGAACCTCTTGCTGTGAGGCAACAACGCTAACCACTGCACCACTGCAGCCTTTTGTTAACCAATATTTATTAATTAAAACTGACAAAAGGTATAGTTGAGCATAGCATCCATGTAACATTAACTAGGACAGTGTGACCCTGTTCATCCTGACCCAGTAAGCAGCATCCATACCTCTACTCACTTACTTATAAAGCAGCTTACCATCACTCACTTCATTTACCATTTTTGAATTACACATCCTACTAAATAAGCAGCTTATCTCTGATTGCTTATTTTACTTATCAGTCAGCATCCAACTGCACACTTTCCTTTCCCAACTCATTGAATTGAACATCCAGGACACCAGAGGGCGAACAGAAGAGGGCAAGCATGCCCCTCTTCTCTGCCCACCAGCCTGACCAGGCTGTTCCCCCCTCTCTGACCAAACTTCTAACAACCTCACCACCATTAAAATGCATTAAGCCAAACATCATTCGGTGTAACCCATCTTCTCTAACCAAACTGGATCTGTTTCATTACCTCCCAAAGTCCTATCACATAAATAACAAAAACAGCCAGTTGCCTAAACAGCTGAAAGCCAACCTCTGATCCCTCTCCAATGCTAAAGTAACAAACCATAACCTCATAACCTAGCATAACCACTGTGTATGAGCTAAATACTCACTTACCTAACTACCAATAGAAGCTTTGTAATGATTCCCAGGTCATTACCAGCCAAATGAACAACCAAACACTAAACCCACTGCCGCTTGAAACCAAGCAGAGACAATTGCCTGCATCCCATCATGCCACATTGCAGCCTTATTTTGCCACCCAGTGAATATAACCAAATTAAATCTCTTTTCAAAATTCAGTTTAATAGTTATCCCCCCAGCACACCCAACTATCCATTACAAGCAATAAGACATTCCAATGACCATCATGGCATTTTAGCAGCACAACCACCACCAACCATATCACTGCCATATTAAACAAATGAAAATGAACTTTAATCCCCAACAACTCCAGCTGAACCTCCTATGCCAGCTTAACATGAAAACTCCAGATATTCAACATCCCTTCAATCTTCATTCCTTCCAAGAACAAACCACCAAACCAACCCCCAAATTATATTCCCCAAACAAATATCACATGCCTCATTTGTCAACATATGGAAATCCCTACCAACCTCTCTCTCCCTCTACTGAAAGGCCTGACCAGGCTGATTCCAAGGTAATCACCTGCCAAATGCACAAAAAACACTAAACCCAAGCCAGGTGAAACCACACAAGCAAAATGTACCACCAGAACCCTAAAATGCCCAATGTCACCAAAACAAAACAAGATCAGTGACATGCCATCATGCCTAACTGCAGCCTCATTATCCACTCGATGGATATACTAATGATCAAAATGAGATTTCCTTTCCTAATGGATCAATTGCCTAGTAATCCCTCCATCATACACACTATCCATTATACAAGAAGAAAACATTTGCCAACTTTTTTTTGTAATCCTCACACTATCAAACCTATTTTTTTTAATCTTCACACTATCAAACCTACCCCAACCCTTCAAACCAATGAACCATCAACCAAAATTTAGTAAGTTCATTTAGCCTTGTCACCCATGCAACTATACTAGTCACAGCTAAATCCTCCTTGACCAACTAAACTGCCTTACCTGTTTCCCAAGCCTGACCAATAACTCTCTCCCACCAACTCTTTCCTCCTGCAGCTGTAATACAAATTTAACAAATCCAGTAATGTCCTACCATACACCCTCCTATAAAAGGTACCCCAAACTCCTCCAGCAAGCCTTTAACCCTAATGTCTAACAGCATGAACACAACCCATGCTAATGCCATATTAAACAGATGAGAATGAACTCTAATCCCAACAACTCCCACTAAATCTCTGACCCCAGATAAACAAATCCCATGAACAACCCTATCCCCCCACCAAAAGGTTGTCCCAATGAAATGCTCCAAACAGGTGCCATAATGGTAGCAGCAATGCACCAACTTATTAACCCCCACCCAACCTTACACTGCTGTCCCACCCTTCACCTAGCCTTAAAAGGGGGCCAGAAAATCTGCATCCTTCTAGTTTCCTGTCTCCTGATGCCAAATCCAATGAAGCCCATTGCTAAACTCTCAAGTGTCACCAAGCTGAACAACTCGTCTACATAGCCTTACTACAGGGAAAAAAATCTCAGACCCAACTACCAAGCCCACAAAATCTGATCCTATGTCACATTATCATAACTCCACTTCCCTGTGGACAACTCCTACTCCCATAAACAGCCCCCCCCCCGAACCTGCTCTACCCTGACCCTGATATACCTCAGTCTCACTTGCCTCCATACTATTCCCAAACTGCACCAAGCCAGACATGGCTTAATGAACACCTAAAAAGTAGGGTAACCTGCGACCTCATTGTGCACCACTCCAGCAACCAGCATAAGTAGCCCAGCAGAATCCATCACCTTCAGGCCACTGATTGATGCCTGGGCAACTCCAGTGATCGGAACATCCACCCCAGCAGGATCCATCAGCTTTAGAGCCTGGTTCCTTCAGCCCACCAAGTGATGCCCACTATGCACTTCCCCATCTGCAATCTCATTGCACACCACTTCTGCGGCTGCCACATCCAGGCCAACCAGATCTGTCACCTTCAAAATACACTGCCTTCAGTCTTTTCACTCTCCATCTGCAAAAGAAAAGAAAGCTGTAAATCCCCTACACACGCATAGATCAAAACTTCTTAATGACAACATTAGGTGGTGCCAGGTGCCTACCTTGCTCAACCACACAACAGTCATACAAACCCACCTCCCCTATCCTCAGTAACCTGACACCACCATATCCCCCAACAAATCTTTCCACAGGCAGCTAAGGAACACAGCAGCAAGAGTCTTATGCCACAAGCAACAATAACTGTACCCATGTGTTTACATGACACCAATTAGTACACAGAATGTAAAGTCAGCTACCATCTTGAGTATGTTACTACCAAGCCTTGCAGACGACAGATAAATACAATATCTTGAAACTAAAGTATATATTTCAATCAGGACCACTAACTTCTTTCTTAAACAGAATTCTTTTACTTCAGTAAATGTGTACAGATTCACATCATCTTACTCTGTCAATGTTTCAAGTTAAGTGTACCAACACTTCAAAAGTTCACCTGATTCTCTTGATTTCCCAGATTCTGTTGAGACTCCTTCCTGAGTAAGAGAAACAAGGAAGTACCCTGTACTCCTTTCTTTGCAAATTGTAAACAGTGCAAATCAGTGGGAAAAACAGTCAAAGTCAGCTTTGCACAAAGCCATAACAAAGAACTCAATGCAACTATTGTACTGTACGTAAAATAGTAATAGTTCTCACCTCATAAAACCCATATTACTTATCTTGTAGCCAATTTCACTGTTTCCCCAAACATGCATATATTATAAAGTCATTATACCTACCAGTCAACACAATGCAAGTAATGAGAATTAATAAAAATACAGCTGCTTTCATCAACGGATGGCTACAAACCTCTCAGTGCAAAATCTGGGCAAAGCCAGAAAGAATGGGAGGCAGATAGACAAAAGCTCAAATAGGGACAGCATTTAAATATTGCTCTCCCAAACCTAGAAAGTTGGTAGAACAACAGATTTGCATTGTTATGTACATCCTGAAGGAAAAAAAATCTGAACTGTCTATAATTATTTAGTGACTTCAGTCTGCAAGGATTTGCCAGAAACCAAAATTTTATGAGAACAAACCAAATTATGAGGGAAAAAAACTTGACCTTCTGTGTAAATTTGGACAGTTGACAGATGGCTGCTATAATGTTAGTATAATCACTGCTCCTTCAGCTGTAGTAGATTACATACATACCTCTCAACCTCTTAGAACAAAAAATCTTGACAAAGCCATAAATAATAGGTGGAACAAAGGCCCAAGAATAGGGACACTTTTTAAATATTGCTCTTACAAACTTAGAAGGTTAATAGAATAACAGGTTTTACATTAGCATAAAGGGTATGAAGTCTGAAACTTAAATGTCTGTCATTATTTTCTGACTTCAAACATCAATGATTTACCAATGATTTGCCAGAAAAAAATGCAATTTTGTGAGAAACAAACCAAAATATGAGACAAAATATGGACATTATGCGAAAGTATGTACAGTTGAGAGGTATGATTACATATGTAACAGGTAACCAATAAACCACTCTTTCCTCTATATATTTCCTAAGAAATCACTCCTACATCATATTGCTGTACTTGTCCCCGAAATCCCCAGTCTGCCTTCTCACATCTTCACCCCCACCTTTTTTTTTTTTTTTTTTTTTTTTTATTTAAACAGGCATGAAAATCTTACCCATGCTTCCCAACTATCCCCCCTCCCCGTAATGGTCAGCACCACACCATGTATGCTCTATCTCAGACACTCGTGAAAATCATTCACAGCAGCTCAGCTGAGTGAAAGAACAGCCATTACACTCCACCATAACAATGCAATTCCCCTGGACCAACCAGGTGGAGACTTTATGACTGAAACACCCTCTGGCAGCAACCTGAAATCGTGTCAAACATCTTCACCATCCTTCTTCTCCTCTAGACCATAAACTGCACTATGTGAAGGCATGGCTAATGGCCACTACTGACAGGCTCTCCCAGTACACAACTATCTTCATAATTTTTCTTCATTGCTGTTCATCAGGTTCACCAAAACAAAATTTAAAACAGAATTCTGGTGCCCTTGACTGTTCTAAATGCAATCCCTCCCCCAAGCAACACTTACAGCTTACGGGTGCAAGGAAGACACCTGTCCTACTCAGTCTTCTGTTGTCCTCATCTCAAGACTTTTCTACTCTTACGTTCTAATGAAAGCAATGCTGCACCTCTACCACTCCAACCAATAATTCAGAAAATGCATTTTTTTTTATTTTTTTTATTTTTTTTATTACACCCCAGAGAACTCATAAGGAACCATTAATAGTGAACCTAAGCCTAAGATACTTGAACCCAGAACCTTCCCCACTTACCAATCAACTGCCAAATGAGACAACCCCCTGACCATTTAGGCAATGAAGATGCTGTACAACCACATCACCCACCGTAATAGGTGCAAGACATCTAAACTCCAAAGGTGTCTTATAATAATCAAACCACACACCCTGTGTGATGTGATAACACCTCACCACTCAAACAAATCCAAACCCCTATAAATGTCAATAATTGCTCTTACCCCTAGAAAGGTGCTAAGCAATGGGATTTCATCATGGGTCTCCTTTATTCTGCCAAAAGCTGAATAGGGTGAATACAAATAGTGCAACACATAAAGAGCAAACCGCAAATACATCAAACGAATGAAACTGCGAAAAGAGAAGTGTCGAATCGTCATAGCTGGCCCATCTGCGGTATAGCTCTGTAAGGTAAGTGTGCAATAGTTATGGATCTTAGGGTTAGGGTGTGGTTAAGGTAAGTGAATAGGTAGGTAATGTATGTAAGGTTTAGTGTACGGTTTTGTTAAGTGTATGTGTGTGGAATATTTAGTTTGGATGTAGCTCCGTAGGGGAAGTGTGCGGTAGTTACGGACCTTAGGGAGGGGTTAATGATAGTGCATAGATAGTTGTGTATGTGGAGTTTAGTGTAGGGTTAACAGTAGGGTTTTGTTGGTTTAATTTAGGATTAGAAGTAGAGTTTTGGTTAGTGTATTTATGTATGTATGTATGTATGTATGTGTTTTTTTATTGTGTTTGGGTAGGTATTGTGTTGCAGACGGTGGTTGGCTGACTATGACAGTTCAAGGTTTTAAATTTTGATATTTAGTATGTACGACGTATTCGGGGTTCACTCTTTATGTGTTGCGCTATTTGTATTCACCCTTTTATAGGTTCATAGGTAGGTACTAGGCTATCTGCCCAAGGGCATTTATAAGCCTAGCCAGAGTGTGTTTCGCCACCCTATTGATTAATTAACTGAGCCTCTGTCAAGCAGAGCCAATGAAGTGATCCCAGGGGTGTACTTTCTGTTACCCATCCACTCATCAAGGCTTCTCTTGAAGAGTGTTAGTGAGGGGCTCTGCTTAATGTAGTTAGGAATTTTGTTCCAAAGCATGGGGAGTCTCTGTGACAGGAATCTATCCCTCCGGCATGTTCTATTTATTGTTGTGGCAAGGTTTAGCTCACTAGAGCGCGTGGCTCGCAGTGACTTGGATTTCTTTAGGTGGAGCATGTCTATCAATTCTGAGTTGGACATGGCTTTGTAAGTCAGTCAGAGATCACCTCTGAGTAAGTGATATGCCACTGAGTACAGCCGGAGTTTTTTAAGTCGGGCTGCATAGGACATATGTTTGAGGCCAGTAATCCTCTTGTTGAGGTGCATTTGTGGTCTTTCAAGCTGTTGGAAGTGTCTTGTGAGGTACATCCCAAATGGGGCATTGTATTCTATGATGGGTCTGATGTGTGACGAGTAGAGGGGCACTATAACCTCTTTATTTCTAGATGCGAACCTCTTAGTAATTAGATGGGCCACATAGAAGGATTTCCTAACTACTTTGGCAGTATGATTGTCAAAGGAGAGATTACTATCTACCTGGGTCCCCAGATCTCTTATTACCTCTTCTGTATTAAGGGGGCTGCTGCCTATGTGGTAATTCGTGGGTGTTTTGTTTTTCCCAAACGGGATGAATATGCATTTTTTGGCATTTAGCTTGAGGCCATGACTTTGACACCAGGTGTCTGTCTCAGTAAGGCCTTTTTGGAGGATGTCTGTGTCAGCCGGAGAATCAATTATGGCTCCCAGTTTGAAGTCATCAGCGAACTTGGTTAGCCATAGTCCTCCTGTGTTTGCCTGTACTTCTGAGAAATATATGCCGAACAGTAGGGGTCCCAGAACTGAGCCTTGCGGGACACCACTTGTGACTGGTTTAGTGTCAGACCTGGAGCCTGCTATTCTTACTGTGTAAGTTCTGTCTGTAAGCCAGTTTTCAACCCATCCTGTGAAGTAGGGGTTTATGTTCAGGCTGGTGAGTTTTTCTGTAATACCTGAGTGAGGAATGGTGTTGAACGCCTTTGCGAGATCAGGGTAGGCTGTGTGAACCACTTTCGACAGAATAAAGTAGACCCTTTCATCAGCATGCATATTTGGAAGGATACAAAGTCTGTAACTCAGTCAGCACCCGGCCTTTCCTTTAACTACAATTTCAGCAACTCACAAGCAAACCACCATTTCCAAGTGAAACAGACTGAAATAAGGAAAAACTTGGACATTCTACAAAATCCAATTTTATTTTATTTTAACCCTGCTCACCCCCATAATGGTTAAGTGATAACATGCGTGCGCAATGAGCAATGGTAAGCTGGAAGCCCCTGAAACACCATAAATTGTCACCTCCGAGTCTGGCAGATGCAGTCCCGCTTTAGAGGCCAAGAGACCACAAATGTCCCTCTAAGCTGGAGAATCACTTCCCCCAACTCACCTAGCACTATATAGCATAACACCCAGCAAGAAGATGAAGGAGAAAAAAACACAAAGAGACTCCATAATGGCTACCATTGTGTAGCAGCACCCCCCTCCCAACAACCCATATCCCTAAAATGACAGTCTACCAACAATGGCCATACAACAGCAGCCATCAGCCAACCATGCTACTAGCCAAAGTCTAAAATTTAGGATCTTTAAACTGAAGCCACCCCCCCCATAGTCCCTAACCAAAAAGCCTTCAAACCTGACCACCCAAGCACCTAGTAACCTAACAATTCAAAGACAAAGACACTGTGTTAAAACAAACAAAAACAAGGACATCCCCAAACCTTGACTAACTAACATTTCCTACCTCTGCCATGCCACAAGACCTACCTGACCATAGCAGCAGTACCTATAGGTTGTCTTGGACATAAACCTGCAATGTGGCATGTTTATGCCAAAATGTAATTCCTTCTCCAGTTACACTTGCCTAAACCCCTTATGCCCCTCCCTACCATTATCCATTTCCTCCCAATCATACCTCATTCCTATTTAACCTTTTCATCCCCCCACACTCTTAATTCCTGCTACTATATTTACCTGACCCCACCTGAAGATGTCCCTGGACAAATTGGTCTGTTACCAAACCTCATTTCCTTTTTGGTACCAGACAATGTCAATCACAGGGGTACTGTGAATGATGGCAACAACTGGCAGAAGGATTCATTTCTTCCCTACTAGGGATTCTCTGTACTCATCGATACAAACCTTTTCTGAGTTTTATAGTAACTTTGATTTTAAAGATGTTTTTCATCATAATTTAATTCTTAAAAATGTCAAATGCTTATATGTGTTGGTTTATATTTTCAGTTTCTGCTTTGCCTTTTGTGGGTTAAGAGCTACAACAGTTTTTTTTTCAAGTACCTGGTTCCTGTAATAGCCATTGCAGGCTGCAGGTCATACTCATTTTTTACTGCTTAGAGATGACTGCCTTATTTCAGCAGACTCTTTCAGAAGTTTTAGATAATCTCTTACAAAAAAAGTATGTTCTCAACATGATTTTTCAGGTGAATATGGGGAAATCTTCTAATCTTTCTGTATCCCAAGACAGTATTCTTGGGATGTGTGATGGACAAATCTTACAAGATAATGTTTTTTTTTTCCTCAGCACATAATGGAATGTTTATTTATGATAGTAGTTTCTTAAAATTTCCCCTCAAATAAACTCTCGCAACTCCCTGAGAATATTTCAGAACTACAGGTTTCATGTCCTCTTCTTTTCTTACAATTCCTGTAGACAGAGTTCACATAAGTTATATTTATTAGTTCTTCAAATTACTTTCAGTTGGGATTTCTGAAAAAGGGAGTTATTCTACTGAGTACAAAAAGTTGTCTCAGTACCCAAGTTCCACATAGTTTCCTTTCAGCTCCTACCACATCTGTTATAAAAGCTACATTAGACTTTGAGAACTATGTCTAATGAGATGAAAGTTCAGGGCCTGTGCAACTAGCAAGATAGGGTTGCCACCTTTTCAAATGGCCAAAGTGGGACATTTTTAGTACAAACATCATATTTTACAGGCCGACACATACCCACGGTCAGTACAAAGGTTAGAACTTAACTTTTTTGCCTAAATAAAAGCCTATTCTTGTAGCATTTTAGTTGCTTATTCTGTTTCTATTAACATTTAGGTATTTTAGATACAGAATAACTGTTTTATGCAGCTATTACATAAAATATAGGAAATACTTTTGTCCTAAAATCTCAGGACATTTGCCATTTTTACAATTTTTTGTCAGGAGGTAACCCTATAGCAAGACAAATTCAAAGTGCATGTATGTTAAACAAACAGTGGCTATAATAAATGCTCTCAAACCTCTCAACCGACTTGGGCTACAGTCTCTGTGGTAGAAATCACCTACAAATCCAAAGCAAAACAGAGAAAATACTGTTAAAAAAACTACTAACCAAGACAAATTGAGGTAGGTCTAAGACTTCACCAAGATATTATGCTGGAATTAATAGGAACAATAAACAATGTTTAATGAAACAAAGAAATGTACAATAGTTAAGCCCTTTCATCTCCATAAGCACAGGGACTTCATCAGAACTTTCAACTGTATACTCCAAACCCGGTAAACAGTACTCTAAGAAAACAATGTTACATTTTGTTACTAATCATTACACAGCTACAAAGTGAACAATTAAGTGATACAGTTAAAAATAAAAAATCCCTTGACTACAAATATAAAATCATTTAAGTAATAAAATATTTCATATTAAAAAATCAACTTATTTGTAAATGTCGTACTTGTTACAATTTAGCAGCATGCAGCTTTAAGACACTGCTGAAAGAAATGGCATCATTTAACCCAGAAAGTATACAGGCATTCAAAAAAAATCTGCCATAGTAGCTCTCTATGTTCTAGCCTGTTCTCCCAGTGTCCTCCCTAGTATTCATCAAGACTTGTTCCGTGATAAAAAAAAATAAAATCTCTTGTTTTGCAAACTATTAGATTTGTTTTTAAGTGCACTGTTAATAATTGCATTACTAATCTTGTAGTAGTGTTCAGTCTCTTCCTAAATGCACGTTCAGTTTTATCCACATAGTACCCATGAAAATAGTCAATGAAAGCTATATAGACTACTCCCTTAGAATTACAATCACATGCATAATTTAATTTAAAATTGTAGTCACATCCTTAACTTGAAATCATAGCCTTCATGTATATATTTACAGAGCTTGCAGATATCACTTTTTCAGTCCCTTACATTTCTTGTTGGCCATAACATAATTTGTCATTTCCAACCTCTCTTTGTAAACAAAACAAGGTTGGTTAATCTCTGTCTGTTTCCTTGGTGAAGTCTTAGTGCTATCTTGATTTGCCTTGGTTAGTAATCACATACAACACCACAGTGAGATAATAAATAAACAAATGAGGGAGTCAGGTCCTACCCACTTTGAAGAAAAACTATGGTTGCTGGGGATCAAATGATTCAACACTATCTGATCATCCATGCTACCTTTATTTAGTCAGAGCATTACGTTATTGCAGACAAACTACCAGGGCAGACCTTCACCAATTTAAGTTGCTGTCAGTACAAAATTAAGATCCCACAAGGAGCCACCTGTCTTCTAGGTGGATGGACATGCTACCCGTCTTTCATAAACCATTTGACTAGAGGTAGGGTAGAAAAGGGGCGTGATCAAAAGACAGACAAGCAGAGGTGCCTTGTAAATGAATCTCGATAGAACTGAAGGTAAGGTCATAGGAAATAACTCACACCAGTCCTATGGAACCAAGAAGAATGAGCCTCACAAGGGTCGTGGTTCTTGTTTTAACATCAAGTAGAAAATTGTGTATAAATACTCATTTATGATTGTTGACTCGTAGGTTTCTTAACCGCCTTTAATACATGCTGCACATCCTCAGGAAAAAAGTGCCTAAAAGGTACAAAAATCCTATCATGCAGGCATTCACTTGAAGAAATTCAAAGTTGGGTTGTAAAACAAACTATGTCCTGTGTGAGCAAATCCATGCTGTGAAAAGGCTGTTTGTTGCTGATGAAGGTAAGGTAACGGGACTGTCAGTGTCCAAACAGATAATATTTTATGGTTGTCCCATGCTATTCATTTTTGTTATCCTGACTGTAATAAAATGCTTTCAAGCAAAGTCAGAGTATATTTCACCAAGGCTTTGGCTACTTTAATGGTATATTGGAAATGAGCGGGCTTTAAAAACATATTGGAAATAGCACCCTGATCATCTGGGCACACTATTACAAAGTTATGCCATCTAGATTCCTTATATAGGTACAAAGAAGGCTTTACTATCCATCCACAGAGTTCCTAGACCTTCTTCATCCTATCTTTATTTCAAAGCTTCATTATTCATCCCATATAGCTTAGGCAACCGCAACATTATAAACATAGTACAGCTGTATAATTAAAGTTACCATAACAGTACATGCTTAGCTGGATTACGGTAGCAGCAGCCACGCCCTTCTTCCACTCCCCTTCTTTTTTTCTTTTGCTTTTTGCCCTTATGTGTGGATGTATGCACTTTCCTTTTTTTTCCTAACGTGTTTAGTTCTCAGGTCTCTTGCCTCCCTATTCTTGGGCAAGAAAGCTCTTAAGTTTTGGCATACTAGCCACTGTTTATATCCTTCTCTTCTTGAGTGCTGCAGTAGCTAGGGTGAGTAGAAGGTACCTTAAAGCTTTGGAAGGTGACTTGCTAGTCCATTCCTGACAGGATATGTTTCATGTAGCTTTGACCACTGCAATAGTTATCTATTTGAAAATCTACTCTTAAGGTAAATGTATTTATTCAATGCACTTAACTTCTAAACCATCTGTAATAAATAATTATATATTTTACTACACCTAGTTGTGACTATCTGGCTTATTTAGCTAGAGAATATATATGATGGTTTAACAAAGAATGCTATACTTAGAATCTGCATTGAAGAGATTGAAAGGATTGCAGATGCTTACTCAAAATGGTATTTTTTATTCAGCCCCCAACTATTCTTTTACTTAAGGAAGAAGATGTAGTAGACCTGAAGATGCTTCTGAAGGGTCATAGCTTTGTGTTATATTACTGGCTACAGAATCCCAGTCAGTGCAGCAATTATGAAAGTCAGGTAAGGTATGAGTAATTGGAAACCTACAGATGTATATTCATGGAGCGAGTGCACACATACACACACATACACACGTGTGTGTGTGTGTGTGTGTGTGTGTGTGTGTGTGTGTGTGTGTGTAGATATAAATAAATATATATATATATATATATATATATATATACACGTGCATGGTAAATATTGCAGTGTTCAGGGATTCAAGTAAGGCTACTATTACAGACAGGGGAGATATTTTTAGTTTCAGTTATCTGAAGTTTCCTGCCAAATTCCACAGTCATATGCTGACCTTGGAATGGATGGAACTTTTTCATCCTGACTCTGTGTTTTTAGCCAACACATGCACTAGGTAACCAATATCAATGTTACTGAAGAAATTACATTTAAACTTAAATAAACTATTTCACTGAGTTTACTTTATTAGATCCATACCATGACTGAAAAAATATTATGTATACTGTTTCACAGCATTATTACTAACATTATTGTTTGCAGTTTCAGCAATGCACAGATTTGTGCCTAGCAGTCCTAGGTGTAGGTATACTAAATGTTTAAATTATAATGTGCATCAATAGTTTATGATATCCATACTACTAATGGTGTTAATTGTTTAATCATGGTAGAGCTTACTGTAATATAGATATTCAGAAAGCTGAATAATCTAGCAGCTATGTTCTAGGATATCTCATTAAAAACAACATAAGCAAAACTATGCACACTGGAATAAGCTAACTGAAAATCAAATGTGGTGAAAGCTACAATGATAAAGTTAGTTTCTTTGAAATATGATCAACAAATTATTTTTATAGAACTGAAACATATAAAACTCTGCCTTTCCAGAAACACCACAAAAACCCTGCAAAAATAGTTTCTGAATGAGAAGAGAAATTCCCCTACAGGGAACTATTTCCCTCCACTCCCCTAAATATTATAATAAATATTCAAGTTCCTAAGTACTGGTGTAAAGAGAAGTTTAACTCATAGTTGTGACAAGCACATGATACAATCCGCACATGTTACTATTGCAGAGTATTCATAAACTTTGCTTGCCCTCTGTATCCTAATTCAGTCATTATGCTTTTCTATACAAGATAAGAAACAGCTACAAACATCCATGTCACACACTCAGAACTCTTAAGAAAACATCTTCATCGTATGTAGTATCCACCTTCTCAACCGCATATGTTACAGAAAGCCGAATGACGTTATTATAAGACAGACAATGTACATGCTTAGATCAGATGCTGTATCATTGTTATACAATATATGTGTCTGAAAGCTGGATGACCACACATTATCCAGACAATTATTTGCCAGCTAGCATCAGAATTACACATTTGACAAGTCCTTCTATCTTTTGTTAATGAACAACACATCATTAATCAAAACTTGCTTTAGTCAAGAGCCATTTTCAAACATCACTACATTTCACAAGAAATTTTAATCTTACACTGCCAGCAATATATTCATCCAAAGTCTTTCATTAGCATAATGAGCTACCTAAAATGAATACTGAACAAAATGGTAGAATCCACATACTTCTCATATGATTTACCAATTCTCAATTTATTGAAACTTCAAACAGATGAAACAAAAATATATTTTTTGCAGAAACAAGCTTCCCTGTGTCACCCATGTGTGGTACTTCATGCCCACACCCTTACTTAGGTATAGAGAAAAAGAGCCAAACACTTGGAATCACTGCAGTGCAGAAAACAAAACTTTGCCAGCAGTGATTTCCATTGTAAAAAGTGATTTGAGAGCTTGGCATTAAGGGAGACAACTCAACAACTCTAAACTTATCAACTTTACAATGAATTAAGGGTAGGTAAATCATTTTTACAACCAAAGAAAAAAAAAGAGTATCATATTAAAAGGAGAGATGTTTATTAACTTTGTACTGTTCACTTGTAGAAACACATTCTATTTTGGCTTACTCACAAGTGAGTGTCCCAGTCAAAAACAAGCCTGTTGCTTTTCCAAGGATCACATATTATACATATTAATGATTAGAGAGACTGACATACACCTTTCCCATTCTCTCTGAAATAGCTTCTCTCACCACATTAGAATTTTTCCTTCACCTATTTATAGTGACTAAGTCAGGTCTCTTACCTTTATTATTGTTTATCACAGAGAGTATTGGATCATTTGGCCTGTCTGCAAATTCTACAGCATGGTCTATCAGAGCTTCCTTGACTGTCTTGTAACCATGGAGAACCACTATGTGATTGCTTCCCATGTAGATACTGAAAATATTCCCATATTTTTTAGCCATCTGCATTGAAAACAGAAAATGCAATTATTTTCATTATGCATTCAAACAGACACTGCTTAGCAAAGGCAGTATTAATGGCAATAAATTACATATCAGTCAGTTTGCTTCATATATGTCCTTTATGTATCCCTGACTAATCATGATGCTCTATTTTCAAGGCTCTGACTTAACAGCAGGTTCACTACTCACTAAAGTGGACATTTAATTTCATCTCTGTCATCTCCCTGAGCATTTCTCCCAGCTTTCTAATCTGTTTCTTATCAGAATGTGTTCATAATCATTTGCAACTCAGCTTTTTAGACATTCACTTCCTCTGGTTATTAAACTGAAGCACATCATAGTACTGTTTTCATTTGGAAAGAAATGTTTACAATTGTTTATGTGTGCTTTCAGCATCTGTTGGAGAGCACAGGGCTGCTTTGAGTCTCTTTTGATAAAACTCTTAAAGTTTATTGTACTGATGCTATGGAAACAGTTAATTTTGTGATTTTTTACCTGTACCTTGACTTCAGTATGAGGTTCATTCCTTTCACAATATTAATCCACTAAATGTTCATAGAAATTAAAAAGGGAGATTCCCAGAAATCACTGCAATAAATTTGTTGCAACAAATGCAGAAGTGATGTGCAGTGAATTTGTATCACAAGTAATATCAAATTTATTGCTAATTTACATTATTGTTATTTCCAAGGAGATGCTGTAACCTATTAAAGGGAGTCTAAATATTAATATAGTACTTCCATGTTTCATGCATATTTCTTCTTTCCTTCCTAACTGACATGAAGTCATATTATTCCCTTTTATAGGGATTCTCAAAGGCAATGAATTGCCTGTGAAAATTCCCCTCCTAATATTTTATTACAATTTTCCATGTAACAGATACATGTTCATTGGTTATTTGTTTCACACAAACAAACTCAGATGCCTGCACACACACACACACACACACACACACACACACACACACACACACGCACGCACGCACGCACGCACGCACACACACACACACACACACACACACACACACACACACACACACACACACACACACACACAGCATGTACATGCACAAATAATCAATTACCATTTTTAGTAATTTCCCAAATCAATAAACAGTTTTTAATTTACCTATATGCAGCTTTGCTTTTTTTCTGTTATTTTAATCAACACTCAGACTGAATTGTTTACAAAAAGATGGTAAGAACAAAAGAGAAAAAAGATGAAAGGTCAAAAGAAAATACAACTCAGTATGTATATCAAGCTCAGATATTACCATTTTATAACTTATTACTAATAAATATTCATTAATAACATTAATACTTGTCAAGGACAATACCCAGTTTATGGAAATATTTTAAATGTTGAAGATCTTGGTAAGTTCTACTAGTGCATTCATTTATTTTATATAAATATTATGTAACAATAACAATGTGGTGAATTAAAAGTTTACAGTTTCTTGTAATAATTGAATGAGCTGATAGTTCAATAATGAAGGCATTTGTAAATCACATGTATGAGCTGAAATTGTTACATTAAAGAGGACACCAGAATTAGCAGGTTTAAAATTATCATTCAATAGAATTAGATACAGATGTTGAATTTTATTACACCGTTTAATCCAGTATGTTTAATTATTTATTACATATCTGTAATATTTTACACCTCTAACAAAGGCATTTGTAAATCACAAGTATGAGTTGATATGGGTACATTAAATAGGACCCAGAAATTTGTAGGTCTAAAATGACCACTCCATATAATTTGATATAGATGTTTAATTTTATTTCAGTAGCCACTTAATCAGTATGTTTTACAATGCATTACATATCTCTAGTATTTTACACTTCTGTTTATAAACATTTTATAAACTTTGTGATAATTAGTGTACTCCATTTCAACATTTTAACTAAAAATATTCCAGAAATAAGATAACATTGCATGGAATTCTGAAACATCAGCATAGCAAGAGAGCACAGCCTTTAGCATTCTGCCCTTAATATTCCAGATAAGAAAATTCAACCTGCCCCCTGGGAGTGAATCCACTAGTTTCAATATCTTAGCATGCTGATGTATTGAATTCAATGGGAGACTGCTTTCAACTGCAAAATGATGCAAATCTGAAACATTCTATTGTGATGAATTGCATTACTTTGTTTGGGTATAGTGCACAGTTGCCTGTGGACACATTTTCTGTATGAAGGTGTCGCAGGTAAGAAGCTGGCCTGTGGTCTGCATAACAGTATCCTTTGGGAAGTCATCCACCCCTTTTATCATATTGACAATACACCCCTAAGAGTTGATCCAGTAGTCAGGGACTTGGGGAGACACATAGACCGTAATCTAGCCATTGACCATATGTGTCTACAATAATGAGGAAAATATTTTATGTTGTGCAACTTATAAACAAAGGTATGGCATTTAGGTCCAATGACATCATTGTTCTACTGTATTCGCCATTCATCAGACCTATCATTGAGTACAATGCCCCCTTTTGTATGACCTAACTAGGCATATCCAACAACTGGAATGTCCAAAGAGGTTCCTCACTAAAAGAATACAGGATGTAAGTGACATGTTCCATGTAGACAACCTCAAAGCCTTGTCCCTGTACCCTACAGGCTGTTGAGGGAAGATTTATGCCTGGCATACAGAGCATTGTCAGAGCCCACTCAGATGGACCTCCTGCATATCTGCAAAACAAACAGCACCAGAATTACCTGTTCTAAAGACTTAAACCTTGCCTTTGATATAAATAGGACCTGCTCGAGAGACAGGTATGTGCACCAGAGACTACACCTCCTTTGAAAGAGGCTCCCATCCAAGTGAAGCAGAGTTCATCCCTAACCCAATTCAAGTGTAACTTGGGCAATTGGATGGGGAACTGGAAATTCATTATTAGATTGGCATCTATGTCTCTAATCAACACCGGCAGCCTGTAAATGCTTCATCTCCCAGGCCTCTGCTTGTAAATGTTTTGCCTTACAGGCCCTTGCTTACACTTATCGAGGGTACCAGAATTTGTCAGAGATGTGGGATAAAGGGCTAGGCTTAAAAAGGCCATTGAGGTTGTTTGCCTAGTAAACACATTAGAACCTATGAAGCTATGATGTAGTCACATCATACAGGTTAAGCTGCTCTGTCAGAAGGCCATTCAGCACCACAGATCTGTCTGTAGGACAAGCAGGTAAATACAAGCATGACAAAAGTATGGCCTTTATGCCTGCATGTACCACATCCTGGAAGAAAGACATGGGTATGGGGGCACTATCCCACCACAGAATTAAATCTTTTTTTAACAAACTCTGTAACATGAACTGTCCCCCAAGGTGGTCAGCAGATGGCTTGCACTATCCACAATCACTCATTTGTTGGGTCAAAGGCAGTCTCATAACTCCAGACACCTGCAACACAGCTCCATCTGTTTGTGAAAATAAGTACTGAAGACAATCCAGCTTCTGACTTAGTAGTGCCTGTAGTATTTATTTCCATCTGCTAGTGGAGCGTCTGCCATGTTTTGAATCCCTTTCATTTCGATAGGCTTCACCATTGATTTGACCTTGCACATTTGTGAGCTTTCCAAAGTACAACTCTGAACTAGTCCACTGCAGAGCATCTGATTCCCATTTTGGAGTCAGGTATAGGTTCCCACCATTCCTAATTAGGATATGCTGAATGAAGAATGCCACAGCCCTGTCTTTTGGAATCAGACATAATATAACACAGTCAGTTGTGCATATTACACCTCACCAAAGTGTTTTGAAATCTAGCCCGCTGTCTTTGCAGCTACCTTGTATAGCATATCTTTTATATTTCTATCAAGATTAGGATGAGGATTTTTTTTATATGAGCTCAATAATTGATAGGCATATTTATATTTAAAAGATTGCTTTATATAATATGTGCAGAATGTAATCTGAACTTAATTTTTCATTGATTGATTATAATAATATTATATCAGTTTTGCTTTATTTATCACGTTCTGGCATACCTCTCAACCTCTTAGAGCAAGAAATCAGGACAAAGCCAATTTTTAAATATTGCTCTAACAAACATGGAAATTTGATAGAATAATAGATTTTGCATTGGCATGCATTTTTGAAGGGTATGAAGTCTAAAACACATATCCCTCTCATTATTTTCTGACTTAAATTCTCAATGATCTGCCAGAAAACCAAAATTTTATGAGGAAAAGACCAAAAATATGAGGCAAAAATCTGGGCATTCTGCAAAAATCTGTATAGTTGAGAGGTATGCGTTCTGGTTTAATTTTAATTTTTTTTCTAAAATAGTTTCTTAAATACTGAATGGGCAGGATTCATGAAGCCTCCATGTAAGAGTTATAACTCATACACGGAGGCTGCAGTTAAACGGAGTGATGTCAGCATGCTCTGCATATTCATGAGAGTATACTGAATCACACATAAGGCTAACATGGTCCGTGTAAGACAGTAGGGGGCGTGTCCGTAGGCCGAGCCCTGTAAGCGGACACGCCCCGAGAAGAGGAAAAGTTCCCAAAGTAAACACCCACGACAGAGTCCACGGAAATGTGAATAAACAGAACACAACACATGCCCCCACAGACTATGAACAGAAAACATATAAATAAACATGTTATATATTTTTTTAAATTGTAAAGTTGTTTAACCGTGAGTGCTGCGTTTATGTATGCCCGTAGCACAGCTACAGTTAGCAGTCAGTGGGAAAGCATATAAGAACTAAATATGCAAATTAAGCCAGGAAGCAATAGCATAGTGGTAGAGATGTTGGCTGAAGAGCAGGCATTCATGGTTCGAGCCCCCACAACACCAATTTTCTATTTTTAGCAAAATAAGCAGGAAACAAGTCCCTGACAAATATGTACACATAAAACCACATTTTATGTAAAATGTAATGAAATAGCCCATTTATATTGAAGAAATGTGAGGTAACAAAAGAATAAAAAAATGCCAGATGTGCCCATAGCTGAGCTGCAGTTTAACAGGGTGAGTGCATCTGCCGTAGGTGAGCAGTGGTTTAACTGGTGCAAAATGAGTGCCCGTAGCTGAGCAGTAGTTTAACATGCTGAATCTATGTGCCCCTAGCTGAGCTGAGTGTAATATGCGTGCTTATAGCCAAATGAGGCTTAAAGCAGCGTACCCCGTTTGTGCGGAGCTGTGCAGCGAGCAAACAAGCTAACCGACGGGCAACGTTGAGCAAGCCGTATCAAAACTGCCTTTACACAGACACACCCCTAATCATGTCTAGACAGTCATGAAAAATAAAAAGCAGTGGCCAGGTTCGAACCCAGGATACTATACACCATAGTCAAGGTACTGAACCACTAAGCCATGACAGCAGTACCTATAAATGCAATAATAGCTAATATATAGGAATGAATACAAACTGGAGCATGACAATGCAGGTTTACTGAAGTTGATACAATTCCAAAATGACCAATCACAGATATGTGCGGGAAAAACGGACTATATAAGCCCCATAGGCGGGAATACACAGCATAAACAATTGTAGAACTGAATTGCAGGCAGAATGACAGGAGTAGGAGAGGGTAGTTGCTTTTGAGCACAGAGGTGGGGCATTGAGGAGTCCAGGTACATGGTCTGGCTCCTAGTCCACAATCATGAGGCCCAACTCATGCAGGGCCAGGTCCTCTGGGGAGCATACAGGGCCAAGGCGTGGGACCAGTTGGCTAATGATCTCATCAGTGCCACAGGGATTCCAAGGACAGGTGAGCAGGTCCATCACCACCATGCGGACCTGAAGAGACGCAAGCAGGACCAACTGAACCTTTGGATCCAGGAGGCCCGGCAAACACCCAACGCCCCACTACTGAGTAAGTTACATTTAATTATGTATGTAAGAAATTAAACTAGCTAATATTATGGAGATGTGTATTCCAATATTACTTCATTTATATTACAGCTGCAGGTGTCCGTTCTGCGAACCGCAGAGCCTATGCCGATAGGCTGGTGCGGTTGTGCCACCAGGCAGGTCAGTAATCCACTACCAGTAACTGTAAAGAAATATAAAAGTATGACAGTCAGCAAAAGAGTGCAGTGTAGTCAGTAAGGAATAAAATGTGCAAGTAACAGTGTGGAAGTGTCTGCAAGTATTGCTTGATTACAAAAGTGTGTTTCAGCCTGTAAGTTAAACCGAAAAATTAAACTGTCTGACATATATTCTGAAATAAAAATGCCCTACCTGTAAGAAAATAGTACACAACCTGCAGCAGGCTGAAAGGTATAGCTGCAGAAGATGATGAAATCACATGTGTGAAATATATCCCTGTTGAAATACTGAAACATGTCAGAAGTGAGACTGCTGGAAAGGATTGTAATAACTACAGGTAAAACATGTCAATAAAGCCTAGTAGTAAGTACCATCCTGAATAGTAAAATGAAAGCAAGTGAGAGAGTGTGAGAAAGTGTCATGAATCCAGCAATACAGTAGTAATAACCCCTGAATAAAGTATACTGCAGTCAAGACGGAATGAAATGCATGTGAGAACCAAAACCAAACAGCGAAATCTGTTCAAAGTGTTGCTGCATCTGGAATGTGTATCCCAAAATCTGGATATGTTGCTCTCAGTCTGCAATATGAAGATAGGATGATTGTATGATATACCAAACATCCACACTTGTCTACAGCTATATAAAGCAAATGTAGCAGGATGATGTAGCTGAACAAAGCTAGATATGAATGTGTATGAAGAACAATAAAATGTATATTGATGTTGCAGTAACAGTCCTATCACCAAGTTGAAATAGTTATCATATAGGAAACTGTAGTTAGAACAGTAGTGTGTATATAACTGTAGCTATTAGAAATGTACAGCAAATGTATTGGTATTCGAAGGTGTTAATATTATTTTCTTTACCCCACCCTATAACCACATATAACCCATTCCACGTGAAAATGGTATGTGCAATCACAATGAACACCCCTGGACGTTTGTCCTGTTGGGTCATATATATTTGCATGTCCATTGATGCATCTGCCCTGTTCATACATCAAAACCTGATGGCCTGTTGCCATCAATTAACCCTGCATGTTGTTGGACTGTGTATTTCTGGTCAAATTATGCATGTGTTATGCACGCTGTTGAATGGTGTGAATATCTGGGTGTTTGGTTAATGGGAATACTAATGCATGCTGTTACAACTAATTGTGAATGGTATTATATGTCACTAACCCAAACTGTCATGACATAATGCAAAACAAAGGACGACAGGGAAGGCGGGTTCCAGCGGACCCACCTCTCCCACCTCAGCTGGTGAGTGCACCTGGCACTAGTGCCAAGTCCGGACCCTCCTCCGGTGGCCCTGTGCCACCTGCGGGTGGAAGCGCTGCAGGGGATGGGGCTCGCCCCCCCCCCTCTGCAAGTGTGGCCGGAGGAGAACCACCCCTCACCCTCCGTAGCGTCCGGACTGTGGTGCGTAGGGAGATTCGGGACTCTGTTCGCGAGCCCCTATGCCAGCTTGAGGCACAGGTGGCACAACTAACGGGCATGCCTGTTGCCCGGCCTACACAGCCCCCAGCACAGCCCCATCCTGGACAGTGAAGGAACAGTGGCAACTGCCTATGGGTGGGGATATCAGTTCCACTGTTGCCATCTGTGGGCTCATGGGCTCTGGATATCCAAACCTCCGTCCCCGTCAATTGTGTAACCCCCCCACACGTGTCATACACCGCCCCTGTATGCGTCTTGTTTGGCTTGTCTGTTTACCTACCCAACCTACCTCCCCAGCTGTACTGACTTCCTTCACCTGACATACCACTCTCACCTGAAAAAAAAAAAAAAGGGCACTCTGTACCCACAAAAAAATTATGCCCCATACATAGCTGTCCATTCCGCACACATGTCTGCTGGACATGGAAACTATCAATTACAATTGGCTGTACAACAAGTATTATTGTTGTCCTGACACCTCTCTCAGGGGTGGAAGGTTTCAAATGTCACACCAAATTAGATACATATGCACAGCTGTTGCTGATGAATAAATGGGCAGCTATGGGCCTTACCTACATCCCTCCTGCAAATCCCAAGCTTGTTTCCCTACTGTCTTACCCTCTTTGTGACCCCTTTTTCACCCCTTTCCTGTCTCCCCATTTTCTTTTCTTTCAAAGAAAATAGCGCGGGTGTGCGCCAGAGTAAGCACCGTTAAGCGGTTGTAAGCGGGTGTGCGCTTGTGTGCGTGGAGCTAACCGCCAGTGCGCATGCGTGAGCTCCACGCAAATCAGTGCTAACCCGGTTACAACTGCTTAAAAGTGCCTTAGTCACTTTGATTGACAGGTCCTGTACTCAGTTCAAAAGCAAAATAAAATCCCACTGTCAGTCCCGAACCCAGGACCTTGGAAACACTAGTCTGTATGACCTACCACTAAGCCATGACTCTTATACAAGAATGTAATAGTAGGGATGAATGTAAAGGGAATATAGGATGAGTAGTACACAAAGCATGTCATTTAGAATTACTGTCAAAACTACTGGATTCCCATAAGAGTAGTGTGTGAACAGAAACAGCCATGCTAGTTGGTAGCTTGTAGATAATAATGTCAGTTAAAGTACATATATAAATGTATGTATATGTACACATATATATATATATATATATATATATATATATATATATATATATATATATATATATAAATATATATCTATATATAGTTGTAGGAGTCATTGTGCATACACACTTGCTACAGGGAACATGAGAGAGGAATGGAGAAATGTGAATATACAACACAGCCTGAATCATGAGAGAGATACTAACCTTTACACTCACAGAACACTGTCCACAGCATACCAGCATGGTCCCTGCCCTTACAATCTGAAAGGGCAACGCCTATCCCACATACCCTTTTATAGCACTGACCTGAAATCACAGTGAGAACTGCAATCCGTACACAACTGGCTGTATGCAATTAGCAAATGCTGGCCTACAATTGGTGCAGAGGCCATCACATGGACCTATGCAGATACCTACAAAAGCATCCAGTGCTAACACTCCACACATGCAATACATTCATTGCACTGTCTGGAAGCAGACAGAGGGAGAGCGAGAAGTGAGAGAGAGAGAGAGAGAGAGAGAGCAAAAAAATAATAAATTATACACTGTGGCTCTGTCACCCGAAGCTGTCAGCAGTGACAGTAGCAGCAGCAAGCAGAAGCAGTGGTAACGCAACCAGCTGCGACAAACACAGGTAATGCAAAGTAGCAGGTTAATAGTGTGCATACTGTGAACCCTCCAAATGTGTCATAGGCCTGTATCCATAGGTATGTCCATGTGATATGTTGTGTGTACGTAGTTCCACCAAAAGGGGATGACCATACATTACATGTCAATCAGTCTTAGGCCATGATCCTGGCAGCAGTTGTCTGTGCGTTGCCCCAGCAATGGCTGTAGTGACTGCTTTGAAAGGTCAGCCAGGTTCAAAAGGCAGGATCACCCCATCACAAAGGCACACTGGCTGGGAATAAGTGTCTGCAGGTACCAGATATCACTGCATATGCATCCCATACTGCATAATTCCATAGCTTAGCAGACCAGGCTGGTTATGCATATGATGTGGTAGTTCCCAGGGTCAGTCGAGGTGCCCCCTTAGTGGTGTGGGACCACTGTTGCTGTATGCCACTGTCCAGGTACATATCCTGTAGTACGGCCAAGATAAATTATCAGTGTTATATGCGGTTGTATGTCCTCTCGGAGTGCAGGTAGCACACATCCAGGGATACCATGAGGTCACAGTGATGCTGTGTGTTCTTCTCTGCTGAGGGCGGACCTCACCTGGACATGTGAGATGACAGGGAGGTTACATCCAGCTGTGATAAATATTTCAACTGGTGGGGGAGAAGGAGGGGGGATACGTGCACCGAACATGTCTGCAAGATTGTTGCCAATATCCGTGTGTTTGGTGAATGTTAAGTAGGTGTGTTTTAACACAGAGCATATCTGAGGCATGTGGTCCATATGTGTAACATAACTGAAGAAGGCCTTGTGGTCATCCATAGTGTTTGCGTCCATTTCCCTCCCAGAGTAGACCGTGGCCGTTGTTATGACGGACCATAGCATAGTACCAGTGCTGACCACAGATGCCTTCCCTTAATATGAATCTGCTCTGTCCTGCAGTAGCCTCCTGCTATTGTTATACAATCTGCCTCTGTCTGGGATCCACCGTACAGGATGCCTAACCTTTGTGCATAGGGTCTGGGTTAGAAATGTGTGTGCAAGTTCCATGCAATCTGTGGCATGTCCGTGGTAAGCATTTGCAAAGGGGTCAGCAGTGTGGCTTGTGGCTTCCACTGGCCCAGTGTGCTGCATGGATACCATCTCAGTCCCAGCAAGTGAATAACTGTCTAATCACATCCATATCAAAGTAGTCTACTCTGCTGGTGGTGGTGGTGCAATATGTATATCCAGGCCGAGTAACTTCTGTCCACAATGCAGTAGTGGACGGTGTCCCACATACAGTACCTTGGGATGAACCCCCAGAGTGTGGTTGTGCATTGCACCTGTCAGTGTGTGCTGACCGATGGGGCATGCTACTATGTTGTGTGGAATGTAGCAGGTATTGTTGCACAGGTGTTGGCTGAGCACTGATATCTGGCCATGTACCTGTGCATCCACCACAACACACACACATGCAACATATGGGAGTAGTACAATATCACTACACATGAGTATCATGTATAGTATGTGTGCCATATATTGCTGACATGGTCTGCTGATATCTTGTTTGTGTTCTCTTCCAGGGAGAAGACGTGGAGATCCACCAGAGCCTGGTGCGGGAGTATGACATCCTGTTTTCCCGCACCAGTCAGAATCAGCAGGAGAGGGCTGCACTGTGGCAAGACCTGGTCCATAGGGTAAATGATATTGGCACGCATAACAGGACATATGAGCAGGTACGACACAACTGCAGTGATTTAATCCGAAGTGTCCATCAGCGTGCATCAGATATCCACAGGCAACAGGTTGCCACAGGAGGTGGGGTGGCCACACATCCCCCCCCTCACCAGACTGGAGGGGCTACTCCTAAGTGTTGTGGCTCCAGCCCTGGAACACCAACAGCAGTACACCTGCATTATGATGGAGGCTGGTTCCACACAGCAGCATGACATGGAGCATGCAGGTAATATGCCATATGTACACTTGACTGTTCTGTACACTGTATCATATGCAATATCAATGGCACAGTTGTGCCCACTGACATTAATCTCATCATTTCTGCAGGTCCCTCCAGGGTTACAGCAAGGCAGGCCATCCATGCTGGTGAGTGTGTTTAACATAACCTATAATAGTCCTGATAATGCTAGTAACAGTAGTGTAACTCAGTAGTGCACTGTGTGTATACTGCGGGGTGTGCATGTGTGCAGGTGTGCCTGTGCCCATGTGTGCATGTGTGCATATGTGCAGGTGTGCCTGTGTCCACGTGTGCATGTGTGCCTGTGTCCACGTGTGCATGTGTGCATGTGTGCCTGTGTCCACGTGTGCATGTGTGCATGTGACCATGTGTGCATGTGTGCATGTTTGCATGTGCCCATGTGTGCATGTGACCACGTGTGCATGTGTGCATGTGTCCATGTGTCCACGTGTGCATGTGTCCACGTGTGCATGTCTGCATGTGTGCATGTGTGCATGTGTGCATGTATGCATGTGTCCACGTGTGCATGTCTGCATGTGTGCCTGTGTCCATGTGTGCATGTGTGCCTGTGTCCAAGTGTGCATGTGTGCATATGTCCATGTGTGCATGTGTGCATGTGTGTAGAAGTGCATCACTGGTAACAATGTCTGGAGACTGTAAACTGTGTTTCCTGTCTTCCTCCCACAGGTTCTGGGCCTGCTCTGGTGACCTGCAGCAGGGAACCTGAATCCTGTGCCACGGCTACTGGTAATGATGATATTTGTGTAATGGTACAGGAAGGTGTGTCAGGGTCTGCCATTGGTCAGCCAATAGACAGTACACAGCTGTCAACCCCATCATTGCGCACAGTCATCCTGCCAGTACATCCTTTGTCACCATTGTCACTAGGTGATGGACAGAATACAGTGGGCATAGACCAGGGTAATGTGGTACCTGTGGCACATGTGTCCCCACACAGCAGCCATGGGCAGGGTCCTCCGATGGTACCACACAGACAGTTGCCCATGGGTTCTCATGGGAGCATCCATGGGCGTACTTCCTCTGGCCGACGTGCCCAAAGAGGGCTGTCAACCTCAGCAATGTTTCAGACTGTCATGCAGGCACAGTCACGTATGGAAAGGTACACCATACAGGGTCTGAGGGAGCTGAGAGCATGTCGCACAGCCATGACAGACAGTATGCGTAACATTGCGGATGCTATCCGTAACTTCACCGATGTCATAGACAGACGTTGTGGGGACATATTACAGCAGTTCCACAACCAGATGTCCATGAGCCAGGGCAATGCTGGGCATTTGCGGCGTCGACGTGGCCGTATGCCAGCAGCAGCAGCAGCTGGCAGTTGGCGTGGATGACAACAGGCTCGCGCACGCCCCCATAGTGCCAGCAGCAGCCCCAGCAATGCTGGGTCTGTGCTGTCATTGGAACGCCCCAGGAGACCATGTGCATGTGGCTCTGGACAGTCCCAACAGGGACATATGTCCAGTCAACACACACCCGCTTCTGATGACAGTACCCAGTCTGGCTTAGTGCTGGATACGGTCTGTAGCACCCCTGCCAGGCACAGGTACTGTGTCCGTGCACACAGACACTGATCTGTATGGCCTGCCAGGTGCAGTCTGTGGCTGTCCACAAACCCCTGTATATGGCAGCCATGAGGTGGAACTGTGTGCGTGCATACACACATGCAAAATGTTAACACCTAGGGTGACCACATACATGCACACACTGCACCAACACTGCCCCACTCTGTACTGCTGCCCCTCACCAACACACATACACACACATGTCAATTGGTGGTACCAGTGGCTTACTCAGGCATACCTAATCCACACCCTGTGCATATGATGACACTGTCCCACCTCCTGCAATCTCCAACATCATTGCAGGAACAGGTAAACATGTTGCTGATGCACAGGGTGACTACATAGAAGTGTATTAGTAGTATCATGTTGGTAACAGTACAGTGTGCTGCTATGACTGTGTGTTTATCCCAGCATGCCTGCTGCAGTAACTGTATGAATGTCCTGAATTGTTATCTGCACCCATAGTACATACCAAAGTATAACAGCTGCACATAATTGCATGCCGGTGTTAAGGTTGTCAACAGATAGCCGCATACATGGGTAGCACAGGGGGAAAGCTAACGCAAGTAGTGATATGCAATGGTGGACATGTACAGTAATGGTGTCAAGTTGCCCACAACGACTATGCCATGTGGATGTTCGCGCATGTAGATATGTGTGCAGTACCAGTGTTATCCAAATCACAACTAACTATTGCATAATATCAGTTCTACCATGGGCATCTGCGCTGTGTATTCCTGGGTACATGTTGAAAGTGCCTACATATTTGCATTGTTACTTACTGTTATTGTTACCCCTTCTATGTTGTACAATGCACTACTTCCAGCCCTGTTTACTGTAGCTTTGTTTGCATGCATGTTCGCTTGGGGTTCCCTGGAACACTGCTTACACCTGCAATGCAGAGTTACAGTGCTTCTGTAGACTTCTAGTGACATCTGCATAGTGTACGATACGTATGTCAACTTTACACATGACAGAACGTCACTGTCTGTCTTGTACGCATGTACGTTGCCTGTGACACATTGCACACGTCTTACCTGGCATTTACCCACAGGTGCAGTCATATATGTCAGTGCTATGAAACAGTAGCGGTACACCCACACATACACACCTTCAGTATGTTGTTCCCCATTGGCCCTATGTGTTGGTACTCACCATGGCAATCACACTACTAGGGTAGCATGTGCAAAGGTAACCTGTGAATCACCTCTATGGTCCAGTTGTGGTTTATGTGAGTCATGTGTCAATGTCACAGCTGCCACATGTATGCAGTCAGCCATCACCCTTGGCCAGGAATGTACAACATATGTGTGGGATGCCACTACACAGCCAATCTGGGGAATGGGCTCTCTGAACCCTGTAATGCCATACCCTGTCAGGTGGCATGTCATATATACTACATCCTGGACAAACGTCAACCCCAATCCCTGCTGCTACTATTGATAATACCCCGAAGATGTTCCTGATAGTTTTGACCAGTTCTTTACTGAGACATTTCAGGCCCTAGCTAGCCATCTACCTCCTAGCTCCCCTGGTCCTGAAAGTAGCACACCTAGAAACCTACTTGCGTTCAGCTGCAAACAGTCGCGACTTCACTTCTCCATACCTTGATTGAAACAGTGAAACCCACTACACTTTCTGCTGATCAACTCCCTGCCGAGTACCTATCAAAATCAGATGATGCTATTGCTTACCCAGTCTCAAAGGTAATCAAACGAACCATGGTAGAATCTAAATTCCCCACCATCTGGAAAATGTCATATGTAATCCCACTTCACAAAAGAGGCAGCTCTACTGAATTCTCCAATTATAGGCCAATAGCTATACTCTCTCCACTTGCAAAGATTATGGAAACGTTAGTCATAGACAATTCATGCACCACCTAATCCAACATCGCATTATGGCAGACACTCATCATGGCTTACGTCCTCATCACAGCACTACTTCAG
Organism: Protopterus annectens; assembly: GCF_019279795.1. Taxonomy (NCBI): domain Eukaryota; kingdom Metazoa; phylum Chordata; order Ceratodontiformes; family Protopteridae; genus Protopterus; species Protopterus annectens. Next base: position 78,769,475 of record NC_056749.1, read on the forward strand.
GCCTCCTAGCCTTTACTAACACCATAAACCATACTTGCAACACTAATTATATATCTTCAGCCCTCTTTTTTGATCTGTCCAAGGCATACAATATGGTTGATCACCCACTTGTACTCCACACCCTGCAAACACTGTCTAGATACTGGAGCCTTCAATGTTTTCAATCCTACCTACATGGTCGACAGCAGGCTGGCCTCTGGCAGAACAAACTCTCTAAGCTTCTACCTAACACCCTCAGAATACCACAAGGCTCTATACTAGGGCCCTTGCTATTCTCCATCTTCAACCTTTATACTGTCATCCCAAAAGTCAGCTGTATCCAATATGCTGAAGACTCTACTCTGATCTGCTCAGCCACATCTCCAGTAGAGTTATGGTCAGCTACCCAGACCACCTTTAATACAATAGAAAACTGGCTTTCTGAACATCGTCTGATCCTAAATCCCAAATAAACTAAACTGCTGTTATTTCACCAACACATAGGTTTACCGCTTTCACCATTACCATAACATCAACTTATGGCACAATAATCTCCTCTGACCCATCTACTAAACTATTAGGTGTCATCATAGACAATAATCTCAAATGTGACCTACATGTTAACCAAATTATCAAAGCCATCAATAGAAAACTAGGGTCACTTTACAGAATTAAAGCCTTCCTAGCCCCTCCAGCTAAAGGTGCCATAGCTTGCTCACACCTTGTTTCAACCCTTCTGTATACATCCTCTCTACTCTCGAATATGAACAAGACTGTCCTTAACAAACACTCCATTTGCTACAACCACATTGCCAGGTTTGCCACTGGGCTGCCTTTTAGAACACATCATTGCACCAATCTAAATCAGCTTGGTTGGCTTGCAATACCCAGCCTAATACAGTATAACCAACTGATTATGGCCTATAAAATCCTCTATAATCCAGACAATACTCCTGCACTTCAAATATTATCACCCCCTATAACAATCCTAGACCGCGTTGATCCTCTAACAAACTACTAATTCAGACTAGCAAGTTTAATAACACAGTCGGTAATTCTCTCTTTGCAAACTCTGTAAGTAGATCCTGGAACTCACTTCCAGCTGATATTACCCTACTGTCCACCTTAGGTCAATTTAACACTAGACTCATACAACATTTGTCACTTAACTGGCTATGTCAATGTATCAAGCCTGGCTAAGTCGAATGTGTAATATATGTGAACCACTTTACTGTGTAATTTAATTTAATCCTGACTTGTGCTCAGGACTAACATTAACCTGTGAAACATGTTTAACCTGCTTACTTATGTAATCTCTGTAAATAATCTGTTTGTAATATGTAATGCTGGTATTATGTAATGCTGTATCTGCTACCCTCGTAGCTTGTCTCCACGGGCCTCCCCTGGAAATGGACATGCATCCAGTCGGACAAATGTAGGATAAATAAATAAATAAATAAAAAATATTACAGTGACTACAATACAAGTCAGATATTGGCACGCACTGACAGCATGCTGAACACACTGGGGCATACGTGGGGACTCAGAATAGCATCCTGCCTGGGCATCACACACCTCCGCAGCTGGCACACAGGCATATGTTCCGTCGGAACAGAGCACATGCCACACATGGCACGCACATCCCCTGTGCCACACACTCACAGCCTGTAGGGCTACACAACACACCTGCTACAGACGTGTCAGGTACCTGTCTTGTGTGCTGCACTGGGGTCCCGCTCAACAGGCTGTATCTGGTGAAGGTCACAGTGAAATGCCTCAGGAGCACTATGGTCCACCACAGAACACATGCATACAGGTCAGTCAGAGGCATGGACACATATGACTCACTCATTGACCATGCCAGTATGGCTGCCTGAGATATATCTCCCTGGACTACATGATAGGGAACATAGAATGGATCTCTCAGCATGTGGCACAGGCCAGTATGAGCCTGAAGTTGGTTGCCAACATACCCTCACCAGGTGAAAAAACAAGAAGCAAAAATCCGCACCAAACAGGAACCCCAGTAACACCAACGAATAAGTATCCAAAAACACTGACTGAGGTATGGCTCCAGTTCAAAAAAAAGGTAAAAAAGCAATAAAAAATTCTTCAGTAGCAGTACTGGTTTATTACAAAGAGACACAAGCGCTTTCACCAATGCTTCATCAGGTGTACTCAATCAGATAATAACCACACCTTATATAGTAAAATCTATTGACATCACTTAGCATGCAGTATAGTATTTAAAAAGACACACATATAAAAACACTTGTTAAAAACATATCAATATACATAAAGTGTATAGTATAAAATATAAATACATATGTATGTTCACAAAAATATATAAAATAAAAATAATAATAAAAACACCTCATCTCTTCAGACCCCTTTTCAAAAGAACTGGTCTGATAGGTAGACTTTCATTTAACCCATGTCTAGAATTGGCCCTTAGCATAACAATCCATCTAGCCTCTATCTCCTCAGTTCTTACTCTAACATCACCCCCTCTGATATTCTCAGATGTTGTGGAAAGAACCTGAAATTTGAAAGTGTGATTGTTGCCTGTTCTACTGACATGTTTGGCTAGGGCATTAAAAATAGTACCCTTTTTAATATGATAGACATGATCTTTTATCCTGTCCCTCAGGGCTCGGTCAGTCTTACCTACATAGAAACAACTGCAGGTTTCACAGACTGCCAGGTATACCACGTGCATAGTACTGCAGGTGGACAATACTCTGATGTCAAAAGTTCTACCTGTATCTGGATGTTTAAAAAACTTGCTTTCATTTATATAAACACATTGAGCACATTTGCCACAGGGCTCTGTGCCATTCTTATCATTCTTTGTAGAACTGGCCTTTGGGGTGCATAATCTCCTTTTCAAATTTCTGTAATTCCTAAATGTAAATTGTGGTCTCAAGCCTACTACTTCTGCTATTTCAGGGTCTGATGTTAAAATATTCCAATGCTTATTAAATATTTCAGTATACATACTAACATTTTTGGAATAAGGAATGCTAATTCTTAATTGAGTGTCATATTTCCTAGGACTTCTGACATACCCTTGCGAAAAATAAGGTCTGGCTTTGGTATATCTAAACTGTCTAACTTTGTTCTCATTCCTAGCCACCATTTCTTCACTATAACCTCTCTGTGACAGTTCTAAACTGGTAGCACTCATTCTCATCTCATATTCTTCTGTGTTGGCACTCAGTCTGGACGCTCTTAAAAACTGATTTTGTACAACATTATTAAATATGTAGTTAGGGTGCATACTGTCCCTAGAGAGTAAACCATTCACCCAGCACTCTTTTCTGTACATTTTACTAGTAATTCTCTTTTCTGAGTCTCTAAATACGAACACATCTAAAAAAACTAATCTTTGAATCTGAATAATCAATGGTAAATTTCAAAAATTGAGTCGAATTATTAATAAAGTTTAGAAATTCTAATAAACATGATGTTGTGCCTCTCCATAAAATGAAGCAATCATCCACAAACCTCCTATAGAAATATATATAATTTCTATAGGGCCCATCCAATATATATTTCATCTCCACATGTCACCATCACAGCATTGGCATAACTATTGGCGCAAGCTTAGAGACGTGAATTGATTTTATCTGATGTTATCAAAGAAAAGTACTCTAAGTTGTGTGGCAAATATCATGGGGAATTGTTTCACAAGGTGATAAATGATTCCACAGACAATGTACTTGCATACAAGCATAAGCTTTTACAGACTAAAATGCAGAAGCTTCAGAGAGACAGGAAAGATTTTTCAGCCGGTCATATCTTCTCTTGGCCACGAGAGGCCGCTGTTGTGCAAGGTAATATGTCTATGACTGATGTAGTATCACAGAATGTTCCTTTGGAAGCAGTCAATAACAATGTTAACAACAGCAGTTTATGCAGAGACCATGTTGGTAATGGAGGGGGAGAAAATAGTGGGCCTAAGAGTACTTCCATATCCAACAACACGGTTTCTTCACCTAATGAGGTTTTTCCTATAAGTTCCAATGCAGCAGGAACTAAACAGAAAACATTGCAGATAAATGCTCAAGTACACAGAGCTGATTCACAGTCATTAGAAGAAAATGAAGTAAAGAAAGCAAACTCCACCAAAGAAGATGTTTGTTTTGGCCTAAATTTTCCTTTGCCTGTGAGGGACAATTCAACAACTCAGCAAGGGACATATGTGGGTCAAGAACAGCACATGGGCAGAGGAAGGAGTACAACTCGTTACAAAAGGAAACTGCAGGAAGACACAAACAGTCTGCAGAATGTGAAAAAAACCTTCTCGAAAGTAAGAATTTAGTATTTAATTTGTCCAAGCATATATTGGCTCAAGAAGAAATGCATGTTTTAATGAAAGGCTTGTCCTTTATACCATGTAGAAATATGTCATTGACTGATATTGTTTTTGATATAAAGAAGTTCACAAGGAATTTAACATTAAGACATATGTTTAAAACTGATGCACATGACAGTGAATTTGTGTTTAAGAAACCGAGCACCTTTGTTCCTAAGCTTAATTCTTTAGTTAATGCCTTTGAACAAGTTTGCATTACTGATGTATACAATGTTTACTATAATTACAACAGTTATAATGCTGCTAGAAATAATTTAAGTGCAAGTGAATTTCAGGCTTTAAGGAATTTAGAAAATAATGTAAACATTGTCATTAGACCTGCCGACAAGGGAGGCAGGATAGTAGTTTTAGATAGAGATCAATATTTTTCATTAATGCATGATATGTTATGTGATGGAGAATATTATGTTAAGGTTGATTCATTGCATGTGGGCTTTATCACTTCAGTTTCAGAACATATTAAGTACTTGGAAAGAATAGGCCTTATTGACAAAGAATTAGTTAAATATTTTCTGGTGACCAAACCTGTTTTACCTGTTATACAAGGGCTTTCCAAGCTACATAAAAACATAAAGGCACCACCTATGAGGCCAATAGTTTCAGGGAGAGGTTGGTGCACTGAGAGTATTTCTATATACTTAGAGAAGAAATTGGGACCTATTGTTGACTCATCTGTACATGTTTTAAGAGACACTGAACATTTTTACATGACTTATATGAGAGTATTAACTCACTATCCATATGTGATGGTCTATTGTTGGTCACACTTGATGTCGTGTCATTATTCACGGTCATTCCAAATACTATAGGTATTGATTTTCTAGAAGAGTTTATAATGAAAAAAGGAACTTACAATGGTGATGAGAAATTGTTACTGTTGGAGTTGATGAGGTTAGTTTTGTGCAATAACTTGTTTGTGTTTCAAGACCAAGTGTGTTGGCAGAAAAATGGTGTAGCCATGGGGAGCTCTTGCTCCAACAGTTATGCCAATGCTATGATGGTGACATGGGAGATGAAATATATATTGGATGGGCCCTATAGAAATTATATATATTTCTATAGGAGGTTTGTGGATGATTGCTTCATTTTATGGAGAGGCACAACATCATATTTATTAGAATTTCTAAACTTTATTAATAATTCGACTCAATTTTTGAAATTTACCATTGATTATTCAGATTCAAAGATTAGTTTTTTAGATGTGTTCGTATTTAGAGACTCAGAAAAGAGAATTACTAGTAAAATGTACAGGAAAGAGTGCTGGGTGAATGGTTTACTCTCTAGGGACAGTATGCACCCTAACTACATATTTAATAATGTTGTACAAAATCAGTTTTTAAGAGCGTCCAGACTGAGTGCCAACACAGAAGAATATGAGATGAGAATGAGTGCTACCAGTTTAGAACTGTCACAGAGAGGTTATAGTGAAGAAATGGTGGCTAGGAATGAGAACAAAGTTAGACAGTTTAGATATACCAAAGCCAGACCTTATTTTTCGCAAGGGTATGTCAAAAGTCCTAGGAAATATGACACTCAATTAAGAATTAACATTCCTTATTCCAAAAATGTTAGTATGTATACTGAAATATTTAATAAGCATTGGAATATTTTAACATCAGACCCTGAAATAGCAGAGGTAGTAGGCTTGAGACCACAATTTACATTTAGGAATTATGGAAATTTGAAAAGGAGATTATGCACCCCAAAGGCCAGTTCTACAAAGAATGATAAGAATGGCACAGAGCCCTGTGGCAAATGTGCTCAATGTGTTTATATAAATGAAAGCAAGTTTTTTAAACATCCAGATACAGGTAGAACTTTTGACATCAGAGTATTGTCCACCTGCAGTACTATGCACGTGGTATACCTGGCAGTCTGTGAAACCTGCAGTTGTTTCTGTGTAGGTAAGACTGACCGAGCCCTGAGGGAAAGGATAAAAGAGCATGTCTATCATATTAAAAAGGGTACTATTTTTAATGCCCTAGCCAAACATGTCAGTAGAACAGGCAACAATCACACTTTCAAATTTCAGGTTCTTTCCACAACATCTGAGAATATCAGAGGGGGTGATGTTAGATTAAGAACTGAGGAGATAGAGGCTAGATGGATTGTTACGCTAAGGGCCAATTTTGGACATGGGTTAAATGAAAGTCTACCTATCAGACCAGTTCTTTTGAAAAGGGGTCTGAAGAGATGAGGTGTTTTTATTATTATTTTTATTTTATATATTTTTGTGAACATACATATGTATTTATATTTTATACTATACACTTTATGTATATTGATATGTTTTTAACGTGTTTTTATATGTGTGTCTTTTTAAATACTATACTGCATGCTAAGTGATGTCAATAGATTTTACTATATAAGGTGTGGTTATTATCTGATTGAGTACACCTGATGAAGCATTGGTGAAAGTGCTTGTGTCTCTTTGTAATAAACCAGTACTGCTACTGAAGAATTTTTTATTGCTTTTTTACCTTTTTCTTTGAACTGGAGCCATACCTCAGTCAGTGTTTTTGGATACCCTCACCAGGTATTCTACCACTATATGTGGGAAGGGTGTTGTATGTCTACATTATGCTCAGTCTCCACTGTCATTCATAGGGTATCCACTGGCTGTCAACGTGTGCTTACATGCTAGGGAAGCCACAATGATGTGCAAGGGTCATCTTGCATGTGACACCCATGGCTCGATGTATAATGGCAAAGCTCCTTGGTACACACATACTGCCTTATGCTGCAGGACATGGTTTACATAGCCACCTCCGTGGGTATCACACAGGTTAGGACACTAACAGTGCTGCTACACAACAACAGCAGTGTACACCGGAAGATGCATGCACCAGACACTGCCCTCAGCACGGTGAACTGCAATGTCTGTGCAGTACCAGATTCATGATTCATGGCTCACAGGTGTTACCCATCACTGACAGGTTATGCCCCATACCATGCCTGTCGTCCCCTACACATGTAACACACATGGGTAGGGGGGTGGTATCCCAAGGTACCACAGATACACACACCTCCAGGTTGTTGGCATAGCACAAACCATCAGGGCCTAATCATGTGCAGCTAACAGTGTGTCGGACTGCCATCTGGTTCATAGCCTGGCACACACAACCCTCCCATACACAGGAAGACCACCTATCCTCCATAACAACATTGGCAATATGACAGTCTCAAGAACTGTGTTTATATGGCTGGACTGCATCCAGCCAAACATTGTGTGTGAGCATTACTGTAGCTACAACACACTAGTTGAAGGGTTCACAGCATGTGATCACTGAATTGCAGTGGAATGACATGTTACCACTACCACAACAGGTGGGAACACGCAGCACCTGTGCATCGACTACATGTACACTATATGGCCCAGACCAGATGTGTATCCCCTGCTGTAGGTATTTCACCATATACACCCACACTGTATAGAGACATACCACGTGCGGACCCTGCACAGTAAGACACAGTCATATTGGTATACATTGCAAATACCATTTATCCACTCGAAGCATGTGTCAGACATGGTAACTAGTGCAGGTCACAGGTATTTATGTGTATGTCACACACATACATCATGTGTGCAATGCCATTGCTGGTTTAGGCAATGGCTTGCATTGTTATGTACAAAGACCCACACAAGATCATACTGTGTGACACAACCACACGTGGCAGTTGTGGGTTACCAAAACATACCTATCTGTACTCTGACAATGGTAATATACACAGTAGCAGAGTGCACTATTGGCATTACTAGCCAACTAGCCCTGTTTGGCTGTGCTGATAGTGTGGTGACATCCCCTGTGTTTACTGGGGGAGTATGCAGCATCTGGTGTATTGTAGTATTTGCCAAAAGGATCTGCTCTCTCACACTTGCATTTACACACACACTACTACCCCCACACTTGCAGGATTCATTCCCCTACCTAACTAAGTCATGACACCTGAGAGAGACGCATTAGCAAAGCGCACTATTCGGTTTACTAGATAATTCCTCTTCTCTGGCTGTACTTATAGGGTGCCGACAACATCAGTATTTTGAAAGGGTAATGTGCATCAGGTAGTGTGATCTCCTGATTGCCAAAACTAACATGTTTTTCATACGGAAATGCACACACACAAACTCTCCACATCCAAACACACACACATGCCATTTGCAGGTTTCAAACTCCTACCTAACTACATTACGATACTCGGGAGAGACGCATTAGCAGAGTGCGCTATTCGCATTACTGGGAGGCTTCCCTTCTCCTGCTGTACTTATAGGGTGCTGACATCATCTGTGTTTATAAAGGGGAGTGTGCATCCTGTAGTGTGTTCTCCCAGTTGCCAAAAGGGACATTTCCCTCACACAAATTTGCACACACACCAACCCCCCTCATTCAAACACACACACTTGCCATTTGCAGGATTCAAAGCACTACCTAACTATGTTATGACACTCGAAATGGACGCATTAGCAGAGTGCGCGATTCGCATTACTGGGAGGCTTCCCTTCTCCTGCTGTACGTATAGGGTGCTGACATCATCAGTGTTTAGAAAGGGGAATGTGCATCCTGTAGTGTGTTTTCCCAGTTGCCAAAAGGGGCATTTCCCTCACACAAATTTGCACACACACTAACCCCCCTCATCCAAGCACACACACTTGCAGGATTCAAACCACTACCTAACTATGTTATGTCACTCGAGATGGATGCATTAGCAGAGCACGCTATTCGCATTACTGGCAGGCTTCCCTTCTCCTGCTGTACTTATAGGGTGCTGACATCATCTGTGTTTAGAAAGGGGACTGTGCATCCTGTAGTGTGTTCTCCCAGTTTCCAAAAGGGACATTTCCCTCACACAAATTTGCACACACACCAACCCCCCTCATCCCAACACACACACTTGCCATTTGCAGGATTCAAACCACTACCTAACTATGTTATGACACTCGAGAGGGACGCATTAGCAGAGTGCGCTATTCGCATTACTGGGAGGCTTCCCTTCTCCTGCTGTACTAATAGGGTGCTTTCATCTTCAGTGTTTAGAAAGGGGAATGTGCATCCTGTAGTGTGTTTTCCCAGTTGCCAAAAGGGACATTTCCCTCGCACAAATTTGCACACACACTAACCCCCCTCATCCAAACACACACACTTGCCATTTGCAGGATTCAATCCACTACCTAACTATGTTATGACACTCGAGACGGACACATTAGCAGAGCGCGCTATTCGCATTACTGGGAGGCTTCTCTTCTCCTGCTGTACTTATAGGGTGCTGACATCATCTGTGTTTAGAAAGGGGAGTGTGCATCCTGTAGTGTGTTCTCCCAGTTGCCTAAAGGGACATTTCCCTCTCACAGCCTTTCACACACACAAACCCCACTCACACACACACACACACACACTGAGCATTTGCAGGATTCGAACCTCTACCTAACTATATTATGACACTCGAAGGAGACGCATTAGCAGAGCACACTATCCGAATTACTGGGCATCTGTTCTGCACCTGTAGTATTTATAGGGTGCTGACATCTTTATTTCTACAGAGGTATGTAGATGTAGTACTACCTGTTGGGTGGGGGATAGCATATATATGCATTTGCAGCCACCTACGTCAGGGTCAGATATGCACATCGCACTGGCAGGTTATGTTCTATACCATGCTTTGGGACCACAGGACCTGTAACGCACAACACAACCAGTCCAGAACACCACACCCACATCCAGGACACACACTTAGCTTCCCTGGGAACAGTGCCAGGATATGCAGGTATTCACATACACCATTCCAGTTGTTAACATCAGGTACAGGCATATTGTGTGTGAGGACTATTCAGGCCTCTACCACTTTACCCTACGGCCACTACAATTTGTGGGTCCATGTACTATGGCAGAACCACACACCACAGCCACATGGGTGAATACATATTGCACCTGTCCATCTGCAACGTGGGTACTCACTGTTCCACACCAGAGGTAGACCACCATTGTTGATATCTGACCATACCCACCTTTCCCTGGACATCCATATCTCATCTCCACCCCCAGGCAAGGTTGTCACTGCACACAAACTGTGTTTAGCACAAGCAGACTCTACACTTGTGTAGACTGGGGTGGATGACTTCAGAGGACCCATGCTGGAGGACTATACTGGCCACTCAGCATAATCCTTGACAATTGCATTCTATGAGCATGTGTACAGTTTGCATTGGTCATGCTATCCCACATATACCCATGACTGCTCCACAACAAGACACCTGTCAGCTTTACACCGGCCATATATGCGCCGTTTAACAGACAGAGTGACCTAATACATTGCAGAGCTGTGGCCCACAGAGGGAGGACATCTGTGGACAGTTCCGGCACGGCACTTCATTCACACATACTCATTACAACACAGTGTTGACAGTGGAATCGTCCAGAGAATGCAGATAAGGCTCCCCTCAGTCTGTTATTGACGGACACCTACTGTCAGAGATCCTCAGCAACCCTCTCACAGCGCACACCGACAACATGGCTGTGGCTTAGCACATTCAATCCCTGAGACCTCCACGGTGCCCCTGCTTGACAGAGGCATAGCTCACTAGCCTCACATGTTGCCTTCTGTGACCTACTTTACAGTGGCACAGTAGCCTACTATCCTGGGGATGCAGATGCCAAGCACACTCTGGCTGAGCTGTCAGTCCCTGGGGCAAGAAGCCTAGTATTGACCTCTACACCCATATGTTCAATTGTCGGATGCACAATATTTGTTGTGCTGTTCTACTGTTTGCAGGTCTTTATTGCCATGGCATTACCTGTTCCTATGACCAACTTGTGTATCTGTGGAAGATGTTTGCATATGAGGGCGATCCACTATATCACTTATGTGTCTGTGGTCATTTACTGTGTGCACTGGGCTAATTGCTGTGTTGTGGTTGGTTCCTGGACTGACACGTACAAATACCAGCTATGTGTGGCCAACTGCTAAACGGAGATATGGCCTAAGTGTGTGAGCATGCCCTGTTCAGCCTTATCATGGCATGTTGTCTGACATATGCCTCATTTATCAATGTGTGCGAGCATGCCTAGTGTGAGCTTTCCATATGTTGCACTCTGAAGTCCACCACATATTTGGGTGTGTGTGAACTTCAACAATATCGCACGTTTATGATTGTGTGTTGGGTGTCATGTTGTGTACTAACTGGCCAACTGCTTCATGTCTGCCACAACAGGGATTATACTGTGCCTGCAGGGATTGCATGGGATACTTTGCAGACAGTTCTCAACATACTTTCATAATGACCTAACACTGTAGTACCGTATAGTGTACTGGTTCAGTACTTTCACTGTGGTGGACAGTATCCTGGGCTTTAGTCATATGACTGCTTGACATCTTCATAGTGAGCACAACAGATTGTGTAGGGGCCAGTTGTGCACATATGACCATGTTGCAATATGTTCAGATATGGACTACTACACCAGGCTCATCCAACATTGCTAGTGTATTCCACAACATGGGTGGACATTGGCAAACACTACCGATGTTCTCTAGGCCATTTCTGATGCTAGTCACAGGGTGTGTTTGTCCTTCGACACACATTGTAACTGGAGTTTGCCATTACATATGTCATGGTTAGTATACTGTGCCTCCGTCTACCTCTGACATAACAGTGATACCCAGGGTAGCCTACCATCTCCCATACACTCATCAGGATGCCTCTTGAGGTGTCGATATGTGGCTCTCTGGCTGACCTGTACCAGGAGTTTACTGACGTGTTGGGGTGCCTTCTGTGTTATGGATCATTCTGTACAGCTTGTCCTATGTATGTCAGTGCTGGGGTTCAGGTCTCTCATGTGCATAGCTCACTGCCATTCAGATTGTACAAGGTGCAACATGTTCATTCATTCCAGGTTGGACATGGCTTCATACGTCAGGCACAGCTTTCCTGTAGCTGGGAATGATGGCGGTGTGTGGGGCTGCAGTTTGTTTACTCAGGCAACACATGGCATCTGTTCATTCTCTTTGCTACCCCTGGTGGGGTACTGTTGTGGACTTTACATTTGATGGAGGTGTCTGCTGCAGTATATCCCACAGGGGCTATTGTAGTCAGTTGTGACGCTGATGGAGGATGGCTGCAGCGCCACAGTGAGTTCCCCTTATCTACATCTGCCAACCTTCATGTTTGGGTGGGTATATGGTACATGTTTCTGCGAACACTACAGCCACATGTTTGTCCAGTGCAGGATATTTATCACCTTTTGTACCCAGGTCTCACATTACATGTTAGGTACCTCATGGGTTAACACCTGTGTGGTAATTTGTGGGCACTTACTGTATATCCACGGTGGTTGTCTATACACAGTTCTGCACTTAGCTTGCTGACATGGCTATGGCTACAGTTGTCTGTTTGTAGGTGGCCCTTTTGTGGGTTGTTTGTGTCAGCTGGGGGTCGGATATGGTGGGCTGTTTGTACTCCTCTGCATACATGCTCAGTCACAGTCCTTCCATGTTGGCCTATACCTATGGGACATGTATACAGAACAGGGGTGGGGGGGTGCCAAGACCAGGCCTTCTGGGATGCCACTCGTATCCACTTTGTAGTCTGACATGGATGCGGCATGTCTGACCATGTCAGTTCTGTCCTTGGTCTGCTTTGCAACCCCTCTACTGACATAGGGGTGTATATTTAAGCTGGTGAACATATCCATACTGAACTCGTATGGTATCGTCTAGAAGCAAGTGCACGGTCCAGCTACGCTGTGTGGACCACATAGCCCTCATCAATGACCTTAATGACTGCTTCAAATGGGTCAGACATGTTTAGGGGCCGGTTCTGCAGTTACAACAGCCACAGTGTGTAGGGTCCAGTATCAGTAGGTCCACAATAGCCTTCTGTCTGCGGTACATACTGATCCTTTCCATAGCAGATCAAGCTTGTCAGGATCCTGGGGTGGTAGTTTGGAGTATCCATTCAGGCAACTCCTTTGTTGTGATGGACTACTGTTGTTGTACACTGCTCTTTGGGTACATATCCTGTGGTAAGGCTGACATTGGGCAGTAGTGTGATTTGGCATTCCATTATTCTTGGTGTCCATGTTGGCCTCAGCACAGGACACCATCACATACCTTTGCTGCTGTGTGTTCTGCTTTGCAGATGATGGCTGTTACCTCAGCATCTGCAATGTCAGGGGACCATCTGCTGGGATAGGTATTTTGCACTCGGGGGGGGGGGGGGTGTTTGCACTACACCTGACAGGTTGTATGTTAGCAATATGTGTGTGTGTTTGGTATGTTGTTTGTAATATCTGTGTGATTTGGAGCATATCTGTGGATGCCCAACGTGGTTCCTATCATCAGTTGGGTAAGCCTTGTGATTATCCTTAGTGTCCTGTACATTTTGTATCTTCATAGGTTCATGGGTTCATAGAAGGCTAGACACCCTAGGCCATTAGTAAGCCTAGCTAGAGTGTGTGTGTCTTTTGCCACCCCTTGCTATGTTCAATTATGGCCATTTATGAGGTTCTTCACTGTGCCTCTGTCTGGTCGTGACACAGTGGGGACCCCCAGTATACATGTACGGTCATCCATCCACTTGGCAATATTCCTTTTGAGGGGTGTCAGTGAGGGGCTCTGCCTACCATGGATTGGGATCCTGTTTCTGGGTGTGGGGAGCCTATGGGTTATGTATCTGTCCCTCCAGCACATCTTATTTCATTATGTGCTGAGGTTGACATCTGTGACTCTCACAGCTCCAATGACTTTGATTTCCTGTGGTGTAGCATGTCCATTACTCCTGTGTTGGACATGGCCTTGTACAACAGACATACAATGCCTCTGTGTAGGCAGTGTGTGACTGCAGTCAGCTGAGGTGTCTACAGTCAGGCAGCATATGACATATATTTCACACCCTTTATCCTGTTGGTGGGGTAACTAAGAGGTCTTCCGAACCACTGCAGGTGTCACGTATGGTACATCCCATATGAGTCATTATACTAGATTATGGGTCTGATAAGGGAACAGTACAGCAGCACAGTGACCTCTCTTGATGTTGATGTGAATCCTTTCATGGTACGGTGTCCGGTATCAACAGTCTTCATAGCCACATTGGCATTGTGGGTGTCACATGACAGATTAATGTCGACCTGTGTCCCTAGGTCCCTGATTACTCCTTGCATCCATAATGGTTTGACACCTATGTGGTACTTTGTGTGTACCTTGTCTGGTATTTGGTGGGACATTCATACTGTCCAGTTTCTTCGGATGTCTGGGTGGAGTTTTTGTGTGTGAGAGTGTGGTCTGTCGCATGCTACAGACTGTACAGCAGATTTGACTACAGTTATGTGCACATGGGTGGTGTCCGCTGCTTTGTGCATTGTCAGTTATCTGGCAATATGGGTGTCTGTGCTGCATATGGATACTCCCCCTCCTTTGATGTTTTGGTGCAGGTGTTGGGGCCATAGCACATGATATGTGGTATAACCTATTAGTGCTGGTGTGCTATCACTAGGCTTGCAGCAGGCTTCTGTCACTGGACAGACATCAATGTTCTCCATAATGGGAAGTGCCTCAGAGGCATGCATATTGCAGTTTACACATCTGGCATTGGTCAGCATTACCCTTATGTTTCCTACCACTTATGTTTTCTAGGGTGGTGGGTAGTCTTTTTGGCCTTGCCTAAATACATCTCTATGGAGGCGGCAAAGGCCTTATCCAGTATCCAGACGCACACGGGTAACAGCTGACAGCCATCCCTGTAACAGCAGCATGGCTTGTCATGCTTGACATCTCAAGCAGACACACATTAGACCCTCTTGGACTGACAGCTGTAACTGTGCCAGCTGTTAAACATGAGCATTCTGTGTTTGTACTGTGGCATCATTCTTGGTGAGGGTTGGATGCTGCACACAGCCAGTGTCATCCGCCTTGGGTACATACTCAGAGGGACCATCCATGTCTCTTTTGATGTTGACCAGGGAGGTACATCTCAGGTAATTCACACCAGCATGGACATTGAGTGCATCATATTTCTGCTTGCTTTGGGGTGACCTGCGTACTTGTGTTATGTGGCATTTTGTAGCAGCCTACAAGCAGCTTACTCTACCCTTTCCCTTGTTCAGTCTGGTGAGTGGGACAGCTGTGTGTCTGCCTATACAGACACCTATTATGACTGTATCAGGCATGTTGTTTCTCCTTCTGGCCTGTGACTGTTTGGCACACCAGCTTTGCGTACTATTCGTTGCATGTGCTATGTTTGAAAGTTGTGGTTGCTTGTGATCTACTTTGGAGGCTTCTGTTGTTGTGGTGTGTTTGTAATTAAGGCCTCCGGGAATGTTTGTCTGTGTTTATGTGTTTGGTTTACAGTTGTGGTAGGTCTATGTGGGACTGGGTTTGTGGTGTATGTGGTTACCTTCTCCTCCTGACTAGTGTTGACAGTACTGAGTTGTTGGAGCTCAACCTCTGGTTTGGATACATGGATGCATCTATCACATATATTTGTATTTATTGGGGGGTGTTGTGGTTGTCTGTGTACTTGGTACTGGCATCACATTGCCTCTGGATTCACAGATTCTACTTGTTGTGGCTGGACTTAGTGGATTGTATGTGTGGACATATGTTGTTGCCATACTACTGGTCAGTGATTACTTCCCTTTTTATGTTTTCTCTATCATGTGGTAGCTTCCTCATTCTCTTGCATGGTTTGGTAATGGCTGGAGGCCAGCATGCCAGATGCCTGCGTGTATGGCATTGTGTGTTGTTGTTATTTGTGACTGCATACTCCAAGCATTCCTGGCTGTGTTCATGGAATGCCTGTATAACATGTTCTGTGGTGTGTCCCATATTCTGCACTTGCACAGGGCCTTTTGTGGATTCAACATCTGTTTTTGAGGGCTGCAACCTATACTTTACACATGTTTTTCACTGTGGTATTCTGGCCAGGGACTGGGGTCAAGATGTGTATATCCAGTGTGATTACTCTATGGTCTGGTCTTACCAGTGAGGGGTACACTTCTCATCTTGCCATCCAGTACACATGTTGCTGATTATCACATCCAGTATGCTTACACCTCTTGTGTGAGTAGTACATTGTTCCTGGGCATTTTGGTTTATGGAATCTGGGTAATTTTCTCCTACTGTGTTGCTGCTAGTACAATGCCTACCGGTGTATGTCTGGATATTTTCAGTCAAGCAATATAATGTGGTTTGGGGGGCTTGATAAATTCATGTATTCCGACATAGGCCAGGTGCTGTTCCTGGTATTAGGACAGTAGTCTGCAGCAGGCTATATACTGCGAGGCAGTTTTAGCCATTGGTATTTGACCATGGCTATTCCATGCTGCTTGTTGTTGTGGTACCAACATGGGGGTGTGGTTATCCTTGCCATTTCTTGCTAGTCACCCTCGTTTTGTAGCTTGTTCCATGTTCTGCGGCTGTACAGCACAGTATGAGGTGTGACCTGGTAGTGTTAGGGTGCTGATGTGAGCCTTGCCCAGTTCTCTATTACAGGACTGGTATCTACATTCTCCATACTGTGTGCGTTTACACTGCACACATCCTGCTGTTTATACATCTGTCATTGGGTAGCATTACATCTAGGTTGCTATCCCTTGTAGAACCTATGAAGGTGGGTTTGTGTTTTGAGACTTACCTATTCAGGGCATGCTGTGGGTACTGACAGCCTTTGCCGGTATCCATGGGGCATGGCATGATAGGTGCACGCCACTCCTAGCAGGTGGTGCAACATGTCAAGCTCCGCATATCTTCCCAGCCTGAAACACATTGGCTCCCCTTTGACTGACTGCATTACTTCAGCCAGTTATTGCACTTGATCATCCCATCGTCATTTTGTGACTTCATGCTTGGTGAGGGTGGATGTTAGTCAGGATGCTCAGGTGTGCATATAGTACATGGTGTTACATTACTTAACACATAGCATTCATGCCTCAGGTGGTGCTGCAGGGCTGCCTCTGTCGGATGCGCATATTACACTTCCCTGTACATGTTTGTGAGCAGGTCATGTCATTTTAGGCATCCATGTTATTATTTGAGTGAGTCAGAGGGGGCATCATTCCCAGGGTTCCTACTGAGCCAGTGTATGTGCTATGCGTTGCCTCTTTGCCAAGGCCAGGGCATACTGGGCACACCTCCTTCTGCCTACTGGGGCAGGCTCAGGTTGTTCCTCCTCTGAGTCACGCTCTGCCTGTGATGGCCTTGGCAATGGTGGGGTGCTGTTTGGCCCGGCCCAATGCTGGTCCTGCTGCAGCTGTTTTCGCAAGATCATATTATGTAGCATAGCACATACCATGACAATTTGGGTACATGTAGTTGGTGTGTACTGCAAGGCTCCACCAGATGTGTCCAGACACCGGAACCGTGACTTGAGCAGCACAAGCACATGCTCTATTACATTACGTGTTTCTGCGTGTGCCTCATTATGGCATTCCTGTTCAGGTGTGTGTGCATTTCTGATGGGTGTCATCAGCCACGGCTCCAGTGCATAACCTGCATCCCCCACTAGGTGTCCGTGTGGGATGTCCCCATTGGCAAATGTCTGGTACAGCTGCATCAAATGCCAGATGTGGGAATCGTGGTAACTCCCAGGGCAGCCAGCACACACATTCATTATTTTGCCCTGGGCATCACACATGACCTGGCAGTTGATGGAGGGGAAGCCCTTGCGGTTATTGTAGGCCCTACCCCGCTCACCGGCTGGTGCTTTGATACGTATGTGCGTGCAGTCTATTGCACCCAGTACCTCAGGGTATTCCGCTATTTGCTGGAAGAGACGCATATTGCTGGCAAATACCTCACGGGCATTGGGGAAATATACATGATCACCGACATGTGCTGACATGGCATCCAGGAACTGGTGCAGTACTCTGGAGGCTGATGCCTGTGATATCCCCATCATATCGCCAGTTGGTCTCTGGAAGGTACCTGTTGCTAGTATTCTTAGGCCAACACATACCTTGGTTTCCACTGGGATGGGTTCCCCTCTGTTGGTTCTGTGTGTGAGGTGTGGCCTGCACAGCTCAACAATTTGCTGCAGGAGCTCTCTGTCCACTCTATAGCGCTCTACTATCTCCAGCTCATGTAACCCGTGGTAGGTGACCCTGGGCCTGTACACTCTTCTCCATCTCCTCACTGTGGGTTGTCTGGCACCATCTGCATTGTCACCACCCTCAGCAAGTCGCCTATGTCTCATTATGACAGCCCCTAACATTTCTGCTCTGAGTTCAGCTTTTTCAGTTTTCACTTCTATTAGCTTACTCCTGTTTGCAGTGTCTCTTAAGGGAAACATCCTGCACTACTGTTTGCAGAGTTTTAAGTGCTGGGCTGGGCTACTATTCTGCCTGTGTAATTGCCTGCTTCTAATTGTTTTCACCTGCTAGCTTCAGCAGTTATCCCTGCTAGCTTCCTATTAATTCTGTTGCTTCCTTTTTCCTCTCTGTTTCCTCAGGGGGGAGCAACGTGCATACCATCTGAAACACGCTCACAGTGGCTTACATGCGCGCACATGTGCTTACATGGTTCAGAATCTACTTATTCGGGTTAAAATGCACGCACACCCGCACAAACACTGTTACACGCCTGCCAACAGCCTCCAACATGCTCAGCCTGCCCTACACGTGCGCACACCTGCACAAACAGTGTTAAACATCTCCCAACATGCTCCCACATGCTCAGACTGCCTTACACGCATGCACACTGTCCTACTCGCACTTCATGGTGCGCACAAGTGCGCATGCATGCACAGCAAGAAACTTTGGTGTAAGTAACAGTGTACACCTTCCATTTCTTGACTTTCCATGACTTATCTAGTGGCACACCTCTTTCCATAATCTGTGCCTGTCATCTGTCATGTTACACTGGCCTCCAATGAACTGCATTTCTTTATACCATTCCCCCGTGATGTCACCTATCTCCTACTCTATTCCTCCCCCTTATGTATCTCTTACACTACTCAGACTGTGCTCCTTTGCTAATTGACTGTGTGATTCAGTATCCGAATCCTCATTTACATGAGATTGCCTACTAATGCTTAGTTACATGTCTTAGACTCAGCTTCCCCCTTTAGCAACCACTACATGGTGGCCATGTTGGTTTTGGTCTGCTGGTCCCTGCATTGTCATTCCATGTATTGCATGAAACCCACATTTGTGGGTTTATAACCTTCATTTTTATGTTTTCATACATCGCAGCCCGTTTGCGCGGGCTGCGCTGGGTTTACACATCGGTGATCGCTGTAAAAAAAAAATTATAATTTTATTATTTTGGAATCGGGTTGTATTGCCAATGGCCACATATTTGGCCACTGGCATGCTGCCCGAGTCATATGCAACCTTTTTTTGGAGTTGACATGGCTCCGTTGTGGAATTTGCAGAAATGTACTCAGTTGTCAACTGAGTACATTTCTGCAGCTAAAATGTCTCCTACAGGCACTGCTTTCTGCTTCGTGGATCGCTAATATACCTCATTTGCATACCTTTCGGATGCAAGTGAGGTATTTAGCATGTCCACGCCCAGTCCGTGTAAGAGACGTTTTAGCTGGTCTCTTACACGGAGCTTAGGGCTGTTCCTGGATCGCAAGGCTTGCATGGAGTGTTGCACGTCTCTTACACTCCGTGCAAGCCTTCGTGAATCCTGCCCAATGTGTACTCGGTATTTGTCCCGATTATATCTCCTTTGTATTTCTCCCGCTGTTAATACTTTAATTACATTTTAACCATTAAAGGTAAGATTCTTGCCAATAAGATTTTTAAATAGGTTCATAGGTTGGTACTAGGCTATCAACCCTAGGGCCTATACAAGCCTAGCCATAACAATTCCCTGGCTATTTCTTCCCACATTATTTACTTTCCTGGACCCCTGTCTAGCAGGGCGACTGACGTGATCCCTGGGGTGAATTTCCTTTCTTCCATCCAATCGTCAAGGTTCCTCTTGAAGAGGTCCAAAGAATGTTTAATGACATCATAAAAACAAAGTATCACTAACTGTAAATGTTAAAAATTACAGGGCTTTTTAAAAAACATATTAATAAAAAATGTTTAAATTATTTTACACTATTACCTTCACAAGAAAAATACAGTAAATTATGATTTGAATAACACAAACATATGTAACAAAATTAATGTGCCAGTACATGACTTGTCCTAAGGTTTAACTCTCCTAATACATTTCTTTACAAAATATACACAGAGAGCGTGGTTCTGAAAAGTCCCACACCAAACTAGTAGAGAGTTTGGTGTAATTAAAGGGGCAGTGTACTTTTTTAATATTTAATGGGGCAATACAACAGAGTTTATTTGTAATGTACATGTGAACTGTAACAGTGACTAGACAGAATTATGGATAAATGTAAATACATTAATCTAAACACTAAACTAAATGTCCTTGTTCTGCCAATCTTTGAGTTATTTTTATGCAAAATATATGGGCTGAAAAACTACCATGTAAATTTAAGGCTAGTCTTCTTAAGATCCTCACAGATAGCCTAGTAAGGACCTGTGAAACTATGAACCTAAGATAATGCAGTAATGCATGGTATATTGGCTTTGCTTACCTTATGGTTATACAGGCACAAACACACATACACATATACATATATTTAGACAGATAAATAAAAAATATATATATATATATAGATTATATATATATATATATATATATATATATATATATATATAGTTGTAACTTAAAAGGTAGAATCACATTTGGCAGAAATGTTTTTCTAGATGTAAAAAAGACAGAATGCACAAATGAGTGAATGCTCATTTGAGTTATCACAAATGGTTGAATTTAGTTTTATATAATGTAGGTAAGCAGGAGTGTGGAGTAAAATTAATGTTTGAATGAAACTGGTAGTTGTCAGGATGTGCAGAACTGTGTTATAGCAGTTGTGAATATGCAAGTGTTCATGGATTAGGTCAGATGAAGTGTTAAGTAAGGGGATGCAGTCAGTGTTGTGCATGTTTTGTGCTGTTAATATTCTGTGTCATTTTGTCTTTTGTACTGGTACTGTCAAGGAAAGGGTTTTTAGTAACTTAATGTCTAGGGTTAGGGTTACGGGCAAGGGTTGGTTTAGAGTTACAGTTAGGGATAGCACACGAGTAAGGTGGTACAGGGGGAGTGGATATATGTGTCCTTTAAGCCCCTCTCTCCCTGACTGCAAATTGTTTAATGTATCCCAGGTAATTAAATTCTCTGTGTTGGGGCAACCAACTGGGTGCAAGTAGACAGTGAGCCTGGGTGCTATAACTGACAATCATATTGGATGGCTTGAAGCAGTGCTGGTTAAGGGTGGCAAGTGGTACTGTCTGCTAGACTGCACACATCCAGTTAAAAAAAAAAAAAAAAAAAAAAAGAAGAAACCTATGAACCTATATGATTGGATGAGAAATAGGAAATTCACCCCGGGGATCACCTCTGTGTCTCTGCTCGACAGTGGCACAGGAAAATAATTTTCTTGGGTGGCAAAAGCCAGGGTACCTTTTTGGCTGGGCTTGTATAGGCCCCAGGGCCGATAGCCTCGTACCTACCTATGAACCTATTACAGTCAAAAACATGACTGACTTTTTGATTTTGTTTTTCATTCTTGAAACTCTGCTAATATACATGTGTATTGTTATAAGGAAAGCAGAGAGAAAAAAACAAGCAAAAATCAGCTTAGGCTGTTCCATTCAAGAAATTTGCACAACAGTTATATGCGTGTATGTTTTATGGCGCAAGGTTTTTAAATGGTTACAAGTTATGTTTCCTGTAGAGTTTAATGTTTTCTCTCTCACTGGCATTGAATGTTATTTTACTGTTTGGAAGTATCTGACAGTTAAACTTTGCATCTGTTACTGTAAATAAGCAGACTTTGTGATACAGTTAAAGTGAGGTCAGAAAACTGTACTGTGTAGCGTGCTGCACGAGAAAATGTCAGTTTGAAATTTAAGAAGTGAAGCTTTCTTACTTAGCTCGTGACATCATGCATTCTATGCATGCAGATCAGATTACATCACATCTAATGTGTTTATGCAAGCCTAATTGTGAATGTCAAGTCTCTGATTGGTTTATATAGCATAGTAGGCTTCTTTTACAAGAATTATGAGCTACACTGTCTGCAAACATATTCATGGCTCCCTTTTATAATAGTGACTATATTCTGTGATCAAATATATGTTGTTGTTGTTGTTGTCTTTCGGCTTTTCCCGGTTAGGGGTTGCCACAGCGGAACTCCGGTCCACTAATGATTGGCAGTAGATTTTGACGAACGCCAAGGTGCCAGTTCAACATTCAAAGCCGCCCATTACGCATGTCTTTTGAATGCCCACCCAACCGTGGGGAGGACATGCAGACTCCACACAGAAGGCACTCCCCTCACTCCAGCCGAGAATCGAACAGGAAAACCTCTTGCTGTGAGGCAACAACGCTACCACTGCAACTCTGTGATCAAATATATACAGAAATGTTATTTTTTCTTGTAAACAATTAATTATAGCCACTACTTCTAGTGAATATACTGGAGTTGTTTTATAAATA
>NC_056749.1:78792829-78836417 GCF_019279795.1 Protopterus annectens
ATCAATGTTAAGAATGAATTATCATATCTATATAACATTTTAATTGTCTATAAGACAGCTCCTAAAGATTCTTACTGGCAATACCTAACTAAAGAGTTTCAAGTATCATTATCAATGGAAGAGAAAACAAACATTTTACTTTCAGTTAAACTAACTTCTTACTCACAATTCTGGAGAATTTTTCATTGGAAATTTCTACACAAATCCTTTTTGACACCTGAGAAACTCTCAAACATGAACCATTCAAACAGCAAGTTATGTTGGAGATGTCATCTGTCCACTAATGCTGACTGGTCTCATATTTTTTATGACTGTGCTACTATTAAACCATATTGGAATGAGATTAACAAATTTCTTCAAGCTATCTATACTGATATAGTTGTTTTGACAAAGTCTTTAATTTTATTGAATGTTGTAAATAGCAATAATATGAAGAAAGATGACCTGTATTTGTCGTGGACAATGTTAGCAATAGCCAGAAAATGTATAACTAGAAGATGGGACTCTAATGTAGCACCAACAATGGAGGAATTGCTATCATCACTGAATACATGCATACTAATGGAGAAAAGACCTAAAGAGTTAAGAATTTTCCTAAGCCATTGTTTAATAGTCCGTGGAGGAAAGTTTTGAATTTGATTGATACTCTACAGATGGAACTAAACTCTTCCTAACTATCATAGTTTATATATTAACTTATTATTTAACTACAAATATTTTTATCTGAATCCTTTTTGTCAGGCTCAATCTAAATGCTATAAATAGTTATTGAATGTTATGAATGTATTAACTTATTGTATTTCATCAAAATAAAAATAATTTGAGTAAAATAAAAAAGAAATTTACTGCACCAGTCAACAGAGCTCTTTCACTCTGTTGTTCAGGACATCATAAATGTTACTCCACATGCATCTCACCAGGCTGTTGAATGAAGCAGCAAAGACCTTTTCCTATTGGCTCAACTTGCATCAGGTGACCATGGGAACAAGTATTTTTTGGGGTAGGGCTAAAGTATATACATTTTTTTCTGTTTACAGGTAGTATGCCTGATAGTGCCAGCAGAATGAAAGTATTTTTAAGTGTGTGTGTGTGTGTGTGTGTGTGTGTGTGTGTGTGTGTGTGTGTGTGTGTGTGTGTGTGTGTGTAAGCCAGTAGAGTGCTGGCAAGTATTAAATGATCAGCCTTGTTTGCAGTGTATACTAAATATAGTCATGTTTAATAAAGACTGATGGAGAACTTTACACATTTTAAAATATTTTGCATATTATTGTGGATTTATTTAATTGCAATCAAAGATCTGAAGTGTGCAATCATACAAGGTGGTGATGATCATTTTTAGGCACATAAATGATCTCAGAAGTCCCTGATGTCACAGATTTTTTTTTTTGCTTGTTATTTTAGTGTCTTCTGCCAAATCAATGAGGACAGCACTCACTAAATTATGACATTTGAGTTTCATATTTAGAAGACTTCAGAAAGACATACTAATGCAAAACTGGTTATTCTAGAATGTTTCTAAGTATATAAAGGCAATAGCTGTTGCTGATTATGGCCTTTTGTCAGTAATTATTTTCTAGCTTTCTTCTTAAGTGATAAGAAACTGAGACATGTGGTCAGGGATTCTGCAGTAGGTTGCACTGTACCCTTGACAGCAATGAATTTCACAGATGTTAAATTCCTGTGTGACAGTTATTTATGTATTTATTCATTCATTCATTCAATCATTTGATGGCAATCAAATATCTGAGGTGTTCAGTCACACTCATGCAAGTAGCTGTATTGTTGTCACATTTGTGTGAGGGAGATTAAAATAAATTGCTGTTGCCAATTATTAGTGTTATTTTACTGCAATCTGATGTGATATATGTGGAAAACACAGTCAATAAAGTTTGCTTTAATTGTTGGGTATTGGGGTCATCTTTAATTAAATATGATTGACACTGCTGGCATTTGTTTAAGATAAGCAGTTATTGTGGCTTTATTAAGGTAATTTGCTTTTTTCTTTAAATTTTTCATCACAGCTGACCAACAGCATTGTACTCAATAAGTGGCTGTTTTTGGCAGCCTGCACAGGATGTATGAGACAGAAACTGATTATTTGCTGAGTGTTACTTTAAGTAGTCTTCCTACCTAATAGCATTTGTTTCTCCTGTTGGGTTTTTGGCTTTTGGATTCTTTTTATGTTGAGTCTACATGTACTCCTTGTCTCTGTGCAAACTTTATCCATGTGCTTTGGTTTTTTCTCCCAGATACTCAACTGTATAATATATTTCTCTGGTCATTCCTTCTTTTACTTTCATTCTAGTCTAACACCAGAGTAGTACACAAAATGTAGCTATTTTTAGAGGAGGTTTTGCATTAGCATGAATTTTCTGAAGGATAGGATATCTGAAATTCAACTGTATGTCATTATTTTCTGAGTTGATTCCTCTATGATTTGCCAGAAAACTACAATTTTATGAGAAATGGACCAAAAATAGGAGTCAAAAATCTGGACAGCTGAGAGCTATGCGCACACACGCACACACACACACACACACACACACACACACACACACACACACACACACACACACACACACACACACACACACACACACACACACACACACACACACACACACACACACACACACACACACACACACACACACACACACACTTTTCTTTCTTTTTTTTGTTTCTTTTAATTTTGTACTCTCTAAACAGAAAAAGTGCTGCTTAGCGAGCATAAAATAATGATGGCCATCAGCTTCCTTCCAGTCTGAGCTCCATGGTAACTTAATATGTTGCCTTGAAGAGGTGAACTAGTTAGTGGGCATCACATATACATTAATAACCTGCTGAAGAATGTCAGGGTTTAATGTACAGATTAGCTATTCTGTAAAACCATTTAAAGAATGTGTATTTTGCAGATGATAATGTTTCAGATACAGCAAGTGATGATTTTCAAGATGTGTACTTTTAGAGCCTACCATTCTATATTAGGGCACAGTTGTCCCTAAAATGAAGGGGAAAAAGAATGGTGCAGTGAACTGTAGACAGAGCAGTAGATATCTGGAGATCAATGAAGGGGGTTGAAGCCCAGTCACTGAGAAGGGGGAAAGAATACCCACTACCCTAACCCATATACTAGAAATGAAAGCTTCTGATACTTTTGGCATGGGGGAAATGAACTAGCCCGTTCAAAAGGCAATAAACCAAGTAAAAATAAACAACCTGAACAAGGCTAAAACCCTTATTCAAGAACAAGTTAGTGCCAGCTGTCCTGCAACTCAACAAATTCCTCCTGCTCAACAACCTTCAGTTAAGTTGTTTCTGCAGCACAGACTTCCACAATCTTAGTCTTCCCTTCAGTCATATTCTACCCAAGGACCATTATACAGAAGACAAGGTCCAGGTAAACAAAATGACAGATGGTATGAAGGAAGAGAGAGAGAGAGAGAGACACGTGGTTCTGGCAGGGACTATTACAGAGGGTACTAATGCTATAATAGGGTCCAATCCAGAAGCAGACCCAATTCCCCTCACTGAGAAGGACCTGGAGAAGAAATAGGTAGGTCACAAATAAGGAAGCAGTTAGAAAAACTGAAGCCACTGTTCCAAAAATGTTTTGGAGCTAAATTCCTCACTGCTTCCTGGCTTCCCTTCTCCTGATCTGGAGTATGGAGTATCCAGCAATCCTACTCCTACTGACAAAAGTACTCCAAATAACAAGTGATTAGTTTCTTCTTTCTCTTCTTGTGCTTCTGAGGTCAGTGATTCTAGTATGGATACTGGTTTGAAGAAGTATACACGATAAAGGTAACACAAAACACCATCTGTAAAAGTGAACTCTCAGTAGAAACTCCTATAGCTTCTAATGTCAGTAGTGTTCATACTGCCTTGTTACAAAGAGTAGAGCAAAACAAATTCTACTCGGGCAATTTAATCCCTATGTCAAGTGAATATATAGTCTACTTTGAAGTAAATGTGGAAAACAGCTTGCATGATGACCTAGTAGACTCAGGAGCTGATGTAACTCTAATGTCAAGAGGCTTCTATAATAAGCTCAGCAGAACATACAGATTCAGAAAGACTGAAAAGACTACATGATTGGGGGGGGGGGGCAATCAACCTAAGAGAGAGTAATGTTAAAACTAAAGTTTGGAAAACTGGAAATTAGCCACCCAGTGCATGTCACCAGTATACCAGGAGGTGACTTGTTAATTGGCAAAGATCTGCTGAAAAGAAGTGATTATTTTTCATGGGGTCTTGTAGTCCCAAGTAAATAATTCCATTTCCTTTGGAAATAGCTTACAGGTTCATAATCAAGCAGAACAATAGCTATTTAGAAAAAAAGGCAATGATTAAAGTGATTTTTGTGAGGCTGCATGTGCCAGATGCATCTTTTCATGGAAACTCTGAAGATCTGACCCCATGGAGACAGAGACTACTTGTGGTATGTGTGTCGAAGCAGGGCGTAGTAAAATCCAAGATAAATAGTAGGACATTGGCAAAGCAATGCCACATGCTGAATACCCTGCCTCCTCCTATGTGGAAAATGTAAAGGAAAATTCATTATGTCATAAGTCATTTCTTTGTAGAATATGATCAGAATTAAAGGAAATGAAATGTGTGCAGTTAAGGCAGAAAACTTGCTATTATTGAAAATGATGTTCTCCTTGGAAATTGAAATGTGTCTTATGAGTGAGCTATGTTATAGAATGTTAAAAGGCAGAGACTTTGATATGAAATTTGTTAAAAAATGAGAATTGGTAAAATATGTTCCAAATCATGTGCAAAATTTAAAGAGTATAGGATTTTGTGTTTTGAAACTCCAAATAGGATAAAGGAGATTGCAGCGCCCTGTATAGGTACTAAGGGGCCTAAACTCACCCCTGTACCTATGACTAGATGTCCTGGTATGCCTGTTTTTGTGTGTGTGTGTGTGTGTGTGTGTGTGTGTGTGTGTGTGTGTGTGTGTGTGTGTGTGTGTGTGTGTGTGTGTGTGTGTGTATCCATTCAATGATATTCTGTGTTCATATACAAGGATGGATCCAGAACAACTGACTATGAGTCCACAACTCAAAAGTCAGGTATGACGGTGCCCCAGGTATGCCCACTTGTGGCTGAAACTGCTACGGTAATTCAAGCCAATGTCCGAGAAGTCACCTTGAGAGCTAATATTATGAAATGTCAAGAAATGCCTAACCAGTCTCACTGTTTGTTCTTAACAGACATTTGAAAGACATGGGGTTACACTCTGTACTCTACTTAGACACCAGCTGCAGAGTGATGCATGTCTTGATGCACACTCCAACAGCAAATTCCACTGCTGTAGAAGCTCACATTGACCAAGGTGCAATAACAGGAGAGTCTCTGTATGATTTTAGCTGTTCCTGTCATTGATGTATTACCAAAAAGTATTATGCAGAGCAATGAAGTAAAGGAAGTAGTTATGTCAATACCAAATGGTTTAGTTCTTTTGTAGGAAATCCATCGCATTACTTGAAGACCTTTGATACTATTGGCTAATATTAAGTGTACTGACATTGCTTGCAGTGATTTTATAATTAAATTAGTGAGTTTTTTACTATAATTAGTTTAGTGGTTCTTACTGGTGGGAGAAGGTTTTCAGGCTAGTAGTTTTGTACTGAACTTTAAATACTGAGTAGGAAGTCCATCCAAACATTATACAAAAAACAAACTCCAAGCAGTTATAGTTACCCCTGCCCCCAGAGTCTTTCCTGTTGGTATCATGGACCAGCACTTCTCCACAATTTATCTAACCAGCCTGATTGGGTTAGGTATCTTCAGACAGTGTAAGAATTGTCTCATGCTGTCTGATGATCATCTGTTACTCAAACAACATAACACAGTGTGTGAAAGGTGTACACATATAATATCCTCGGAGGTAAAATTCTCAAACACTATACACTCAGACACCAAAATCATCAGCAGACAGCAGTACACCACACATCACAACTCTCCAAGGCCATCACAATACTCAAAATACACCATATGCTGACATACTAAAGATTAACTTACCTAAACCTCAAAGACCTCCAAAAAACAACACAGACACAAAGCACACTCAGTAAATTAAGCCTATCTCATCATATAGCACAATGAGTCCCAAAGTCATGGATGCTGAGCCCATAAAGTATGCATCAACACAACCAAACATTCTTTTTATAAGTGACTCCATTGTAAGACACACAGATGTGCCTCTCCCCAGGCGGAGCAAGGAAAGAGTGATGTTTAGTTGCTTGTCTGGTCCCAGGATCCTTCAGATCATGCAATAATTCAAGTTCTTGAACAACAAGTGCAAGTATAACTCTATCATAGTTCATGCCTGTGAAAATGACTTGAGGTGTACCCCCTGGATTATAGGAAGAGAGACATGAGGGAGCTCACAGACTGTGTGTCAAATGCAGGTATGAGCCACGCATTGAGCAGCATTGTACCTTCTCCAAGGATGATGGCGGGAAATTAGGAAAAAATAATTGACTTCACTAACTGAGTTAGGGTTTTGGTGTCATTCAAAGGAGGTCCAATATTTGTCAGCCTGAGAGGATATGAATGACAGACCACAATGCTTCACTGGGGATGGCTTATATCTGTCCCTTCTAGGGTTTTAATTATTGGTAAAGACATTGTCCATCCCCACGGTGCCTTTTTTACATAATGTTAACCTGATAAACCTACCAACATAATGAAAAAAGCAAAGGAAAACATGAAGCTGTTACTGATCATTGTTAGGAGTCTAAATAAGAAACTCCACTCCCTGCAAGCCCTTCTCACCCATGAGGATATTGACATCTGTGTAGTGACTGAGACATGGTTTAAAATAGCAGAGAGCACTCCAGCTGTGCAGGACTGTAATGCCTTCCACACGTTAAGGCCAGTTACTACACAGGAGAGGAAAAAATGTGGAGGTGTCTCAATCTACATCCAGAAGAAACTCACATCACACTGGTAAAGCAGCAGGATGCACTACAGCTTCTTCATGTCCAAATAACAATCAGAAAGGTCCCGTACCATATATTAGCTGGCTATAGAACTCCCGCTGTGGCAAAGGAAAGCCACAATGCCTTTCCATGGGAGCTAGAATCGCTCTGTATTAAACCCAATACCATTTTCCTAGGTTATCTAAACTATTCAACAGTAGACTGGGAAACCTACACCACCACTGGTGCACAAGCACACAGATTCCTGGACTTTGTCAATACCAATTCTATGCAACAATTAGTCAGAGTACCCACTTGGAAGAATAGCATCTTGGATCACAACCTTACTAATATGGGAGCATCTTGCATCATCCCTTGTATATCTTCATCACTTGTTAGCTCTAAGCATAAAGCAGTCACCTTTGAAATAAAATTGAAACCAGAGATCCCTTCCACCCAAGGTACCTTTAGAAATTTCTCTAAGACGAACTACTTACTCTTATCTGATACACTGGCAAGCTTTAAATCACCAACAAACCCAGTTAAGTCTACTGAATAAGCAGAAATGTACACCACCACACCATACCAACTTGTAAACAGCTGCACAGATGCAGCTGTTCCCCATAGGAACAAATGCAGGGCAAACCCCTGAAAAAAGCCACATGGTGGGACCATAATATCAAAGAGCATTATAATAAAACCAAAAGAAGTTTGACCAAAAGTAAGAGGAGTAATTCCCAGAACAACTCAGGAGATAAATAAAATCCACCAACAACGTTTAAGTCTAAAATAGCTACCCTTGTCAAAAACAATCACAAGGCATTTTTTAGTTATGTTCATAATCTCAAAAGCACAATGTAGCAATGCACTGAGCTGATTATGAGTTATGTTCCCTATATTGAATCTAAAGATACAGTGAACCTACTGGCCAATAAATTTAGCTTTAACTGTACCCCTTTCTACCCTCCTTCTGTCCCTCAAGATATACCTGAAACAGGCTCTCCTCCAGTTATCACACAAGACCAAGTCCTAAAAGTGTTATCAAAAGCTAAATGTACTGCATCAGTAGGTTCTGACAATATCCTTGAATGCATCTTAAATATCATGAAGAACAATTTGGCCACACCCCTAACTACACTGCTCAATCTAAACCTCCATTCAGGTTTTGTATCAAGTGAATGGAAAACATCTACAGTCATTCCTCTGCATAACAGAGGACAATTAGAAAATTCTAAGTCTAACCAGCCTCATAAACAAAGCCATGGAAAGACTTGTCATGGAACTAATCAATCAGAATATGGGGAACCCCCAAACACTGGACCCATCTCCGTTTGGATTCCTCAAAGTCAGGTCATGCTTACTCAGAATTTTTTTGAAAAGGTCACTGAAGCAATAGATGAAGGCAAAACAGTACACCTCATGCCTTCACCTGGCCAAAGCTTTTGCCACAAATCCTCACTTAGGCATAGTAGAAAAGCTAAATAAACTGGGAATAAAATTGCATGTCACCCCTGGATTGCCAGCTGGCTCACAAATAGGATGCATGAAATCAAAATAGGAGAAGGTACCTCAAGAAAAAGAGCAGTCACCATTTGAGTCACTCAGGGTTCTATGCTGGGACCTTTTCTGTTAGGCATCTACTTTTATGAAGTAAAAGCTAACATCAAAGGGCTCTGTCTAACTTTGCAGATAAGAGCAATCTAGGAGCAGTCACAGAATCCCCAAATAATTTAGCCAACCTGCAGGAAGGTGTGTCCCGCATAAATAACTGGTCCCAAAATCATGGATTGAAACTAAACGCCAACAAATGCATTATTGTATCCTTTGGGAAGTCATATATCCTAGGGAACTACCACATTAAAAATATGCCTGTAGGAGATGACCTAGTTGTTCGGGATTTGGGAACTTAAGTGGTCAGTGACCTAACATTTGACCAACATGTGCCCATTGTTGTAAGAAAAACATTATATATCATACAGCTTATAAGCAAAAGGATTATGTCTAGAGCTAGGTATGTCATTGTCCCCTTTTACTCAACCCTCATTAGGCCAGTCATTGAATATAATTGCCCCCTTTGGCATGTATCCATCCAGATACATACAACAACTGGAAACTCCCACAGAGGTACCTTACTAAAAGGATACAATGGCTAAACAAATCAGACCATCTCAAAGCCCTGTCACTATACTCAGTATCCTACAGACTGCTAAAAGATTACTTGTGTCTGGCATCCATGGCATCCTCTTTACCGAATACTAATGGATTTATTGCATATAAGCAAGTCAAATGGCATCAGAAGTGCTCAGTCTAGTGATCTAAACCTTTTCTGCAACATCAGCAGAATAGTTTAGAGCAACAGGCATATCTCACAGAGAATACTGCTCGTATCAAAAAGACTCCCCATCCACATAAAACAAAGTTCAGCCCTATCCATATTCAAGTGCAACATAGATCTATGGGTTGGAAACGGGAAATTTACCTAGGACTGCCCCCTGTACTACTAATGGACAGAGGCAGCTCCTAAATGCTTTAGCCCATGCATGGGTCCCCTTAAATTATCTATGCTATGATCCCGGTTATTCTCATTAGGGGTGCTATATAGTTATCAGTCATGGGATGGGTAAGGACAGTCTTTAACCAATTGAGTAGGTTAATTCTAGTGCAAAAAGAGAAACTGTATAGACATAAAATGGCCCACAAGGGCAGCTAGCTTAGTACCTATGAACCTATGAATGTATTGATAAAAGTAAGTATGTTTGTGTGAAATTAATGGAGGGGATTACATTGTGCTGTCTCATGTGGTATGAGAGATAGAACAGTTTAAGGAAGTGTGCACAGTTGACCTTGAAAATATATCTAGCATGGTGAAAGACAAAGCAGAACTTGGTAATAACTTGTCTTTTACAGTTTTCCAGATTCAGGTTGAACAAGCTATTCAGGCTTACAGCTGTGAGACAGAGAGAGAGAGAGACAATGCATGAAATGTTTAATCAGTTTGTAGATGTGTTTACAAAAGATGCTTATAATTGTGCGCTAACTGGCCTTCATGTTACTTGGGTACCCACTGATCCTAATCAGGACCCAGTGTAGGTACAATAGCACAGGATTCCACTAGCATCCAATGACAATATCCAGGAGATTCTGCACACCATAATGGAGAGTGGAATTATAAGGCAGGTAAATTCTGTGTATAACTCTTATATATGACCTGTTCTCAAACTCACAGGGAAGTGGTTGCTCACTATAGACTATTGTAAGCTAAATCAGCAGGTGCCCTTGTATTGTAAGCACATGATATAGCTGATCAAAGCTTGGCTAGGGTTGAAGGTGCAAAATACTTATCTTAGATGGATTTTAGACCCTGAATGTCCATCTCCAAGACCAGTACAAACTGGTCTTCACATTCAGTAGTGAACAGTACACCCAGATTAGGTATCCTTTTGGGTACCTGAACTCCCCTGCAGATTTTAATGCATTCCTGCCCAAGTGCATTACAGAAGCAGAGAGCAGGGAATATCCAATTTGCATGTATAAAGAACTAATCAAAAGCAACAGTTTTGAGGAGCATCTGGCTGAAGTCACTAACGTAGTAAACCAGCTGGGGCCAAATTGTTCTTCACAGAAGAACAGTGGTTCAGAAACAATGTCAACTATCTAGTGTATGAAATTGGAACAGATAGGCTACATCCTTAAAAAAGCAAAATACAGACTTTAACCCTCCAAAAAACATGAAGGAGCTAAGAAGCTTCCTAGGCATTTGCACGTACTCTTGACATGTAATTCAAGATTACATGGGAGTGGCACATCACATCACCAAACTGCTAAAGAAATTAGAACCCAGCACTTTTGAGCAAAATAAAAACATGCAAGCTTCAAAGGATTACTTGAGTAAGGCCCCATACCTGACATATCCACACAAAGAAAAGGACTTCTATCTAGAAGCAGGGTATACAGATGCTAGTATCACAGGGTTATAGGTTATGCTAGCAAGACCCTAAGTGAGGCAGAGAAAAAGTTATCTCAGTGTGAAAAGGCTCTCTTTTCTACTGTATGGCAGTACAATGATTCAAATACTATATTTGTGTGAAGAAGGTTGTAGTGCAGATACAACATCAACCCACTGCCCTCCCAGAAAGCCAGAAACAAAGGGATGGTAATGTCTCTAGCAGCAAAAGTGGGGCTTGGACTTTACCCCTCTAGTTTCAACCTTTGGAAATAAAATACCTCAAAAACAAAAAGAGCCCAATTGTCCAAGGACTGGCAGATCTGCAAATGTATGGCCAAAAAAGAATCTGAAGAGCCTAAGAACCACCTCACCAGAACTTGGCATTATAACTTGCTAGGCAGCAAAATACGCACTACTATGATGTAAACACCTTCCTGAAGAATATGTGGATGGCTACTTTTTTATCAAGATGGAAACACATAGAGCAGGATTCACGAAGGCTTGCACGGAGTGTAAGAGACGTGTAACAGTCCATGCAAGCCTCGCGATCCAGGAACAGCCCTAAACTCCGTGTAAGAGACCAGCTAAAACGTCTCTTACACGGACTGGGCGTGGACATGCTAAATACCTCACTTGCAACTGAAAGGTATGCAAATGAGGTATATTAGTGATCCATGAAGCAGAAACCAGCCCGTGTAAGAGACGTTTTAGCTGCAGAAATGTACTCAGTTGACAACTGAGTACGTTTCTGCAAATTCCACAATGGAGCCATGTCAGCTCCAAATAAAGGGTATGTATGTCTCAGGCAGCATGCCAGTGGCCAAATATGTGGCCATTGGCAAGGTAACCCGATGCAAAAATAATAAAAATATAATTTTCTTTTTTCGGCGATCGCCAATGTTTAAACCCAGCGCAGCCCCGTGCAAATGAGCTGCACTGTATAAAACATAAAAATGAAGGTTATAAACCCACAAATGTGGGTTTCATGCAATACATGGAATGACAATGCAGGGACCAGCAGACCAAAAACAACATGGCCACCATGTAGTGGTTGCTAAGGGGGGAAGCTGAGTCTAAGACATGTAACTAAGCATTAGTAGGCAATCTCATGTAAATGAGGGTTAGGATACTGAATCTCACAGTCACATAGCAAATGAGCACAGTCTGAGTAGTGTAAGAGATACATAAGGGGGAGGAATAGAGTAGGAGATAGGTGACATCACAGGGGGGAATGGTAGAAAGAAATGCAGTTCATTGGAGGTCAGTGTAACATGACAGATGACAGACACAGATCATGGAAAGAGGTGTGCCACAAGATAAGTCTGGGAAAGTCAAGAAATGGAAGGTGTACACTGTTACACCAAAGTTTCTTGCTGGGCGTGCATGCGCACGTGTGCGTGCCATGAAGCGCGTGTAGGGCAGTGTGCGTGCGTGTAAGGCAGACTGAGCATGTGGGAGTATGTTGGGAGATGTTTAACATTGTTTGCGCTGCTGTGCGTGTGTGTAGGGCAGGCTGAGCATGTGGGAGCCTGTTGGCAGACGTGTAACAGTGTTTGCGCGGGTGTGCGCACGTTTTAACCTGAATAAGTAGATTCTGAACCGTGTAAGCACGTGTGCGTGCGTGTAAGCCACTGTGAGCGTGTTTCTGCTAGTATGCACGTTGCTCCCCCCTGAGGAAACAGAAAGGAAAAAGGAAGCAACAGAATTAGTAGGAAGCTAGCAGGGATAACTGCTGAAGCTAGCAGGTGAAAACAATTAGAAGCAGGCAATTACACAGGCAGAATAGTAGCCCAGCCCAGCACTTAAATCTCTGCAAACAGTAGTGCAGGATGTTTCTCTTAAGAGACTGCAAGACAGGAGTAAGCTAATAGAATTGAAAACTGAAAAAGCTTCACTCAGAGCAGAAATGTTAGGGGCTGCCATAGCTGTCATAATGAGACATAGGCGACTTGCTGAGGGTGGTGACAATGCAGATGGTGCCAGACAACCCACAGTGAGGAGACGGAGAAGAGTGTACAGGCCCAGGGTCACCTACCACGGGTTACATGAGCTGGAGATAGTAGAGCGCTATAGAGTGGACAGAGAGCTCCTACAGCAAATTGTTGAGCTGTGCAGGCCACACCTCACACACAGAACCAACAGAGGAGAACCCATCCCAGTGGAAACCAAGGTATGTGTTGGCCTAAGAATACTAGCAACAGGTACCTTCCAGAGACCAACTGGTGATATGATGGGGATATCACAGGCATCAGCATCCAGGGTACTGCACCAGTTCCTGGATGCCATGTCAGCACATGTCGGTGATCATGTATATTTCCCCAATGCCCATGAGGTATTGGCCAGCAATATGCATCTCTTCCAGCAAATAGCAGAATACCCTGAGGTAGTGGGTGCAATAGGCTGCACGCACATACGCATCAAAGCACCAGCCGGTGAGTGGGGTAGGGCCTACATTAACCGCAAGGGCTTCCCCTCCATCAACTGCCAGGTTGTGTGTGATTCCCAGGGCATAATAATGAATGTGTGTGCTGGCTGCCCTGGGAGTTACCATGATTCCCACATCTGGCATTTGACGCAGCTGTACCAGACATTTGCCAATGGGGACATCCCACACGGACACCTAGTGGGGGATGCAGGTTATGCACTGGAGCCGTGGCTGATACACCCATCAGAAACGCACACACACACCTGAACAGGAATGCCATAATGAGGCACACGCACAAACACGTAATGTAATAGAGCGTGTGTTTGGGCTGCTCAAGTCACGGTTCCGGTGTCTGGACACATCTGGTGGAGCCTTGCAGTACACACCAACTACATGTACCCAAATTGTCATGGTATGTGCTATGCTACATAATATGATCTTGCGAAAACAGCTGCAGCAGGACCAGCGTAGGGCTGGGCCAAACAGCCCCCCACCATTGACAAGGCCATCACAGGCAGAGCGTGACTCGGAGGAGGAACAACCTGAGCCTGCCCCAGTAGGCATG
The DNA here is from genome assembly GCF_019279795.1 of Protopterus annectens. Lineage (NCBI taxonomy): Eukaryota > Metazoa > Chordata > Ceratodontiformes > Protopteridae > Protopterus > Protopterus annectens. The sequence goes on from NC_056749.1 coordinate 78,806,698, forward strand.
CCCAGTATGCCCTGGCCTTGGCAAAGAGGCAATGCATAGCACATACACTGGCTCAGTAGGAACCCTGGGAATGATACCCCCTCTGACTCACTCAAATAATAACATGGATGCCTAAAATGACATGACCTGCTCACAAACATGTACAGGGAAGTGTAATATGCGCATCTGACAGAGACAGCCCTGCAGCACCACCTGAGGCATGAATGCCATGTGCTAAGTAATGTAACACCATGTACTATATGCACACCTGAGCACCCTGACTAACATCCATCCTCACCAAGCATGAAGCCACAAAATGACGATGGGATGATCAAGTGCAATAACTGGTTGAAGTAATGCAGTTAGTCAAGATGCACCACCTGCTAGGGGTGGTGTGCACCTATCATTCCATGCCCCATGGATACTGGCAAAGGCTGTCAGTACCCACAGCATGCCCTGAATAGGTAAGTCTGAAAACACAAACCCACCTTCATAGGTACCACAAGGGATAGGAACCTAGATGTAATGCTATGCCAGAAGTCTAATGTAAATGCACACAGTATGGAGAATGTAGATATCAGTCCTGTAATAGAGAACTGGGTCAAGGCTCACATCAGCACCCTAACACTACCAGGTCACACCTCATACTGTGCTGTACAGCCGCAAAACATGGAACAAGCTACAAAAGGAGGGTGACTAGCAATGAATGTCAAGGATAACCACACCCCCATGTTGGTACCACAACAAGAAGCAGCATGGATTAGCCATGGTCAAATACCAATGGCAAAAACCGCCTCCCAGTATATAGCCTACTGCAGACATTCATTCAGAGTTCATTCAGTTAGGATAATTCTAACTGGGACTGGAAAAGATGGCGCCAGTGTGTTCGGCTTGCCGTTTGTTGGCTCTCCTTGCTTTTTTGTGTTTGATGTCCTTTGCATGTGTTTTGCAGTGTGTTGACTTGGCGGTTGCTTATGATCGTCAGTCATTGATCGATATTGGCGTTTCTGCCGGATTGCTGCCGTTTGAAAGGAGTGACTATCAAAATATGTTACCGCCTGGTTTGGATCATCTGGCAGAGTATTGTTTAACTGTCCTGCCATGGCTTTCTATTGGAAGGAAGTTGAAGAAGCGTAGGAAGCGGGGTTGTCGTGGAGGACGGTTGGTTAAGTTGAAGGCTTTGGTAGCTTCCTTTTCTGGTGTTTTGGGAGCTAAACGACGGCTGTTTTCTGGGTCCCTAGTGTCCTGGCGGATGTGGGATCCTATGGATTCGTGGAATATTCCTGTTGCTGGTTTTTCGGTGGGGGATTGTGTTTCTTTTCCACGTTTTCAGCGGTGTTGCTGGAGAGGAGTTGATCAGAGGAATCTACGACCGGTAGTTAAAGCTTTGCCTGCTGCAGGAGCTTCGTTAATGCTAAAGTGGGGACTGGTAAACGCCAGGTCAGTGGCTAATAAAACATTTATTTTAAAAGACTTTTTCATGACACACATGCTGGATATACTTTGTGCGACTGAGACTTGGATATCATCTGGTGAATGGAGCGCTGTGAATGAAATGGTGCCGGCGGACTGTATGTTTATCAGTGTGCCTAGAGTCTCAAGACGTGGAGGTGGGCTAGCAGTTATCTGTAGAGCAAATCTGCAGATTAAACAACTTTATCCTGCATCTAGGTATAGTAGTTTTGAATTATGCTTATTTGAACTGGGACATTTAAATCCACTTCTTTGTGTAGTGGTTTATAGACCTCCAAGATATAATAAGGATTTTATATCGGAGTTTTCTGAATTTTTAGCTGGGTATGTCTTGCGTTATGATCAGATTATGTTGCTTGGGGATTATAATATTCATGTTTGTTGTCCAGAAAAGCCACTTGTTTTAGATTTTTATGATTTGGTAAATTGTTTTAGCTTAAATCAGTGTGTTAGTGGGGCCACTCATGTATGTGGTCACATGCTGGATTTAGTATTATCACTTGGGCTTGTTGTGAAGAATTTGTCCATTCAAGATGCTGTGTTTTCTGATCACAAACCTATTGTATTTGATGTTGTTTTGCATTCTAGTTCAGATAGGTATATAGTTCCAGTTAGGCTTAGTCGTTTTTTTAATCAAGACATTCTTGAGAAATTTTCTTTATTATTTAAAGAGGCTATGATTCATTTCTCAGAATGGTCTTCATTGAATGGATTATTAAGTTGTTTTAATGAGACTTGTAGGGATATTTTGGATGTTATTGCACCACTGCGTTTGAAGAAGAAAAGTTTAGTAACAAATTGGTGGTCAACGGACCTTACTCGAGCTGCAAGAAGGGAGTGTAGAAGATGTGAAAGGCATTGGAAGAAGAGCAAGCTCCATGTATTTTTAATTGCTTTGAGGGAGAGTTGGAAGGTTTATCAGGACACTGTAAAATCTGCAAAAAGTGTATATTATTCTAATCTTGTTTCTGAAAATTCGCATAATCCTAGGGTTTTGTATGGTGTAATTGATTCTGTTTTAAATGCTCAGGATTATTTTCCAGTACAGGCTTCAACTACATTATGTAATGAGTTTCTTAAGTTTTTTATGGATAAGGTTGCGAATCTAAGAATGGCTGTGCCTGTAGTTCCTTTAAAAGGTCCTTTGATTTCTGTTTCTGAGAAATTGTGTGCTTTTCATCCAATAGTATTTTCAGATTTGGTTAAATTGATAGATGAGGCTAAGCCTAGTGGTTCTCCTGATGATGTTTTACCTTCATTTGTTTGTAAGGATGTGTCTTTAACAGTGGCCCCAGTCATTTTGACAATAATCAACACTAGTTTAGTTTCTGGTGTTGTGCCAAATGATTTTAAAAGAGTGGTTATACATCCACTCTTGAAGAAATCTGGGCTAGATGCATCCATGTTATCTAACTATAGGCCAATTTCTAAGTTGCCTTTTTTGAGTAAGGTGATGGAGAGATGTGTTTATGGCCAGTTGTTGGATTTTTTAGAGAAAAATAATTTTTTGGAAAATCTTCAATCTGGTTTTAAACCATTACATAGCACTGAGACAGCTTTGTTGAAGGTTTTGAATGATATTTTTCTTGCAACAGATGGTGGAAAATCTGTATTATTAGTGTTGTTGGATTTGACAGCTGCTTTTGATACAGTTGATCATGAGGTGTTGTTGCATCGTCTTGAGCATTATGTGGGAATTACTGGTTCGGCGTTAGATTGGTTTCGGTCCTACCTTTCTGATAGAATGGTGTGTGTTCAGATGGGTGGTTTTTCATCTGATGTTTCTCATCTTCCTTGGGGAGTTCCACAGGGTTCAATATTAGGGCCTTTGTTGTTTTGTATTTATATTTTGCCTTTGGGAGATATTTTACGGAAATACGGCATTGATTTTCATCTGTATGCTGATGATTGTCAACTTTCTTTGCCCTTGGATGAGGCTGGTGGTCGATCAATATCAAAGGTTCTTGATTGTCTGTGTGAGCTTAAAACATGGATGGTGGAAAATTGTTTAAGTCTTAATGAAGGTAAGACAGAAGTAGTGCTCTTTGGTCCGAGTCGTTATACTGACTCTTCTTTGGTTGATTGTGGTGAATTGACTCCATATTTGAAGGACTCTGTTGTTAATTTGGGAGTAAAGATTGATAAAGATTTGTGTTTTAGGGGTCATATAAATGGGGTTGTAGCATCTTCTTTTTATCAGCTAAGACGTTTGGCTAGGGTAAAACCATTTTTGTCTAGATGTGATCTTGAAATTGTGGTGCATGCATTTATAACTTCACGTCTAGACTATTGTAACTCCATTTTATTTGGAGTGAGTCATGGTGTCTTATCCCGTTTACAGCTTGTTCAAAATGCTGCTGGGAGATTTTTGGAAGGCAAACGTAAGTTTGATCATGCTATGCCCATATTGGCAGCTTTACATTGGTTACCTGTTTTATATTGGATTTGTTTTAAAGTTCTGTTGTGGGTGTTCAAAGCTTTGAATGGTTTGACTCCAACATATTTATCTGAGGCATTGTATCCTTATGTCCCTACTCGGGCACTTCGTTCAGAAGATTTGTCCTTGCTTGTGGTCCCTAGGTCACGACTAAAGATGAGGGGAGATAGAGCTTTTTCAGTTGCAGGTCCAAAACATTGGAATGAGCTTCCACTTTATATACGGCAGTCTTCTTCAGTGGCAGTTTTTAAATCAAAGTTAAAGACTTATTTTTATGATTTGGTTTTTAGTAGTGTGTGATGATTGTTTATGTTTCAATGTTATTTTTGTATTTTGTGAAGCACTTTGTTGGCATTTATATGTCTGTAAAGTGCTATATAAATAAAATTTGACTTGACTTGACTTGACTACTGTCCTAATACCAGGAACTGCACCTGGCCTATGTTGGAATACATGAATATATCAAGCCCCCAAAACAACATTATATCGCTTGAGTTAAAATACCCAGACATACACCGGTAGCATTATACTAACACCAACACATTTGGAGAAAAGTTCCCAGAATCCATAAATAAAAATGCCCAGGAACAACGTACCACTCCCACAAGAGGGGTAAGCATACTGGATGCGATAATCAGCAACATGTGTACTGGATGGCAAGATGAGAAGTGTATCCTTCAGTGGTAAGACCAGACCATAGAGTAATCACACTGGATATACACATCCCGACCCCAGTCCCTGGCCAGAATACCACAGTGAAAAACATGTGTAAAGCATAGGTTGCAGCCCTCCAAACTGATGTTGAATCCACGAAAGGCCCTGTGCAAGTGCAGAATATGGAACACACCGCAGAACATGTTATACAGGCATTCCATGAACACAGCCAGGAATGCTTGGAGTATGCAATCACAAATAACAACAACACACAATGCCATACACGCAGGCATCTGGCATGCTGGACTCCAGCCATTACCAAACCATGCAAGAGAATGAGGAAGCTACTACATGATAGAGCAAACATAAAAAGGGAAGTAATCACTGACCAGAAGTATGGCAATAACATATGTCCACACATACAATCCACTAAGTCCAGCCACAACAAGTAGAATCTGTGAATCCAGAGGCAATGTGACACCTGTCCCAAGTACACAGACAACCACAACTCCCCCCAATAAATACAAATATATGTGATAGATGCAACCATGTATCCAAACCAGAGGTTGAGCTCCCCCAACTCAGTACTGTCAAAACTAGTCAGGAGGAGAAGGAAACCACATACACCACAAACCCAGTCCCATATAGACCTACCACAACTGTAAACCAAACACAGAAAAACATTCCCGGAGGCCCTAATTACAGACACACCACACCAACAGAAGCCTCCAAAGCAGATCACAAGCAACCACAACCTCCAAACATAGCACATACAACGAATAGTACACAAAGCTGGTGTGCCAAACAGTCACAGGCCAGAAGGAGAAACAACATGCCTGATACAGTTGTAATAGGTGTCTGTATAGGCAGACACACTGCTGTCTCACTCACCAGACTGAACAAGGGAAAGGGTAGAGTAAGCTGCCTGTAGGCTGCCACAAAATGCCACATAACACAAGAACGCAGATCACCCCAAAGCAAGCAGAAATATGATGCACTCAATGTCCATGCTGGTGTGAATGACTTGAGATGTACCTCCCTGGTCTACATGAAAAGAGACATGGATGATCTCTCTGAGTATGTACCCCAGGCCGGTATGACACTGGCTGTGTGCAGCATCCAACCCTCACCAAGAATGATGCCACAGTACAAACACAGAATGATCATGTTTAACAGCTGGCACAGTTACAGCTGTCAGTCCAAGAGGGTCTAATGTCTGTCTGCTTGAGATGTCAAGCATGACAAGCCATGCTGCTGTTCCAAGGATGGCTTGCACCTGTTACCCCTGGCCGTTGCCACCTCCATAGAGCCGTATGTAGGCAAAGCCAAAAAGACTACCCACCACCCTAGATAACATAAGTGGTAAGAAACATAAGGGTAATGCTGACCAATGCCAGATGTGTAAACTGCAATATGCATGCCCCTGAGGCACTTCCTATTATGGAGAACATCGATGTCTGTGCAGTGACAGAAGCCTGCTGCAAGCCTAGTGATAGCACACCAGCACTACCAGGTTATACCACATATCATGTGTTATGGCCCCAACACCTGGACCAAAACATCAAAGGAGGGAGAGTATCCATATGCAGCACAGAAACCCATATGGCCAGGTAACTGACAATGCACAAAGCAGCGGAGACCACCCATGTGCACCTAAGTGTAGTCCAAACTGCTGTACAGTCTGTAGCATGTGACAGACCACACTCTCACACAGAAGAACTCCACCCAGACATCCTGAAGACACTGGACAGTATGAATGTCCCACCAAATACCAGACAAGGTACACACAAATTACCACATAGGTGGCAAACCATTATGTATGCAAGGAGTAATCAGGGACCTAAGGACAAGTAATCTGTCATGTGACACAATGCCAATGTGGCTAGGATGATTGTCGATATTGGACACCGTATCATGAAAGGATTCACATCTACATCAACAGAGGTCACTGTGCCGCTGTACTGTTCCCTTATCAGACCCATAATCTAGTACAATGACTCATATGGGATGTACCGTACGTGACACCTGCAGCGGTTCGGAAGACCTCATAGTTACCCCACCAAGAGGATAAAGGGTGTGAAATATATGTCATATGCTGCCTGGCTGTAGACACCTCAGCTGACTGCAGTCACACACTGCCTACACAGAGGCATTGTATGTCTGTTGTACAAGGCCATGTCCAACACAGGACTAATGGACATGCTCCACCACAGGAAATCAAAGCCACTGGAGCTGTGAGAGTGACAGATGTCAGCCTCAACACATAATGAAATAAGATGTGCTGGAGGGACAGATACATAACCCAGAGGCTCCCCACACCCAGAAACAGGATCCCAATCCATGTTAGGCAGAGCCCCTCACTGACACCCCTCAACAGAAATATTGCCAAGTGGATGGATGATCGTACATGTATACTGGGGGTCTTCACAGTGTCACGACCAGACAGAGGCACAGTAAAAAAATTCATAAATGGCCATAATAGAAACATAGCAAGGGGTGGCAAAAGACACAAACACTCTGGCTAGGCTTACTAATGCCCTAGGGTGGATAGCCTAGTATGAACCCATGAACCTATGAAGATACAAATTGTACAGGACACTAAGGATAATCACAAGGCTTACCTAACTGATGGTAGGAACCATGATGGGCATCCACAGATATGTCCGAATCACACAGATATTACAAACAACATACCAAACACACACACATATTGCTAACATACAACCTGACAGGTGCAGTGTAACCCCCCCCCCCCAGAGTGCAAAATATCTATCCCAGCAGACTGCTGGTCCCCTGACATTGCAGATGCTGAGGTAACAGCCATCATCTGCAAAGCAAAACACACAGCAGCAAAGGTATGTGATGGTGTCCTGGGCTGAGGCCAACATGGACTCCAAGAATAATGGAATGCCAAATCACACTACTGCCCAATGTCAGCCTTACCACAGGATATGTACCCAAAGAGCAGTTTACAACAACAGTGGTCCTTCACAACAAAGGTGTTGCCTGAATGGATACTGCAAACTACCACCCCAGGATCCTGACAAGCTTGGTCTGCACAGCTATGGAAAGGATCAGTATGTACTGCAGACAGAAGGCTATTGTGGACCTACTGATACTGGACCCTACACAGTGTGGCTGTCGTAACTGCAGATCCTGCCCCTAAACATGTTTGACCCATTTGAAGCAGTCATTAAGGTCATTGATGAGGGCAATGTGGTCCACACAGCGTAGCTGGACCATGCATATGCTTCTAGACAATACCGCATTTAGTTCAGTATGGATATGTTCACCAGCTTAAATATATACCCCTATGTCAGTAGAGGGGTTGCAAACCAGACCAAGGACAGAACTGACATGGTCAGACATGCGGCATCCATGTCAGACTACAAAGCAGATATGAGTGGCATCCCACAAGGCCTGGTCCTGGGACCCCCCGTTCTGTATATATGTCCCATAGGTATAGGCCAACATGGAAGGACTGTGACTGAACATGTATGCAGAGGAGTACAAACAGCCCACCGTATCCGACCCCCAGCTGACACAAGCAACCCACAAAAGGGCCACCTACAAACAGACAACTGGAGCCATAGCCATGTCAGCAAGCTAATTGCAGAACTGTGTATAGACAACCACCGTGGATATACAGTAAGTGCCCACAAATTACCACACAGGTGTTAACCCATGACGTACCTAACATGTAATGAGAGACCTGGGTACAAAAGGTGATAGATATCCTGCACTGGACAAACATGTGGCTGTAGTGTTCACAGAAGCATATACTATATACCCACCCAAACATGAAGGTTGGCAGATGTAGATAAGGAGATGTCACTGTGGCTCTGCAGTCATCCTCCATCAGCATCACAGAGGCACCGTGGAGGTCCCAGGGATTGAATGTGCTAAGCCACAGCCATGTTGTTGATGTGTGCTGGAAGAGGGTTGGTGAGGATCTCTAACAGTAAGTGTCCGTCAATAACAGACTGAGGGGAGCCCTATCTGCATTCTCTGGACAATTCCACTGTCAACATTGTGTTGTGATGATTATGTGTGAATGAAGTGCCGTGCCGGAACTGTTCACAGATGTCCTCCCTCTGTGGGCTACAGCTCTGCAATGTATTAGCTCACTCTGTTGTACGGCTCATATATGGCTGGTGTACACCTGACAGGTGTCTTGTTGTGGAGCAGTCATGGGTATATGTGGGATAGCATGATCAATGCAAACCATACACATGCTCATAGAATGCAGTTGTCAAGGATTATGCTGAGTGGCCAGTATAGTCCCCCAGCATGGGTCCTCTGAAGTCGTCCACCCCAGTCTTCACAAGTGTAGAGTCTGCTTGTGCTAAATACAGTTTGTGTGCAATGACAACCTTGCCTGTGGGTGGAGATGGGATATGGATATGGATGTCCAGGGAAAGGTGGGTATAGTCAGATATCAACAGTGGTGGTCTACCACTGGTGTGGAACAGTGAGTACCCACGTTGCAGATGGACAGGTGTAATATGTATTCCCCCATGTGGCTGTGGTGTGTGGTTCTGCCATAGCACATGGACCCACAAATTGTAGTGGCTGTAGGGTAAAGTGGTAGAGGCCTGAGTAGTTCTCACACACAGTATGCCTGTACCTGATGTTAACAACTGGAATGGTGTATGTGAACACCTGCATATCCCAGCACTGTTCCCAGGGAAGCTAAGTGTGTGCCCTGGATGTGGGTGTGGTGTTCTGGACTGGTTGTGTTGTGTGTTACAGGTCCTGTGGTCACAAAGCATGGTATAGAACATAACCTGCCAGTGCGATGTGCATATCTGACCCTGACGTAGGTAGCTGCAAATGCATATATATGCTATCCCCCACCTGACAGTTAGTACTACATGTACATACCTCTGTAGAAATAAAGATGTCAGCACCCTATAAATACTGCAGGTGCAGAACAGATGCCCAGTCATTCGGATAGTGCGCTCTGCTAATGCGTCTTCCCTCATGTCATAATATAGTTAGGTAGGGGTTTGAATCCTGCAAATGCTCAGTGTGTGTGTGGGTGGGTGAGGGGGTTTGTGTGTGTGAAAGTCTGAGAGAGGGAAATGTCCCTTTTGGCAACTGGGAAAACACACTACAGGATGCACATTCCCCTTTCTAAACACTGATGATGTCAGCACCCTATAAGTACAGCAGGAGAAGGGAAACCTCCCAGTCATTCGAATATCGTGCTCCACTAATGCATCCATGCATCTGTTACGAGTGTCATAACATAGTTAGGTAGGGGTTTGAATCCTGTAAATGCTCAGTGTGTGTGGAGGGGGTTAGTTTGTGTGCAAGTCTGTATGAAGGAAATATCCCTTTTGGCAACTAGGAGAACACACTACAGGATGCACATTCCCCTTTCTAAACACTGATGATATCAGCACCCTATAAGTACAGCAGGAGAAGGGAAACCTCCCAGTAATTTGAATAGTGTGCTCCGCTAATGCATCTGTCATGAGTGTCATAACATAGGTAGGGGTTTGAATCCTGCAACTGCCCAGTGTGTGTGGAGGGGGGTTAGTGTGTGTGCAAGTCTGTGTGAGGAAGATGTCCCTTTTGGCATCTGTGAAAGCACTCTACAGGATGCACATTCTCGTATCTCAGCACGGATGATGTCAGCACCCTATAAGTACAGCAGGAGAAGGGAAACCTCCCAGTAATTCGAATAGCGCACTCTGCTAATGTTTCTTTCCCGAGTGTCATAATATAGTTAGGTAGGAGTTTGAAACCTGTAAATGGCATGTGTGTGTGTTTGGATGTGGGGACTCTGTGTGTGTGTGTGTGTGTGTGTGTGTGTGTGTGTGTGTGTGTGTGTGTGTGTGTGTGTGTGCAATTCTGTATGAAAATCATATGCTTTCCTGAAATCAGGAGATCACACTACATGATGCACATTACCCTTTCCAAACAGTGATGATGTCAGCACCCTATACATACAGCTGGAGAAGAGACATTTACCAGTAATCAGAATAGCGCAATCTGCTAATCACTCTCAAGTGCCATAACATATTTAGGTAGGGGTTTGAAACCTGCAAGTGTGTGTCTTTTTGGATGGGGGGAGTTTGTGTGTGTGCATTTCTGTATGAAAAACATGTTAGTTTTGGCAATCAGGAGATCACACTACCTGATGCACATTACCCTTTCAAAACACTGATGATGTCAGCACCCTATAAGTACAGCCAGAGAAAAAGAACCATCTAGTAATCCGAATAGTGCGCTTTGCTAATGCGTCTCTCTCACGTGTCGTGACTTAGTTAGGTAGAGGTATGAATCCAGCAAATGGCAAGTGTGCATGTGTGTGTGTGTGTGGGGGGGGTAGTAGGGTGTGTGTAAATGCAAGTGTGAGAGAACAGATCCTTTTGGCAAATACTACAATACACCAGATGCTGCATATTCCCCCAGTAAACACATGGGATGTCACCACACTATCAGCACAGCCAAACAGGGCTAGTTGGCCAGTAATGCCAATAGTGCACTCTGCTACTGGGTCTATTACCATTGTCAGAGTACAGATAGGTATGTTTTGGTAACCCACAACTGCCACGTGTGGTTGTGTCACACATTATGACCTTGTGTGGGTCTTTGTGCATAACAATGCATGCCATTGCCTAAACCAGAAATGGCATTGCACACATGATGTATATGTGTGACACATACACATAAATACCTGTGACCTGCAGTAGTTACCATGTCTGACACATGCCTCAAGTGGATAAATGGTATTTGCAATGCATAACAATATGACTGTGTCTTACTGTGCAGGGGCCGCACGCGGTATGTGTCTATACAGTGTGGGTGTATATGGTAAAATACCTACAGCAGGCGATACACATCTAGTCTGGGCCATATAGTCTACATGTAGTTGATGTACAGGTGCTACATGTTCCCACCTGTTGTGGGAGTGGTAAAATGTCATTCCACTGCAATTCAGTGACCACATGCTGTGAACCCTTCAACTAGTGTGTTGTAGCTACAGTAATGCTCACGCACAATGTTAGGCTGGATGCAGTCCAGCCATATAAAGACAGTTCTTGAGACTGTCATATTGCCAGTGTTGTTATGGAGGATAGGTGGTTTTCCTGTGTATGGGAGGGTTGTATGTGCCAGGCTATGAACCAGATGGCAGTCCGACACACTGTTAGCTGCACATGATTAGGCCCTGATGCTTTGTGCTGTGCCAACAACCTGGAGGTGTGTGTATCTGTGGTGCCTTGGGATACCACCCCCCTGTCCATGTGTGTTACATGTGTAGGGGATGACAGGCATGGTATGAGGCATAACCTGGCAGTGATGGGTTGCACCTGTGAGCCATGACTCAGGACTGTGGTACTGCACAGACATTGCAGTTCACCGTGCTGAGGACAGTGTCCAGTGCATGCATCTTGTGGTGTACACTGCTGGTGTTGTGTAGCAGCACTGTTAGTGTCCTAACCTGTGTGATACCTGCGGAGGTAGCTATGTAATCCGTGTCCTGCAGCATAAGGCAGTATGTGTGTATCAAGGAGCTTCGCCAATATACATCGGGCCATGGGTGTCATGTGCAAGATGACCCTTGCACAACATTGTGGCTTCCCTAGCATGTAAGCACACGTTGACAGCCAGCGGATACCCTATGAATGACATTGGAGACTGAGTAGAATGTGGACATACAACACCCTTCCTACATATAGTGGTAGCATACCTGGTGAGGGTATGTTGGCAACCAACATCAGGCTCATACTGGCCTGTGCCACATGCTGAGAGATCCATTCTATCTTCCCTATCATGTAGTCCAGGGAGGTATGTCTGAGGTCATCCATAGTGGCATGGTCAATGACTGAGTCATATGTGTCCATGACTCTGACTGACCTGTATGCATGCGGTGGACCATAGTGCCCCTGAGGCATATCACTGTGACCTTCACCAGATACAGCCTGTTGAGTGGGACCCCAGTGCAGCACCCAAGACAGGTACCTGACACGTCTGTAGCAGGTGTGTTGTGTAGCCCTACAGGCTGTGAGTGTGTGGCACACGGGATGTGTGTGCCATGTGTGGCATGTGCTCTGTTCCGACGGAACATATGCCTGTGTGCCAGCTGTGGAGGTGTTTGATGCTCAGGCAGGATGCTATTCTGAGTCCCCACGTATGCCCCAGTGTGTTCAGCATGCTGTCAGTGCATGTCTATGTCTGACTTGTATTGTAGTCACTGTAATATGACATGCCACCTGACAGGGTATGGCATTACTGGGTTCAGAGAGCTCAGTCCCCAGATTGGCTATGTGGTGGCATCCCACACATGTGTTGTACGTTCCTGGCCAAGGGTGATGGCTGACTGCATACATGTGGCAGCTGTGACATTGCCACATGACTCACATAAACCACAACTGGACCATAGAGGTGATTCACAGGTTACCTTTGCACATGCTACCCTAGTAGTGTGATTGCCATGGTGAGTACCAACACATAGGGCCAATGGGGAACAACATACTGAAGGTGTGTATGTGTGGGTGTACTGCTACTGTTTCATAGCACTGGCATATATGACTGCACACGTGGGTAAATGCCAGTTAAGACATGTGCAATGTGTCACAGGCAACGTACATGCGAACAGGATGGACATTGACGTTCTGTCATGTGTAAACTTGACATACGTATCGTACGCTATGCAGATGTCACTAGGAGTCCACAGAAGCACTGTAACTCTGCATTGCAGCTGTAAGCAGTGTTCCAGGGAACCCCAAGCAAACATGCATGCAAACAGAGCTACAGTAAGCAGGGCTGGAAGTAGTTCATTGTACAACAAAGAAGGGGTAACACTAACAGTAAGTAACAATGCAAATATGTAGGCACTATCAACATGTACCCATGAATACACAGCGCAGATGCCCATGGTAGAACTGATATTATGTCATAGTTAATTGTGATTTGGATTACATTGGTACTGCACACATATCAACATGCGCAAATATCCACATTACATAGTCATTGTGGGCAACTTGACACCATTACTGTACATGTCCATCATTGCATATCACTACTTGCATTAGCTTCCCCCCTGTGCTACCCATGTATGTGGCTATCTGTTGACATCCTTACCACCGGCATGCAATTATGTGCAGTTGTTACACTTTGGTACGTACTATGGGTGCAGATAACAATTCAGGACATTCATACGGTTACTGCATCAGGCATGCTGGGATATACACACAGTCATATCAGCACACTGTACTGTTACCAACATGATACTACTAATACACTTCTATGTAGTCACCCTGTGCATCAGCAACATGTTTACCTGTTCCTGCAATGATGTTGGAGATTGCAGGAGGTGGCACAGTGTCATCATATGCACAGGGTGTGAATTAGGTATGCCTGAGTCTGCCACTGATACCACCAATTGACATGTGTGTGTATGTGTGTTGGTGAGGGGAAGCAGTACAGGGTGGGGCACTGTTGGTGCAGTGTGTGTGCGTGTATGTGGTCGCCCTGGGTGTTAACATTTCACATGTGTGTATGCACAAACACAGTTCCACCTCATGGCTGCCATATACAGGGGTTTGTGGACAGCCACAGACTGCACCTGGCAGGTCATACAGATCAGTGTCTGTGGGCACGGACACGGTACCTGTGCCTGGCAGGGGTGCTACGGACCATATCCAGTACTAAGCCAGACTGGGTACTGTCATCGGAAGCGGGAGTGTGTTGACTGGACACAGGTCCCTGTTGGGACTGTCCAGAGCCACATGCACGTGGTCTCCTGGGGCGTTCCAATGACAGCACAGACCCAGCATTGCTGGGGCTGCTGCTGGCACTATGAGGGCATGCATGGGCCTGTTGTCATCCGCGCCGACTGTCAGCTGCTGCTGTTGCTGGTATACGGCCACGTCGACGCCGCAACCGCCCACCATTGCCCTGGCTCATGGACATTTGGTTGTGGAACTGCTGTAATATGTCCCCACAACGTCTGTCTATGACATTGGTGAAATTACAGATAGCATCCGCGATGTCACGCATACTGTCAGTCATGGCTGTGTGACATGCTCTCAGCTCCCTCAGACCCTGTCTGGTGTACCTTTCCATACACGACTGTGCCTGCATGACAGTCCGAAACATAGCTGAGGTTGACAGACCTCTTTGGGCACGTCTGCCAGAGGCAGTACGCCCACGGATGCTCCCACGAGAACCCATGGGCAACTGTCTGTGTGGTACCATCGCAGGACCCTGCCCATGGCTGCTGTGTGGGGAAGCATGTGCCACATATACCGCATTACCCTGGTCAATGCCCACTGTATCCTGTCCATCACCTAGGGACAATGGTGACAAAGGATGTACTGGCAGGATGACTGTGCGCAATGATGGGGTTAACAGCTGTGTACTGTCAATTGGCTGACCATGGTGGACCCTGACACACCTTCCTGTACCATTACACAGATATCATCATTACCAGTACCTGTGTCACCAGATTCAGGTTCCCTGCTGCAGGACACCAGAGCAGCACCAGAACCTGTGGGAGGAAGACAGGAAACACAGTTTAAAGTGTCCACACAATGTTACCAGTGATGCACTTATGCACAAATGCACACATGGACACATGGACACATGGACACATGCACAGATGGACACAGGCACACATGCACACATGCACACATGGACACAGGCACACATGCAGACATGCACACGTGGACACAGGCACACATGCACACATGCACACTGGCACACATGCAGACATGCACACGTGGACACGGGCACACCTGCACACATGCACACTTGGGCACAGGCACACCTGCACACATGCACACCCCGCAGTATACACACAGAGCACTACTGAGTTACACTAGTGTTACTAGCACTATCAGGACTATTATAGGTATTGTTAAACACACTCACCAGCATGGATGGCCTGCCTTACTGTAACCCCGGAGGGACCTGCAGAAATGATGAGATTAATGTCAGTGGGCACAACTGTGTCATTGATTCTGCATATGATACAGTGCAGTAGTACACCAGTTGCCTTTCACACATCAGCTGCTGATATTGCCAATATCACACATGCACAATTACATACTATGATGACAGCTACATACCACGGACACACCTTACACATGCATAAACTAACAGTGTACAGAACAGTCAAGTGTACATATGGCGTATTACCTGCATGCTCCATATCGTGCTGCTGTGTGGATCCAGCCTCCATCATGATGCAGGTGTATTGCTGTTGCTGTTCTGGGGCTGGAGCCACAACACTTAGGAGTAGCCCCTCCAGTCTGGTGAGGGGGGGATGTGTGGCCACCCCACCTCCTGTGGCAACCTGTTGCCTGTGGATATCCGACACACGCTGACGGACATTTCTGATTAAATCACTGCTCATATGTCCTATTATGCCTGCCATTGTCATTTACCCTACGGACAAGGTCTTGCCACAGTGCAGCCCTCTCCTGCTGATTCTGACTGGTCCGGGAAAACAGTATGTCATACTCCCGCACCAGGCTCTGGTGTATCTCCTCATCTTCCGCTGCAGAGTTGGTGGGATTACACTGACGCACCATCTCCCTGAAAGAGAACACAAACAGGATATCAACAGACTATGTCAGCAATATATGGCACACATACTATACATGATACTCATGTGTAGTGATATACTACTACTCCCATATGTTGCATGTGTGTGTCTCGTGGTGGATACACAAGTACATGGCCAGATATCAGTGCTCAGCCAACACCTGTGCAACAATACCTGCCACATTCCACACAACATAGTAGCATGTCCCATCGGTCAGCACACTGCGACAGGTGCAATGCACAATCTCACTCTGGGGGTTCATCCCAAGGTACTGTATGTGATACGCCATCCACTAGTGTGATGTGGACACAAGTTACTCGGCCTGGATATACATATCCCACCACCACCACCAGCACAGTAGACTACTTTGATATGTATGTGATTAGACAGTTATTCACTTGTTAGGACTGAGATGGTATCCATGCAGCACACTGGGTCAGTGGAAGCCACAACCCACACTGCTGACCCCTTTGCAAATGCTTACCACGGACATCCCACAGATTGCATGGAACTTGCACACACATTTCTAACCCAGACCCTGTGCACAAAGGTTAGGCATCCTGTCATGTGGACCCCAGACAGAGGCAGAGTGTATAACAATATCAGGAGGCTACTGCAGGACAGAGCAGATTCACATTAAGGGAAGGCATCTGTGGTCAGCACTGGTGCTACGCTACGGTCTCTCATAACAACGGCCATGGCCTACTCTGGGAGGGAAATGGCCACAAACACTATGGATAACCACAAGGTCTTCTTCAGTTATGTTACACATATGGACCAAATGCCTCAGATATGCTCTGCGTTAATACACACCTACTTAACTTTCACCAAACACACAGATATTGGCAACATTCTTGCAGACAGGTTCGGTGCACGTATCCCCCCTCCTTCTCCCCCACCAGTTGAAATACTTATCACAGCTGTATGTAACCTCCCTATCATCTCACTTGTCCAGGTGAGGGCCGCCCTCAGCAAACCAGCACACACAGCATCACTGTGACCTGATGGTATCCCTGGATATGTGTTACATGCACTCCAAGAGGACATACAACCGCATATAAGACTGATAATTAATCTTGGCCGTACTACAGGATATGTACCTGGACACTGGCATACAGCAACAGTGGTCCCACACCACTAAGGAGGCACCTCTACTGACCCTGGGAACTACCACATCATATGCATAACTGGCCTGGTCTGCTAAGCTATGGCATTATTCAGTATGGGACGCATATGCAGTGATATTGGGTACCTGCAGACACTTGTTCCCAGCCAGTTTGCCTTTGTGATGGGCTGATCCTGCCTTTTGAACCTGGCTGACCTTTCAAAACAGTCACTACAGCCATTGCTGAGGGCAACGCACAGACAACTGCTGCCAGGATCTTGGCCTAACACTGACATGTAATGTATAGTCATCCCCTTTTGGTGGAACTACGTACACACAACATATCACATGGACATACCTATAGATACAGACCTATGACACATTTGGGGGGTTCACAGTATGCAGACTATTAACCTGCTACTTTACATTACCTGTGTTTGTCGCAGCTGGTTGTGTTACCACTGCTTCTGCTTCCTGCTGCTGCTGGCACGGCTTGCTACTGTCACTGCTGACAGCTTAGACTCACAGTGTGTAGTGTGTGTTTTTTTATTTTTTTCTCTCTGTCTCTGTCTGTCTCTCTCCCTCTGTCTGCTTCCAGACAGGACAATGAACGTATTGCATGTGTGGAGTGTTAGTACAGGATGCTTTTGTAAGTATCTGCATAGGTCCATGTGATGACCTCTGCACCAATTGTAAGCCAGCATTTGCTAATTGCATGCAGCCAGTTGTGTACTGATTGCAGTTCTCACTGTGATTTCAGGACAGTGCTATAAAAGGGTATGTGAGATGGGCGTTGCCCTTTCAGATTGTACAGGCGGGGACCATGCTGGTATGTTGTGGACACTGTTCTGTGAGTGTAAAGGTTAGTATCTCTATCATGATTCAGGCTGTGTTGTAGATTCACATTTCTCCATTCCTCTCTCCAGTTCCCTGTAGTAAGTGTGTATGCACAATGACACCTACAACTATGTGTGTGTATATATATATATATATATATATATATATATATATATATATATATGTAAATATACATACATTTATATATGTACATTAACTGACATTATTACCTACAAGCTACCAACTAGCATGGCTGTTTCTGTTCACACACTACTATTATGGGAATCCACTAGTTTTGACAGTAATTCTAAATGACATGCTTTGTGTACTACACATCCTATATTCCCTTTACATTCATCCCTACTATTACATGTTATATTTATTTTAGCACAATGTTCTTGTATAAGAGTCATGGCTTAGTGGTAGGTCATACAGACTACTGCTTCCAAGGTCCTGGGTTCGGGACTGACAGTGGGATTTTATTTTGCTTTTGAACTGACTACAGGACCTGTCAATCAGAGTGACTAAGGCACTTTTAAGCAGTTGTAACTGGGTTAGCACTGGTTTGCGTGGAGCTCACGCATGCGCACTGGCGTTTAGCTCCGCGCACACATGCACTTAACAGTGCTTACTCTGGCGCACACCCGCGCTATTTTCTTTGAAAGAAATGAAAATGGGGAGACAGGAAAGTGGTGAAAAAGGGGTCACAAAGAGGGTAAGACAGTAGGGAAACAAGCTTGGGATTTGCAGGAGGGATGTAGGCAAGGCCCATAGCTGCCCATTTCTTCATCAGCAACAGCTGTGCATATGTATGTAATTTGGTGTGACATTTGAAACCTTCCATCACTGAGAGAGGTGTCAGGGCAACAATAATACTTGTTGTACAGCCAATTGTAATTGATAGTTTCCATGTCCAGCAGAGATGTGTGAGGAATGGGCAGCTATGTATGGGGCGTAATTTTTTTTGTGGGTACAGGGTGCCCTTTTTTTTTTTTTTTTTTTTCAGGTGAGAGTGATATGTCAGGTGAAGGAAGTCAGTATAGCTGGGGAGGTAGGTTGGGTAGGTCAACAGACAAGACAAACAAGATGCATACAGGGGCGGTGTATGACACATGTGGGGGGGTTACACAATTGACGGGGACGGAGGTTTGGATATCCAGAGCCCATGAGCACACAGATGGCAACAGTGGAACTGATATCCCCACCCATAGGCAGTTGCCACTGTTCCTTCACTGCCCAGGACGGGGCTGTGTAGGCCGGGCATCAGGCATGTCCGTAAGTTGTGCCACCTGTGCCTCAAGCTGGCATAGGGGCCCAAGAACAGTGTCCTGGATCTCCCTACGCACCACAGTCCGGACACTACGGAGGTTGAGTGGTGGTTCTCCTCTGGCCACACTTGCAGAGGGGGGGACGAGCCCCACCTGCAGCGCTTCCACCCACAGGTGGCACAGGGCCACCGGAGGGTCCAGACTGGGCACTAGTGCCAGGTGCACTCGCCAGCTGAGGTGGGAGAGGTGGGTCCGCTGGAACCCACCTTCCCTGTCGTCCTATGTTTTGCATTATGTCATGACATTTTGGGTTAGTGACATATAATACCATTCACAATTAGTTGTAACAGCATGCATTAGTATTCCCATTAACCAAACACCCAGATATTCACACCATTGAACAGCGAGCATAACACATGCATAATTTGAACAGCAATACACAGTCCAACAACATGCAGGGTTGATTGATGGCAACAGGCCATCAGGTTTGGATGTATGAACAGGGCAGATGCATCAACGGACATGCAAATATATATGACCCAACAGGACAAATGTCCAGGAATGTTAATTGTGATTGCACATACCATTTTCACGTGGAATGGGTTATATGTGGTTATAGGGTGGGGTAAAGAAAATAATATTAACACCTTTGAATACCAATACATATGCTGTACATTTCTAATAGCTGCACATATATACACACTACTGTTCTAACTACAGTTTCCTATATGATAACTACTTCATCTTGGTGATAGGACTGTTACTGCTACATCAATATACATTTTATTGTTCTTCATACACATTCATATCTAGCGTTGTTCAGCTACATCATCCTGCTACATTTGCGTTATATAGCTATAGACAAGTGTGGATGTTTGGTATATCAGACAATCATACTATCTGCATATTGCAGACTGAGAGCAACATATCCAGATTTTGGGATACACATTCCAGATGCAGCAACACTTTGAACAGATTTCGCTGTTTGGTTTTGATTCTCACATGCATTTCATTCTGTACCGACTGCAGTATACTTTATTCAGGGGTTATTGCTACTGTATTGCTGGATTCATGACACTTTCTCACACTCTCTCACTTGTTTTCATTTTACTATTTAGGATGGTACTTACTTCTAGGCTTTATTGACATGTTTTACTTGTAGTTATTACAATCCTTTCCAGCAGTCTCACTTCTGTCATGTTTAAGTATTTCAACAGGGATATATTTCACATATGTGATTTGATCATTTTCTGCAGCTGTACTTTTCAGCCTGCTGCAGGTTGTTTACTATTTTCTTACAGGTGGGGCATCTTTATTTCAGAATTTATTTCAGACATTTTCATTTTTCTGTTTGGATTACAGACTGAAACACACTTTTTGTAATCAAGGAATACTTGCAAACACTTTTACACTGTTAATTGCACATTTTATTACTTAGTGACTACACTGCACTCTTTTGCTAACTGTCATACTTTTATATTTCTTTACAGTTACTGGGAGTGGATTACTGACCCGCCTGGTGGCGCAACCGCACCAGCCTATCGCCATAGGCTCTGCGGTTCGCAGAACGAATACCTGCAGCTGTAATATAAATTAAGTAATATTGGAATACACATCTCCATAATATCAGCTAGTTTCATTTCTTACATACATAATTAAATGTAACTTACTCAGTAGTGGGGCGTTGGGCATTTGCTGGGCCTCCTGGATCCAAAGGTTCAATTGGTCCTGCTTGCGTCTCTTCAGGTCCGCATGGTGGTGACGGACCTGCTCACCAGTCCTTGGAATCCCTGTAGCACTGGTGAGATCATGAGCAAACCGATCCCATGCCTCAGCCCTATATGCTCCCCACAGGACCTGGCCCTGCATGAGTTGGGCCTCATGATTGTGGACTAGGAGCCAGACCATGTACCTCGACTCCTCAACACCCCACCTCTGTGCTCGAAGGTAACTACCCTCACCTACTCCTGTCATTCTGGCTGCAAGTCAGTTCTACAATCGTTTATGCTGTGTATTCCTGCCTATGGGGCTTATATACGCCATTTTTTCCTGCACATATCTGTAATTGGCCATTTTGGAATTGTATCAACTTCACTAAACCTGCATTGTCATGCTCCAGTTTGTATTCATTCCTATATATTTGCTATTATTGCATTTATAGGTACTGCTATCATGGCTTAGTGGTTCAGTACCTTGACTATGGTGTATAGTATCCTGGGTTCAAACCTGGCCACTACTTTTTATTTTTTATGACTGTCTAGACAAGCTGAGGGGTGTGTCTGTGTAAAGGCAGTTTTGATACGGCTTGCTCAACGTTGCCCATCAGTTAGCTTGTTTGCGCAGTGCGCAGCTCCGTGCAAATGGGGTACGCTGCTTTAAGCCTCATTTGGCTATCAGCACGCATATTACGCTCAGCTCAGCTAGGGGCACATAGTTTCATTTTGCACCTGTTAAACCACTGCTCAGCTACGGGCACTCATTTTGCACCTGTTAAACCACTGCTCAACTACGGGCACTCATTTTGCACCAGTTAAACCACTGCTCACCTACAGGCAGATGCACTCACCCTGTTAAACTGTAGCTCAGCTATGGGCACTTCTGGCATTTTTTATTGTTTTGTTACCTCACATTTCTTCAATATAAATGGGCTATTTCTTTACATTTTACATAAAATGTGATTTTATGTGTACATGTTTGTCAGGGACTTGTTTCGTGCTTATTTTGCTAAAAATAAAAATTGGTGTTGTGGGGGCTCGAGCCATGAATGCCTGCTCTTCAGCCAACATCTCTACCGCTACGCTATTGCTTCCTGGCTTACTTTGCATATTTAGTTCTTATATGCTTTCCCACTGACTGCTAACTGTGGCTGCACTACGGGCATGCCCGTGCAAACGAGCGCACTCACAGGCAAACATCTTTACAATTTAAAAAAAAATGATGAGGTGTTCATTTGTACATTTTATGTTCGTAGTCTGTGGGGGCATGTGTTGTGTTGTGTTTATTCACATTTCCATGGACTCTGTTGTGGCTGTTTACTTTGGGCACTTTTACTCTTCTGGGGGCGTGTCCGCTTACAGGGCTTGGCCTACGGACACGCCCCCTACTGTCTTACACGGACCGTGTTAGCCTTAGGTGCGATTCAGCATGCTCTCATGAATATGCAGAGCATGCTGACATCACTCCATTTAACTGCAGCTAACTCTTACACGGAGGCTTCGTGAATCCTGCCCATATTGTATCTTGGGACAGTATGACATGAAGATTAACTGTGACCCCTATCAAGTACTAGTTTGGACACCAAAGTAATCAGTATGCCAAGTTAGCAGCTGCACATGTAGCTATACAAACAGCAGTGCAGTCAAATCTGAGGATTGTATAATCTGTGCAAACTATGATTATGTTAGTCATAACTTCTTTACACATTAGTAAACCAAAAGTGAAGCAATATGAACCAAATGATAACAACAACAAAATATCGCAGCAGTCAAACCAAAGGGATTCTCATTCTTTGCCTTTCCATAAAAAAAACTATTTTACTAAAACAATAAAGGCAGTGATTAAGTACTTTAATCCTTTACAGTACTAGGACTTTATCAGAATAACATTAACATAAAAAAGTAAGCTTTTATATACTAAAAAATAGACCAGTTAAATTGTTAATCAATTGAAGCAGCTGTGTTAATTTAAAAGTATACTGACATAAAAAATTCTATTTAAAACAAAATAAAAATAAAAACACTCTCAAAGTGTTAATCAAAGTTATTAGTTTAAGCAAAATTGAACCTTAAGTTTAAAATGGGCTGAAGAGAGATATTCTCATTAATCCCAGGAGGGTGAGAGGCATGTAATCTCAATTGCCATTTTCTCCTTCTTCTAGGTTGGACTTAGTCACCTCCCCTAAGGCCAATTAAAATATGTTCTAAAATCACAAGGTCAAAACCAGTGCACTTAGGGCTAGTGGAAATATGTTTATAGAGGGTATTATTCAATTATGTTTGTTGATTTGATAAATACACTATGTTCATATATTCTTTTCCTCAGGGGTCTTTCAGTTTTGCTCATGTAATAAGCTGGGCACCCCGAACACTTAGCCAGATGAACTATCCCCTTGGAATGACAATTTCCTTTACAGAAATAAACTTTGTAACATAAGTCATTATCTAAAATCGAACTGTCAACCTCCAAACTATAGCGTGACATTGTCCACATGAACCGCATTTAGTTGTACCTCCCTTCTGTGCTCCAACGTGGTACTTACGCGATTGTTCACTCTCAAAATTTTGTTTCATATTGCAACATGTTTTAAAAACAAATAAGGGCTACAACCCCAAATTTGATGTTTCTGGGCTGCCACTTCAAATATTCCAGTTTCTCCTAATAATATTTTTAATTTCACTAGCCTGTAGACCATATTCAACCACTAAAGCCCTCTCAAAATTATTTGTTTCATGAATAATATTGTGAGGGTTAAACCCAATTCCTAAAAGGGGCTTAAACTTTGTACCCAAATTAGACAATAAATATGCCCTAATGACTTCTACAAGGGGTGCTGAATACCCCTGAGACAAAACAATATCAGCAAAAGTTCAATATCAGTTTTAATGTCTTCAAACTGGAGGTCATCCTAGCCACTCTATTGCACAATAATAATTTTTTGACTAAGTGGGTGGCAACTAGAAAATTCCAAGTAAGAATTACTAAAAGTTGACTTTCTTTAAATGCAGGATTTAAAACCCTTTCCAGTGTTATATATCATTGTGTCCAAGTGGTGGATACCCTCAGTGTTAAAATAATGTGTGAACTTTAAAAAAAGAAGATGATTTATTAATATATGTCATAAAACAATCAATTTCTGCATTGGCCCATTCCATAACATAAAAATATTATCCAGGTATCTGACATATAATGTAATATATTTATAAAAATTATTT
This sequence comes from Protopterus annectens, assembly GCF_019279795.1. Lineage (NCBI taxonomy): Eukaryota > Metazoa > Chordata > Ceratodontiformes > Protopteridae > Protopterus > Protopterus annectens. The sequence goes on from NC_056749.1 coordinate 78,830,945, forward strand.
TCAAAAATAGAGTTAACTTCACATTATAAAAGCACTAAATTAGCATAAATGGGGACACAGGAGGCCCCTATGGCAACGCCTTTAACCTGTTTAAAATATTTTCCATAAAAAAAATAAAATTATTATCTAAAATTAAAGCCATAAAATCATTGATCAAATGAATCTTGTTGTTATCAAAAGAGGTTTATCTTAAACTATTGTAGAAAAAAATCCAAACCTTTATTCTTGGGTATAGAAGTAAAAAGGTCAACCACATCTATAGTCACAAAAATATTCTCCTTAGACCAAAATTTATCATTAAATCTTCCTAAAATGTCCCAGGAATCAGTAATAAGGTGGTCAACTTTATTATAAATTGGTTTAAGCTATCTATCAATAACCAACCCAATAGGGTTTGTCTTAGAAACATGCCCAGAAACTATGGGTCTAAGAGGTGGGTTCTCCACATTATGTGGATTTTAGGAATCGCAAAAATAGTGGCTACTACTGAATTCTTAACCTTCAAAACATTATAAGCAATGGAGGAAATTCTCTGATCCAATAAATACTCTTCCGTATAAGAATCAGTTCTTATATCAGTCTAATAGTACTCAACATCTTAGGAAGAAAAGTACTTTTAATTCCCCACTTCACCCCACCTTAGCAGCTTTGGAAAAATCTATTATAGATGACACTTATAATTTACAAGTTATATGTAAAAACAAAAGGTTTCATTTTTATAATTTAAACAAAGAAGAAAAAATGTTATTTGACAAACAGGAATGATAAATCTATTTGGATTATGAAACCTAATAAGGGTGGAGATGGTAGTTATTTTTGATTCTTTGAATTATTCAGAAGCAATGTATGACTTATTGAATGATAATGAAACTTACTCTCTGGTTTCCATTAATGAAATTAATATTAGTTATCAAAGAATTAATTCTTATATTGAACCTAAAAGAAAATTTAAAAAGAGTATATAGCTATTTACCTTCAAATTAACTATACACTTCCTTTTAAATGAGATATTTTTAAGAAAATAGTCATAGATCTTCCTATAACTATTTTCATTAGTTATATAAAGTTAAGTTTTTAAACTAAACATAGAATCTTGAAGACTCTTAATTCCAGGAACAGACCTTTCTTGGTCAATTACCTTCAGCTATCTACATTACTTATCTTGTCCACATAATTAAAACTTATAAGTACTACCAAGTTAAATGCCTGTTGTTGACTTCTACTAAATGCATGAGTATACAATGTATGTTTTGAATATATATGTTTTGAATATATAACACCATTAAACACCTTCTTATGAGCCATGCACTGTTAACCCCCCTAGTACTTTACATTCCACTGTGCTTTCAATGCCGACAGCTCCAAAAGGAAAGTAACACTGTCCAAGCAGCTATTCAAAAGCTTGTGCTCTTTCCTGCAGTAACCCAACCAAGGAATGGGGAATGCTCTTTTTCCAATGGTCTCATTTCACCCCCCAGAGGAAGACCATCTGTGTTTTAGTACTGGAACTTAATTACACCCATGGCACAATTCTACATATCAAGCATTCTATATTGCAATACATCCTAAAATGTAACCATGCATTAGGTCTGGCATAGCATGGGTATTCTGAGAAAAAGGCTGCATAGTAAACTACTGAAGCATTATATACAACAGTCACTCTAAGCAACTTTAGTTAAGGTGTCATGATAGTATAATTCATATGTTCAGTGTCACAAGAAAGATAATGAAGTACTCATGAAGCTATGTGTACTCACATATATAATGAAATGCCTCATCATTGCAACATAGGCACTTCGAGCAAGCCAAAGATGACTAGAACAGCAAAGTACCAAAACAGTTCATCATATAAATGGGGATACAATAGGGTGAGAACAAAGGCAGGAATTGGTAAATATCAAGCAGAAAAGGAAAATGGTAACAATCAGGAATGATAGGTAAGGGATGAGGTGCGTGTTTCATTTTTGTAGGAAAGGTACCTTTGGATAGATAGATGTAGATATAGATATACAGATATACATATACACATACATATAAACACACACAAACACACATGCACAAATTTATTTCTTTACTTGATATTTGTTTACCAGGAAAGTCCAACTGGGCCAGAAAGTGCCCATTTTCAGTGGAGCACCAGGGAGAAAAGCTCCACAATCACAGTCATTCAAACTTCAAGTACAGATATTTTAAGTCATAAAGTATCATGTTATACTACAAAACATGAGGGAAAAAATGCTGAAATGAAAAAAAAAAACAGAACATATGTTTCGTAGTAGACTGTAATGAAAAAGAATAACATGAGCTGGAGAAAATATGTGAGAGCAACACTCACTAGTTAGTATTTATCACATAGATTAGTATATGATAAATGATATCTGAGAAAATTCTAATAAGATATTTAAAGGGATAATTGAGTGATGTCTTAGTACGAGAGATGGTGTTCATATTATGGTTATAGAAAGAAGAAGCTTTGCCAGAGATGGTCTGCACCTGTCACCCCTGGGATTCAGGTTACTGGCTAAGGCACTTGCCACCCATATAGTGCCTTTTTTAGGCAAAGGTCAAAGGACAAAACCACCACCGTAACAGGTACAAGCATACAAATTCTGAAGGTAATGCTACTCAATGGTAGAAGTCTAAACCTAAAAATGCAGAACATTGATATTTGTGGAGTAACTGAGACCTGGTTCTCAAGGCTCCAGAGAGCACCCCTGCAATACCAGGCTACAACTCTTACCACACTTTTCAGCCACCAAACCAGGACTGAAACACTAAAGGTGGAGGAGTGTCCATATTCAACAAGGATATTCACACCACCAGGCTGGTTGCCCAACACAATTCATCTGAAATTCTCCAGGTGCAACTAACACTAGGTAAGACTGTAATCCAAATTTTAGCTTGCTACAGATCCCCCACCATGCCCCAAGATTCTCACTACACCTTTCTAAACATACTGGAAAATATTAAGATACAACCAAACACCCTAATACTGGGTGATTTCCACTACCCTACCATTAACTGGGAAAACTACTCGTGTACCAACACCTTTGCCCAACGGTTCTTGGAATTCATAAATTCCAACACCCTGGATCACTTAATTCATAGTCCCACCAGGGGCTCCAATATCCTAGACCTGGTCATTACCAACATGGGAAATCGATACTCCACAGCTATGGTCATCCCCTTGTTGGTCAGGTCTGACCATAAGCTAATCACCCTTAACATCTACATCCCACCCCCACCCCACCCCCACCACCCAGTAAGGAAACCTCCATAAAAAACTTCTCCAAAGCCAACTTCATGCTACTCAATTTAGAAGTGACAAACTTCATGACACACATGCAGATGGGAACTGAAAGTTCGACTGCTGAATCCTACACTAAGGCACTGTATGAGCACATCCACTCATGCATGAATTGTGCCATTCCAAATAGAACCAAGATGCTCTCCTCCAAAAAAAGTAAGCCAATCTGGTGGCCCCCTGCCATAAACAAACTTTACAACAAAAGGAAGAAACTGTTGCAGAAAAGATGAAAATCCCAGGATGCAACCCCCCCCCCCCACTTACCAGCCTCAGTAAGAAGCTGAGATCCCTCATAAAATCCTCCAAAGCTAGTTATGAAAATAAAATTGCCAAAGATTCCAAAGACAACCACGAGGCATTCTATAACTATGTCAATAATCTAAATGGCAATGCTCAGATCTGCTCTGAGCTACAACAGAATGGCATTAAATATACTGATCCCAAGGACATTGCCAATATCCTGGCAGATCAATTCAGTGCCAACTTCACCCCCCCCCCCAAATGGCCCATCTCAATACTGGAAGATTGCAAAATTCTGGTAATAACGGCCACACAGGTAAAACATGCACTTTCCAAAGCTAAGAATAAAGCATCCATGGGACCAGATGACATCCCGGGCTGTATATTACATGAATTACAAAATGAAGTGGCACCTCACCTAAGTGTCATGTTTAATCATAGCTTCACCTCAGGCTTCGTGCCCACTGAGTGGCGCACAGCTACAGTTATCCCACTCCATAAGGGGGGATCCACCTTGGATCCCGGGAACTATTGCCCCATCAGTCTGACAAGCCTGATCTGTAAGGCCATGGAGCGTATTATCATAGAACTTAGAAACAAAGACATTGGCAACCTTCAAACACTAGACTCCACCCAGGCAGTTATGTTTCCCAAGAAGTAAGATTAAAACTTCAGAATGTGAAGGCAAAATTATGTGTAGACATTGTAATTTTTGCAGTTACTTGGACACTACTTCTGAGTTCATGCATCCAGATGAGAAAAGACAGTATAGTTTCAAGATTTTGGCTACATGTAACACCAAATATGTTGTATATCTTGCACACTGAAATGTAAATAATTTTATGTTGGAAAAACTGACAGAGTACTTAAAGATCAGATTAGGGAGTAAGTGTATCACATTAATAGAAAGGACAGAGTTAGTGCACTTTTCAAACATATCAGTGACACTAATAATGAACACACTTTTAAATTTCTGGTAAGAGGGAGAGTTTATGAAAGTATCAGAGGTGGAGACGTCCGAAATAAAACAGAGGCTTTAGAAACTAAATGGATTGTGAGGCTTAAGGAAGATAGTGGGCATGGCCTGAATGACCATGTCCCTCTAAAACCTATACTCAAGAAAAGACCTCTCTTTAGATTAATTTTTTGTATATATTTCCTTGCATTTATTTGAATTGAATTGTCAGTTTTTTATATATATAATTTGTTCATATTAAATTGTTTTAAGTATACTGTTGTTTTAACATTGAAACATTTATATTATACACATATATATTCTGAATATAAATGTATATATGGTTTTAAATATCTAGGTCATATGACTATTCAGTGACATGTGACTAGTGCTTTTAGAGTATAAAAAGAAAGTCAGGATGTAATATAATCACATCTGATGAAGTGGAGTACATACCTACGAAAGCGCTTAGGTTTTTTATTCTGTGGTTTGTTCTACAATAAATAATCTTTATACTGGAATCTGCAGCCTACTCCTGGTCCTTCTTTGGTTTATATAATATTGTTGATGTGTTTAGAAAATTCATTAACACAAATTTAGATATAAAACTGTGGCATAGATTTTTAATACCATTTACTATTGCAAGGGATTTCCCTGGTAAAACACATAGAGAGATTTTTGGTTTATGGGAAAATAATAACCTATTTTGTTGGTTGCAATGTATTGAACACCAACAAGCTTTGAACACAAAAAGTATATTGTCAACCTATGGCCTATCCCCTAATGACTGGTTGGTTCTTCAGAGTGTCACAGCATACACTAAGGATCTGCGCAGAATAATACATAACTCGTCCTTCAAAACTGTACCAAAAATTATAAACTGGATTTTTGGAATTCTATATAATAATATCAATGTTAAGAATGAATTATCATATCTATATAACATTTTAATTGTCTATAAGACAGCTCCT